>NC_137157.1:78295315-78895315 GCF_951394435.1 Stenella coeruleoalba
TTCAATGGACCTTTCCTACTCTGCTCTCCTGTTTCACTTACACAGAGTTCCAGACAGTTTGACTTATTTAAATTAATACTGCTGTATATTTTTACCCAGCTTCTTTTTTTTTTTTTTTTTTTTTTTTCGGTACGCGGGTCTTTCACTGTTGTGGCCTCTCCCGCTGCGGAGCACAGGCTGCGGACGCACAGGCTCAGCGGCCATGGCTCACGGGCCCAGCTGCTCCACGGCATGTGGGATCTTCCCGGACCAGGGCACGAACCCATGTCCCCTGCATCAGCAGGCGGACTCTCAACCACTGCGCCACCAGGGAAGCCCACCCAGCTTCTTCTTATTCGCCTTCTTATTGGCCTTGTCGCCTTACTAACCTTTTTTTTTTCTTTAACATTACCTAGTACTTGACATGAATTGAGGCCTCTAGCAAGAAAGAAAGTGCTCAATAATACTTTTGGATGAGTAGAAGTTCATTTGATTTTATTGAAGCCTGGGATGGAGGAAGGGAGACAGAAGACAATGCAGGGAAAAATTTTTAATTTTTGAATTGTGAAACCAAGGCAAGCCCCCATGAGTGTGCCACTTAATGTGGATACAAACATGCATTTTTGATAAGCTAAGGCTCCCTTTCTCTTGACTACAGGAAACGATTGGGTCTCATCTCCTCCATCACCTGGTGTGGAATCCCAACATAGGCCAAGACATGCACAGCTGTGAACGATGCAGTAGCAGGCAAACATCCCAGAGGAGAGCTTCCTGGATATCATCCACTGGCATCCGGACCCATTTCCACCCTGTTTTATAACTTCTCTTACATCACAGGGACCAGAAACCTTAGAAATGCATTTCCCCAGACTCTCTCACCCACAGACTTTTATTACCATTAAGTGGTAACAGATCTTTGAACAGATGTAAGGTCAGTTTTTATACCAGAAATGGGTTCCTGAAGTCTCTTGACCTATGGGTGCAGCAGTATTTTCCTGACACTGCACTAGAGAGACAGGGACGTTAGTGGACCCTCTACAATCTTTGCTCTTTCCTCCCTTCTACCAGGTTTCTAAGCACATGTTTCTCTTTATTACATCCCTTTTCAGATTGAAATACCTAGAATGGTTTCCATTTCTTGAGCCTGCACCAGAATCCCAACTCCACTTTCAGTGAGAAAGGTTAAAAATGAGAAGCAGTTACAGCTAAAGTTATCTGGCTTTTCTAATAAGCCAGATTCTTCTCTCCTTTCCATCTTCATACCGAGTATGTTTCTCTGTGAGAAAGTGCTATGGACTAAATTCCACCCTCTCCCCATTCATATGTTGAAGCCCCAAACCCCAATGCGTTGGTGTTTGAAGAGAAGGCCTTTGAGAGGTAATTAGGATTAGACAAGGTCTTGAGAATGGGGCCCTCATGAGAGGATTAGTTAGTGGCTTCTTAATTAGCGGAAGAGAGAGAGAGATCTCTCTATTTACCATGTGAGGACACAGCAAGAAGACAGCTGTCTACAATCCAGGAAGAGAGCTCTCACTAAGACCCAAATTGGCCAGCACCTTGATCTTGGACTTTCAGCCTCCAGAACTGTAAGAAAAGAAATGTGCCTTGTTTAAGCCAGTCTATGGTATTTTGCTATAGCAGCCTGAGCAGATTAATACAACAAGGATTACAATTTGGAATGTACTATTTTCCTTCTCACGCTCCATCTCCTCCTATTACAATGGAGCTGCTGACACCGGCACTTTATTACTCCCTAGTTAGATGCTTCCATAGGACATGGGTTTAAGCTACGTTGTAACTTGCTTGAGTGACCCCAGAGTCTGAGCCAGACTGGTCTGCTACATCATTTATAGACAGTTAGGAAGACTGCTGGGAACTTGCCCTGACACTGGGAACAACCAAAACCCACCCTCAAGTGATTGTTATTCTGCCCCATCCTCTGTTTCTTCTAGAACTTAGGCTAAGGGTGGACATCATTCCTGAAGATATCATGGGGATCAATGACTCCTGTAAATGTCTCCTTTGCTTCTGCAGAAGAAGTACATCACAAAAACTGGATGGTATCTCCTGTGCCCTGGAAATGGAGCGAGCTGGGACTCCCAACCTTCCTAGAGAAGAAGAGTTGAGATCAAAACTGTATCTTATTAGAAGGGCCAAAGCCCTGAAATAATCCTATGTTTTCCAACCCAGTCCCCATCTCTCCACCCCTTTAGACATTCTGCTTAAGGAGAAACACTGCATTGATTTACTTCTTGCCACCATCCTTTAACTTGAAGGATTGAAGTTCCTTCACCCTCATGATCTAAAATTTCTCTGCAGGAGAAAAGTTGAATCTTTCTTTGGAAATATTGTGAAAGCTAATTGGTAGAACAAAAATCAGGAGTGTTATACTCATCTGCAACTCTGAAAATAGAAATCCTTCCTGTTGGGGGTAAGTTTGTGGTCATGCCTGGCACATAACTGGCAGTAAAAATTGAATGAATCAATCAACGGGATGAAGACAAGCTAAACAAGAAAGGATGCCCTGCCGTACTATGATCCTTTCTGGAAGTAAAAACTATAGAAAACATGAACAGTTGGATTAGGACTTCACAAATTCTGTATGAGTGTCTCTAGTCCATATTTACTTTAATGATAGTTGTTAGATGTGATAGGATGTAGAATTACTTGGGCAAAACTCAGAAATGTTGAGCAGGCTCAACCGATAGATCCCTATGTAGGGTATATTGCTTCATGTGGCTTTGGCCGTCAAACCTTATGCTAGTGAACTGCACTAGATCACAGGTGCACCACTTGACCTCACACTACTTTTTAATGGAATAGCTTGAAGAGGAGGAGGTAAGGGTTGGGAGCTGGGTGGTGATATATAGGACATATTTTCAGAAATGCTTTTCCAGATCAAAGGGGAGACACTATTCAAAACTCTGGATACGAACTCAGCCTTGCCAGTAGGGGTAGCTGCTGAGCTGCCAAAAGATGACAGGCTAGTAGGTTTTTTCAGGCCTGGTGGGAGCTTCAAGACCTGGTCCAAATTTTCCAGTTTATTTCTAGCCACTCCCCCTAAATGTTTTTATCTTCCAGTCATGCAGAACTACTTATTATTGCTTTACCACACCCACATTTGCTTTTGTTCATGTTTTTCTCTCTCTGCCAGGAATGCTATCGCCTTCCCATTCTTCAAAGCCAGATCAGATATGACCTTCTCTGACCAAGCATCTCAGGACCTCTAGGTGGAAAAATCCTCCCGTAGACAAGGTGTCCTCTATCTATCTATCTATCTATCTATCTATCTATCTATCTATCACTTATACCAGTGTTGCAATTGTTTCTTTACCTATCTATTCTCCAACTGCAATATGAGGTTTCTGAGGGTAAATCCAAATGATGTTCACCTTTTATCCCAGTGCCTATTATAATTTCTGCTATGTAGATGCTTCTCTGCACAAGAAAGAGGACACCATCAATAAATCATATCAGGATTGCTCAGAGTCCATATTCTAAAAGATACCACAGTAGTTTAGGGTTGAAAGGATTTTTATGTTTAACTATCCATCCAGGGAGTAAGAAACACACTTCCCACTGGACTCCATAGGTAAGCGAATCAATAAGTGTGAGATGGGTGATTCCTGTTTGAGTAAGTGTCCTCACTTTGAGGAGATGCATTGTTTACAGAATAAGACTGTCTAGGGAAATTGAAAGTTAATATTATTGGAAACATATAGAAGAGACGTACTTGAGGTGCCCAAGACATGCACAGGACAGACAGTGTATGTGTGTCTGGAGCCAACAGGAATTGTCATCATGGGCAGAGGAAGACTGGGCCCATCTTCTGAGTCATCACTCCAACAAGAGAGCTGATTTCACTTGCAGGCTAACTTTCATGTTACTTAAGGAATTATTCCCCAATGACTTCTTTCACTACCAGGTAGTTTTAGGAGATGAGAGAGAGAGAGAGGGTAAGGGAGACTTCAAGAATCAAAATTCTTATAACAAGGAAGAATTTCCACATCAAAACCTAGACGTGTTTGTGCCAAGTGTGAAAAGGCATGAAATAGCTAGGCATGAGCTATTCCCCAAAGACTTGTCTTTTACTAGAAAGAACTTTGTAAATGTTAATAGGTACTAAACTAGCTGGAAACGACTTTGCTCTGGGCCCAGAGACATAAAATAATCATCACTTTGTTTGTCTGATTCTAAATGGACTTAGTATTGATTTGCATTATAAGAATTTCAAATTCCCACTACTCTGGGAAAGTAATCCAAACCCACTATGTTTCATTCCTGGTTGTTTCCTGCACATGAAACTTCTCTGAAATTCTGCACCAAATGTGGAGAAGAATACACGTGAGAGAAAGCCTGACTAAATATTGCATCTGTTCCCCTTGCATGGTTCCATGCCAAACACTTGAGGGTGGGTTCCATGTCAGCTGGTTCTCAAGGGTGTGACTGGAGTTCAGCCCACACACAAAGGGAAGAGTTTGGATTAATAATAATCCTAAGGAAGCTTGAGAGAGCAGGTATAGTGTGTACCTGAAGGCTCACCTCTACTGCATGGGATTTAGGAACACACGTTAACACTACGTTGTATGTTACAAAAACACTGCACTTAGAATTTTTGAGTGGAGGGGACTTGAGTGGTTAATCTTCCCCCTATGCCACAGTTAAAGATCAGAGCGGTGAGTTAGCAGCGCTGAGACTAAGAAACCTCATCTTCTGACTTTCACAACCATGCTTCTTCCTCTATGCTGCAAACTGTCTCCAATATAGAACATTCTAAGTTTTAATTCTTTTATATGCATAAAACGAACTTGAACTTAAGTGTCTACACTTGCAGGGTTTATATAGTCTAGTGGGATACTTAAAGCATATGTAATAATGCCCATCTGACAGATCAGAAAAATGGAGCTTCAAAAAAAAAAAAAAAAGTAGCTTGGGAAAAGTTCTTGCCCCAGGTCTTCCATAGAATGGATGCAAACCCATGGTTTTATTTCAAAACGTATTCAGATTTTCAGGCAGTGGAAAATCATGTTAACACAGTCCTTCTTATTTAGGTCAAGCAGAAATGCTGTTTGGGGAGGAAGAGCTGGAAGGGCCTTACTCAAAGAGTGCAGATTCATCAGGTTTACTTCTAAGTCTGTATGTCATTTTGTTTTCTTGGTGAGCTTTATGGGTTGAACTGTCTCCTCCCCAAAAAAGAAATAATGTAAGTCCCAGGTACCTCAGGAGACCTTCTTTGGAACTATAGTCTTCACAGACGTAATCAAGTTAAAATGAAATCAGAAGAGTGGACCTTAATGCGATAAGACTGTTATCCTCCTAAAAAGGGGGAAATTTGGCCACAGAGACAGATGCACTCATGGAGGAAGATGACTTGAAGACACACGGAGAATGCCATCTATCAGCCAAAGAATGTCTGATGCTACAAGGAGCTAGGAGAGAGAGCTGGGACAGATTCTTCCTCACAGCCTCAGAAGGAACTAACCCTGCTGATACCTTGACTTTGGACTTCTAGACTCCAGACTGTGAGACGATAACCTTCTGGTGTTTGAGCCACCTAGTCTGTGGTACTTTGTTTCAGCAGCCCTAGAAAATGAATACATTCATCCCAGCACGTCCATTTATTTCATATTCTTATAAAATCAAATCTTTTTTTTTTCATGGAAAAATCTTTCCACACCCCCCTGAATTTTCCCACATTTTTCAGGTCAGGGAGACAGATTTGCTGAGGTTAGAGGTGGAAGATAAACAGGCTCAGACAAGTGTTATCCTGAAAGACTGAGTGAGTGTCTACCCCACCCACCTCCCCCAGTCAGTCAGTCAGTCACTCCACATCTCATAGCTCTGGGCAACTGTCTGCACATGACAGGAGACCGAGCCCCAGAGATAAAGGAGGTCTGTTCTCTTACTGTTTATTGTTAAGTCATAAATTTTCAAAAGTTTTAACCATATGACTCATGCAGTTAATAAATCCACACAATGAGAAGATATAAGGGAAGGAAATATTCTGATTTCATTTGTACCACACACACACACACACATCTCCAAATTGATGATGAATCACAGAAGAAAAATAGATGAACTTTCCTTTCTAGTGCACCACCTTTGAAATTCAGAGAAAAAGCTTTTCTTACATGCTCTTCAATACCACCAGTTAAAACAAAGTCCTTTATTTATAGTTTTAAATCAGTGTCAAATTTAGGGATGACTAAGTTTGATCACTGAAAAGATGAAAAAATATAGCCTACTGACTGAGTAAACTTCTTGATGACAGGAAATCCCTGGTACATAGCAGAGGCTCATCATAGAGTAAAATAGAGACCACTTTATTATAATCAGAAAGGTGTGGAGGGCTGAGAAGGCCAATGGGAGAGATGAGCTGCACTCTGGTCACTGCATCTATATTATAATAATTAAAGCCTACATTATAATGCGTTTCACTGCAAAGGGTTGTTTACAATCATCTCAATACACATGATCATTTACAGTGACCTTGCTGAGAAGGCCTCAGGAGAGCACTTGAAAATATTACATGTTGGTATCTGGCAGAGATATAGTTTTAAACCTTTCAAGTGACTGTACTTGAACTATCACATTCCGTTCCCCTGCGGACCTCAGAATTGCCACAAAACTGGCTTTGATACCTGCAGTTGTTTGTCTCTCCTACCAGTCCACCCAGTGTAACCCTTAAAGTTAACTTAAGGGTCTGAAGCAACTGCTTAGTGCCTAACAATTCTGTAGGTGCAACAACAGAAATTTTAAAAAGTAAAAAAAGTAAAGAAATAAATCATTTTTACTGGGAACCTAGTTGTCCCTGGCATACTCTCCTAGGAAGAGTTGACCTAGTGGTCTATTCGAAAGCTTCCTATGTCTCGGTGTCATCACTGTGGCACCATCTTTTCTCTTCGTTTTCATCTTTTTCTTTCTCAGAAGAACACGATGGTGAAGAGCACAGACGTTGGAGTCTGAATGCCCAAATTCAAATCCAAGCTCTGCCACTCGTTACTCCCGGGAAAAGTCATTTAATCTCTCTATACTGGATTTCCTTGTGTGTTACATAAGGGATAATAACAATACCAAGACATGAGGCTGTCATAAGTGTTGAATGTATTAATATACATTAAGTGCTTAGAACATTTTCCTCTAAATAGTATACACTATATAAGCATTTGCAATAGGTATTACTCTACTGGGTTACTAGATAACGTACAAAGCGTGTGAGGAGGAGATCAGTAACACAGAGATTTAGAAGTCTTCCCATCATCAATTAAAAGGAAAAGGAAATTGACAGCAGCTGATACATCTATTTTCACACTTGAGACTTCTGAAAGGGAGGTGTTTCGTAGCAAAGCACACTGGTCTTTACCAAGGAGAGACGGGCAGAGTATTTGCATTATTTTTAATAGCAGGCTCTTGCTGAATTCATTCTACAGCTCAGCACTTGGGGCAGATGGTAACAGACACATGCTTGTCGATTTTCCCACTCTCTCCACACTCGCAGACCCACAACCACTTTTGGTGCCGTGGTTTAACCTCTGTTTCTCTAACTCCTGTTTATGAGTCAAGCAGTTTCATGTCATCAGATTGATGGGGAAAGTGTGAACCGGGGATAAGGATGTGGAAGCAGTTTCCACACTGGGCAGGACCACAGTGTGCCAACGCTAAAGAAGAAAAAAGAATTCAGGGCCTTCGTGCTTTGAAAGCTTGAATGCAATCAAAGCAGTTATCTGAGTATTTAAAAGGCATTATTTATTGGAGTATAAATAAGGGTCTCAGTGTTGAAGGAGGTGATGATGGCAGCCGAGCAGGGTGAGACGGGGGTCAGAGACAGGTAACCAGATTCTCGATAATCTCTCTCTTTCTGCTTGGAAAGGGCAGAGGTCAAAGTTCACCAATGATGGCAGCATCCTGTCTAGTCATGACAAAACTCAGTAATGGGAGCGGTGAGGATGCCGTGAGCCCTACAGAGCTGTTTGTTTCAGCTGACACGCTTATGCAACAATTTGCTGATGAAAGCAGCTGGGAAAAACACCCTATTCCTTATTCTTTGCTCCTGCTTGACCCCAGCAATATCAAGGTTCAGAATTCTGTGGAATCATAGCTGGTCAGAACTCCCAAAACCCTCAGAGATTTCCCCCAATGCCCACCTAATTTTAGAGTTGAAGAAACAAAGTTTAAAGAGGTCAAGTGACTAATCACCAGGCTAGTGAAAGAGCTGGGACTGGAATCTAGTTTTTCTGGCTCTTAAAGGGGAGGGTGAGGTCTCTCACCCTTTCCACTGTCCCATTCACACCTTGCTTAATTCTGGTGGGCATCTGTTGCAGAATTCTTAGAAGAATAAAATATTTTTAATCTCTAAATTACCCACAAAGATAGTTGGCAGCAATTCCAGGGTCAAAGACAAAGTTCCTCCCAGGGATGTGGGTATGTCCTTTTTCATCATCCCTATTACTTGTGTTATTACTAAAGAAAATTGACCAAACTTTCTTTGTCAAGAGCACTGAAGAAAAAGACAGTACTGAGGGGAAGGGTGGTTTAGGGGAAACCTCCACTTAGAAAATGTTTCTTAACCTCCCTAAGTATTCTCAACATTTAACTAAAATAATTAACAGATCTTACAAAATTCAATCTAGCGTTGCTACAGTTAAAAAATGACTTCCCTATAATTTTGTCTTCTTCCTAACTTAGCACTATTTCTCTTTTTGCTGAATAAGTCTAACTTTTCTTTCCATTTTCTTTTACAGACCATGGTTTCTCTTAGAATGCCCATCATTTTAAGTAGTTTCCATTGTAACCTCTCCAGTATATCCACATCCTTCTTTAATTGTATTACTCCTAACCAGACATAAAATTCCATTTAAAGAGTTCCCAGGAAGGAAGTGAGATGGTAAGAATATAGTAGTTATTCATGTACATTACATAACATACAAATGCAAATAAAATACATTTAACAATTTCCTGTTTATGAGGTGGGAATGTGTTGACTTCAGTATTGAATTGATTCTATAGTTTTTCCCTTCACAGGTCAAATATGGTTAATTCATTTTTTCAGTTCACTCACTAATATCTTAATTCCAAAATAATTTAAGAGAACTTCATAATGGAAATAATATTTGAAAAAAGGATTCAAAATTCAACAGATGGAAGATGGACATAATTATTTTCAAATCTTAGATAATAATACAATTAAACATAAAATTTAGCTTTGAATTTCCTGGAAGCAAGGCATAAAGAGAAATTTTCTAGTTTAAGTTATTTTAAAGAGTACTTTTCTCCAGAAGAACAAACAAGATTAAAGTGTCTTGCTCATAGCTTTCTGCTTTAATTTCTCAGCCAGTGATCCAACACTTCACTTACCACTTTGAAGAGGTAAGTTTTTCCTCTTCAAAGGCCATAGCTTTTCTTATAAGGCTTCCTCTTTTCTTATAACATAGTTTTTGCTTGATTAATGCTTGTTGAATGAATGAATGTTACTTTCTCTTATTTCCCAGAAATCTTTCATCCAGTCCTAAAATTTCCCTAAAATATCAACTAACTACATTAACGTTTGTACTCTTTAGATTTCTTATAACTGAATGTTAGACATTCTTGGTTCATCAAGCGGGTTTTGTCTATATTTATGTATTTTAAAGTTTTATTTTTTTAAAGGGATTGATAAAGATAGTTGCCTTGGGTGGTTTACCTGCAGGTTGTGGGTAACCCTAACCTGATCTACACCACACCTTCTGTAGTAGGTAAGGATGGGGATGTAGTGGAATGAGGCCAATGATATAATTCCAGAGCTGAGGTGATGGCAACGGTCTTGCATATTATTTGGTCATTTAAAAATATCCTAATGTTTAATGGCTTTGTTTTTTAGGTCAAATCAATATACCCTATATCAAAAGCTTTGCTATCGAAAGAGCTTCTTTAAACATGCTTGATAGTCCTAATATGAAGAAACACTTAAAATCAGCATGTTCAATTTATATAACATATTAAAATCTCATTTTACTTTCATTATAAGTTGATCCCAAGTCTCCTAACAAGTCTTTTGCTCCTCTAATCCATATAACAAAAATAATTAAAATGTTTTAAAAGTGATACCTAAAAAGACATAGCATACTCAAAAGCAAAATAAACCTTTCGTAAACTAGAAACAGAATTGACATGCAAATCGGTAAGCATGATGGAAGTTGCAGTCCTGCTGGTTTCCATGCCAAGCAGTGGTCATGGTAACCAAGTCTTGCCTCCTCAGGGGAAACCCATCCTAAAAGGTCTCCATGCAAGGCATAGGACCAGATCCAGCATTACTGTTTGAAATCAATCCCTGGAGAGAGGCTCCCCTATATATCAAGGTAGGTTTTAAAAATAGCTGTCAGGAGGGGACCCTCAAGATGGTGGAGGAGTAAGACGTGGAGATCACTTTCCACCCCAGAAATATATCAGAAATACATCTACATGTGGAACAATTCCCACAGAATACCTACTGAATGCAGGCAGAAGACCTCAGACTTCCCAAAGGCAAGAAACTCCCCATGTACCTTGGTAGGGCAAAAGAAAAAACAGAGACAAAAGAAGGGACGGGACCTGCACCAGTGGGAGGGAGCTGTGAAGGAGGAAAGGTTTCCACACACTAGGAAGCCCCTTCACTGGTGGAGACGGGGATTGGTGGAGTGGGGAAACTTAGGAGCCACGGAGGAGAGTGCAGCAACAGGGGTGTGGAGGGCACAGCGGAGAGATTCCCGCACAGAGGATTGGTGCCGACCAGCACTCAGCAGCCTGACAGGCTTGTCTACTTACCCACTGGGGTGGGTACGGGCTGGGAGCTGAGGCACTGGCTTCAGAGATCAGGCCCCAGAGAGAGGACTGGGGTTGGCTGCGTGAACACAGCCTGAAGGGGGTTAGTGCACCACAGCTAGCTGGGAGGGAGTCCAGGAAAAAAATCTGGACCTGCCCAAGAGGCAAGAGACCGTTTGTTCAGAGTGTGCGAGGAGAGGGGAATCAGAGCATCGCCTAAACAAGCTCCAGAGACAGGTGCGAGCCACAGCTATCAGTGTGGGCACCAGAAACGGGCATGAAATGCTAAGGCTGCTGCTGCAGCCAGCAACTGTGTGCAAGCACAGGTCACTATCCTCACCTCCCCTTGTGGGAGCCTGTGCAGCCTGCCACTGCCAGGGTCCCGTGATCCGAGGACAACTTCCCTGAGAGAACACACAGAGCGCCTCAGGCTGTTGCAATGTCACACCGGCCTCTGTCACTACAGTATTGCCCCACATTCCATACCCTTCCCTCTCCCTGGCCTGAGTGAGCCAGAGCCCCCCAATCAGCTGCTACTTTAACCCTGTCCTGTCTGGGTGGGGAACAGACCCTCTCAGGTGACCTACACACAGAGGCGGGGCCAAATCCAAAGCTGAACCGCAGGAGCTGTGCAAACAAAGAAGAGAAAGGGAAATTTCTCTGTGCAATGTCAGGAGCTGCGGATTAAAGCTCCACAATCAACTTGATGTAACCTGCATCTCTGGAACACCTGAATAGACAACGAATCATCCCAAAATTGAGGCGGTGGACTTTGGGAGCAACTGTAGACTTGGGGTTTGCTTTCTGTATCTACTTTGTTTTTAGTTTTATGTTTATCTTAGTTTACTATTTAGAGCTTATTATCATTGGTAGATTTGTTTATTGATTTGGTTGCTCTCTTCCTTTTTTTAAATATATATATATTATTTTCCCTTTTCTCTTTTTGTGAGTGTGGATGTGTATGCTTCTTTGTGTGATTTTGTCTGTATAGATTTTCATTTACCATTTGTCCTAGGGTTCTGTCTGTCTTTTTTTTGTTCATTTGTTTGTTCTTTTGTATAGTTTTTAGTGCTTGTTATCATTGGTTGATTTGTTTTTTGGATTGGTTGCTCTCTTCTTTCTTTCTTTTTTCTTATTACTTTTATATCTTTTATTTTTAATAATATATTTTTAATTTTTTATTTCAATAACTATTATTTTATCTTATTTTATTTCTTTCTTTATTTTTTGTCCCTTTTCTTCTGAGCTGTGTGGCTGACAAGGTCTTGGTGCTCCAGCCAGGTGTCAGGCCTGAGCCTCTAAGGTGGGAGAGCTGAGTTCAGGACATTGGTCCACCAGAGACCTCCTGGCTCCATGTAATATCAAATGGCAAAAGCTCTCCCAGAGATCTCCATCTCAATTCAAAGACCCAGCTCCACTCAATGACCAGCAAGCTATGGTGCTGGACACCCTATGCCAAACAACTAGCAAGAAAGGAACACAACCCCACCCATTAGCAGAGAGGCTGCCTAAAATCATAATGAGGTCAGAGACACCCCAAAACACACCACTGTACATGGTACTGCCCACCAGAAAGACAAGATCCAGCCTCATTCACCAGAGCACAGGCACCAGTCCCCTCCACTAGGAAGCCTACAAAACCCACTGAGCCAACCTTACCCACTGAGGGCAGACACCCTAAACAATGGGAACTATAAACCTGCAAAAAGGAGACCCCAAACACAGTAAGTTAAGCAAAAGGAGAAGACAGAGAAATACACAGCAGCTAAAGGAACAAGGTAAAAACACACCAGACAAAACAAAATGAAGAGGAAACAGGCAGTCTACCTGGAAAAGAATTCAGAATAATGATAGTAAAGATGATCCAAAACCTTGGAAATAGAATGGAGAAAATGCAAGAAACATTTAACAAGGACCTAGAAGAACTAAAGAGCAAACAAACAATGATGAACAACACCATAAATGAAATTAAAAATTCTCTACAAGTAATCAATAGCAAAATAACTAAGGTGGAAGAACGGATATGTGACATGGAAGATAAAATAGCAGAAATAGCTACAGCAGAGCAGAATAAAGAAAAAAGAATGAAAAATATTGAGGACAGCCTCAGAGACCTCTGGGACAAAATTAAATGCACCAACATTTGAATGATAGGGGTCCCAGAAGAAGAGAAAAAGAAAGGGACTGAGAAAATATTTGAAGATATTATAGTTGAAAAGTTCCCTAATATGGGAAAGGAAATAGTCAAGTCCAGGAAGCACAGAGAGTCACACACAGGATAAATGCAAGGAGAAAAATGCTAAGACACATATTAATCAAACTATCAAAAATTAAATGCAAAGAAAAACATTAAAAGCAACAAAGGAAATGCAACAAATAACATAAAAGGCAATCCCCATAAGGTTAACTGCTGATCTTTCAGCAGAAACTCTGCAAGCCAGAAGGGAGTGGCAGGACATATATAAGTGATGAAAGGGAAAAACCTACAACCAAGATTACTCTACCCAGCAAGGACCTCATTCAGATTCGACGGAGAAATTAAAACCTTCACAGAAAATCAACAGCTAAAAGAATTCAGCACCACCAAGCCAGCTTTACAACAAATGCTAAAGGAACTTCTCTAGGCAGGAAACACAAGAGAAGGAAAAGACCTACAATAACAAACCCAAAACAATTAAGAAAATGGTAATAGGAACATACATATTTATAATTACCTTAAATGTAAATGGATTAAATGCTCCCACCAAAAGACATAGATTGGCTGAATGGATACAAAAACAAGACCCGTATATATGCTGTGTACAAGAGACCCACTTCAGACCTAGGGACACATATGGACTGAAAGTGAGGGGATTGAAAAAGATATTCTATGGAAATCAAAAGAAAGCTGGAGTAGCAATTCTCATATCAGACAAAATAGACTTTAAATAAAGACTATTACAAGAGACAAAGAAAGACACTACATAATGACAAAGGGATCAATCCAAGAAGAATATATAATACTTGTAAATATTTATGCACCCAATATAGGAGCACCTCAATATATAATGCAAATGCTGAGAGCCATAAAAGGGGAAATTAACAGTAACACAGTAATAGTAGGGGACTTTAACACCCCACTTTCACCAACAGACAGATCATCCAAAATGAATATAAACAAGGAAACACAAACTTTAAATGATACATTAAACATGATAGACTTAATTGATATTTAAAGACATTACATCCCAAAACAACAGAACCCACTTTATTCTCAAGTGCTCATGGAATATTCTCCAGGAAAAACCATATATTGGGTCACAAATCAAGCCTTGGTAAATTTTAGAAAATTGAAATCATATCAGGTATCTTTTCTGACCACAATGCTATGAGACTAGATATAACTTACAGGAAAAAAATCTGTAAAAAATACAAACATATGGAGGTTAAGCAATACACTAGGAAATAACAAAGTGATCACTGAAGAAATCAAAGAGGAAATCAAAAAATACCTAGAAACAAATGACAATGAAAACAGAGTGACCCCAAACCTATGAGATGCAGCAAAAGCAGTTCTAAGAGGGAAGTTTATAGCAAAACAGTTCTACCTCAAGAAACAAGAAACATCTCAAATAAACAACCTAACCTTACACTTAAAGCAATTAGAGAAAAAAGAACAAAAACACCCAAAGTTATCCAAAGGAATGATATCATAAATATCCGATGAGAAAGAAATGAAAAAGAAAAGAAGGGAAAGATAAGAAAGATCAATAAAACTAAAAGCTGGTGCTTTGAGAAGATAAACAAAATTGATAAACCATTAGCCAGATTCATCAAGAAAAAGAGGGAGAAGACTCAAATCAATACAATTAGAAATGATAAAGGAGAAGTAAAAACTGACACTGCAGAAATACAAAGGATCATGAGAGATTACTACAAGCAAATATATGCCAATAAAGCGGACAGCCTGGAAGAAATGGACAAATTCTTAGAAAAGCACAACCTTCTGAGACTGAACCAAGAAGAAATAGAAAAAATAAACAGACCAATCCAAAGCACTGAAATTGAAACTCAAATTGATTAAAAATCTTCCAACAAACAAAAGCCCAGGATCACTGGCGAATTCTATCAAACATTTAGAGAAGAGCTAACACCTATCCTCCTCAAACTCTTCCAAAATATAGCAGAGGGAGGAACACTCTCAAACTCATTCTACAAGGCCACTATCACCCTGATACCAAAACCAGACAAAGATGCCACAAAAAAAGAAAACTACAGGCCAATAACACTGATGGACATAGATGAAAAGATCCTCAACAAAATACTAGCAAACAGAATCCAACAGCACATTAAGAGGATCATACACTGTGATCAAGTGGGGTTTACCCCAGGAATGCAAGGATTCTACAATATACGCAAATCAATCAGTGTGATAAACCATATTAACAAACTGAAGGAGAAAACCATATGATCATCTCAATAGATGCAGAAAAAACTTTTGACAAAATTCAACACCAATTTATGATGAAAATCCTCCAGAAACTAGGCATAGAGGGAACTTACCTCAACATAATAAAGACCATATATGACAAACCCACAGCCAACATCATTCTCAATAGTGAAAAACTGAAATCATTTCCATTAAGATCAGGAACAAGACAAGGTTGCCCACTCTCACCACTATTATTCAACATAGTTTTGGAAGTTTTAGCCACAGCAATCATAGAAGAAAAAAAAATAAAAGGAATACAAATTGGAAAAGAAGAAGTAAACTGTCACTGTTTGCAGATGACATGATACTACAAATAGAGAATCCTAAAGAGGCTACCAGAAAACTACTAGAGGTAATCAATGAATTTGGTAAAGTAGCATGATACAAAATTAATGCACAGAAATCTCTTGCATTCCTATACACTAATGATGAAAAATCTGAAAGAGAAATTAACAAAACACTCACATGTACCATTGCAACAAAAAGAATAAAATACCTAGGAATAAATCTACCTAAGGAGAAGAAAGCCCTGTATGCAGAAAACTATAAGACACTGATGAAAGAAATTAAAGATGATACAAACAGATGGAGAGATATAACATGTTCTTGGATTGGTAGAATCAACATTGTGAAAATGACTATACTATCCAAAATAATCTACAGATTCAATGTAATCCCTATCAAACCACCCATGGAATTTTTCACAGAGCTAGAACAAAGAATTTCACAATTTGTATGGAAACACAAAAGTCCACTGAATAGCAAAAACAATCTTGAGAAAGAAAAACAGAGCTGGAGAAATCAAGCTTCCTGACTTCAGACTATACTACAAAGCTCCAGTAATCAAGACAGTATGGTACTGGCACACAAACAGGAATATAGACAAATAGAACAGAATAGAAAGCCCAGAGATAAACCCACACACATATGGTCACCTTATCTTTAATAAAGGAGGGAAAAATATACAATGGAGAAAAGACAGCCTCATCAATACGTGGTGCTGGGAAAACTGGACAGCTACATGTAAAAGAATGAAATTAAAACATTCCCTAACACCATAAACAAAAATAAACGCAAAATGGATCAGAGACCTAAATGTAAGGCCAGACACTATAAAACTCTTAGAGGAAAACAAGGGCAGAACACCCTATGACATAAATCACAGCAAGATCCTTTTTGACCCACCTCCTAGAGAAATGGAAATAAAAAAAAAATAAAGAAATGGGACCTAATGAAACTTAAAAGCTTTTGCATAACAGAGGAAACCATAAACAAGACCAGAAGACAACCTTCTGAATGGGAGAAAATATTTGCAATTGAAGCACCTGAAAGAGAATTAATCTCCAAAATATACAAGCAGCTTATGAAGCTCAATATCAAAAAACCAAACAATCCAAGCCAAAAATGTGCAGAAGACATAAATAGACATTTCTCCAAAGAAGATATACAAATTGCAAACAAACACATGAAAGGGTGCTCAACATCACTAATCATTAGAGAAATGCAAATCAAAACTACAATGAGGTATCACCTCACACTAGTCAGAATGGCCGTCATCAAAAAATCTACAAACAATAAATGCTGGAGAGGGTGTGGAGAAAACGGAACCCTCTTGCACTGCTGGTGGGAGTGTAAATTGATACAGCCACTATGGAGAACAGTACAGAGGTTCCTCAAAAAACTGAAAATAGAACTACCATATGACTCAGCAATCCCACTACTGGGCATATACCCTGAGAAAACCATAATTCAAAAAGAGTCATGTACCACAATGTTCATTGCAGCTCTATTTACAATAGTCAGGACATGGAAGCAACCTAAGTGTCCATTGACAGATGAATGGATAAAGAAGATGTGGCACATATATACAATGGAATATTACTCAGCCATAAGAATAAACGAAATTGAGTTATTTGTAGCGAGGTGGATGGACCTAGAGTCTGTCATACAGAGTGAAGTAAGTCAGAAAGAGACAAACAAATACCATATGCTAACACATATATATGGAACCAAAAAAAAAAAAAAAGGTTCTGAAGAACTTAGAGGCAGGACACGAATAAAGACGCAGACGTAGAGAATGGACTTGACAACACAGGAAGAGGAAGGGTAAGCTGGGACGAACTGAGAGAGTAAGTAGCATTGACATATATACACTACCAAATATAAAATAGATAGCTAGTGGGAAGTAGCCGCATAGCACAGGGAGATCAGCTCGGTGCTTTGTGACCAGCTAGAGGGTTAGGATATGGAGTGTGGGAGGGAAATGCATGAGGAAGGGGATATGGGGATATATGTATATGTATAGCTGATTCACTTTGCTATAAAGCAGAAACTAATACACCATTGTAAAGCAATTATACTCCAATAAAGATGTTAAAAAAAAAAAAGATGAAAAAATTTTTTCTCATTGAAAATGATTCTGCAAATCCAATATCTAAAAGTAATAAAATCAATGAGACAATGGAGGGAGTCAGCAAAGAGATAATGACTAAGAATTATTATGCATTGAAGAAACATGAGTTTCCTTTTTAATTGAAGTATAGTTGATTTATAATATTATATTAGTTTTAAGTGTACAGAATGGTAATTCAGTATTTTTATAGGTTATACTCCATTAAAAGTTATTACAAATTAGCGACTATAAATCCCTGTGCTGTACAATAAATCCTTCTTCCTTATTTATTTTTTACATTTTAATTTGTATCTCTTAATCCCATACTCCTATCTAACCACTCCTCCCTTCCCTGTCCCCACTGGTAACCACAGGTTTGTTTTCTCTATCTGTGTTTCTGTTTTGCGTATACATTCATTTGTTTTTTATTTTAGATTCCACATATAAAGGGTATCATATAGTATTTGTCTTTCTCTTTTATGCTTATTTCACTGAGCATAATATTTTCTAGGTTTATCCAGGTTGCTGCAAATGGTAGAATTTCATTATTTTTTATGGCTGGTAATTGAAAGAGCATTCCAAGTACTGAGAGGAAATATTTAAAGCAAAACGAACCCATAGCAACACACCTTTTTGTGAAATTAAGGAATTCAAAGAATAAAGAACATTGTAAAAAGCTATCAGAGAGAGGAGACTTTGACAAAAGAAGAAAAACTGAGAAAACTTAGGGCACTTTCCTTGAAAAGTCTTAAAAAAAAGACTGAAAAAAAAAGTGATCAAATCAAGAAATTAGAGAGAAAAATAAAATACACCTAAAAAACTAGATGGAAGGAAATGATAAAGATAAAGGCAGAGATCAGATTAATTAGAAAACAAAAACACAGTATATAAGATCAATAAAAATCAGCAGGTGGTTATTTGAAAACTGATGAGTTAGGCAAAACTTAGTAAGGCTGATTAAAAAGGAAACAAATCATAAGTAAGCAATACTAGGATCAGAAAGGGATAACTAAAGATAAGTTGGCAATGTCAAAAAAATTACAGCACAGTTTATATGAATACCATTGAATTAATCATTAAATAAATTGAATTGATCATCAGTAGCCTCCCACAAGAAAACATAGGCTCAGATAGTTTTACAGGTGAATTTTCACAAATTATCTTGAGATAAATAATTTTATCCTATACAAACTTTCCCAAGTACAGAAAGAGGTAAGAGATGTATACAGCATTTTATATACAAGTATAATTTTGATACCAAAACTAGACAAGGGAAATACAAGAAGATACAAGAAAATAAAATTATAGCTCTATTTCACTATACTTGTAAAAATCCTAACTAAAATATTACTAAGTAGAAGTCATCAGTGAATATTAAAACATTATGTCACATCCAAATACCATTACTCTCAGAAATCAAAGGATAGCCCAACATTAACAAATTTATTAATGTAATAAATCACAATTAGAAATTAAAAGAGAAAAACATGTTTCTTTGAATAAATACAAATATTTGATAGTTCAATGTACATGTGTGATACAGAACTTAGTATAGAAAGGAACTCTCTTAGTATAGAAAGGATGAAGTTATCCATTAAAGAGTTGCAATAACAACTAAATTTAATGGTGAAATTTTAGAAGTTTTTCCTACAAAGTTAGGTACAAAGTGGAATTCTCAATGTTGCCACTTGTATTCAACATTCTACTGCAGTTTCTATCTAATGCAGGAAGACAAGACATGGTATAAAATGAGTAAAAATTAGAAATGAAAGGTCAAAGCATCTTTATTTGTAACTAATATGATTGTCTGTGTGGTACAACCAAGAAAACCTGCCAACAGATTTTTAGGAACTAAGAGAATTCCACATTACTACTCATTAAAAGATAAATGCAGAAAAAAATCATTATTCAAAAATGCAATTGAAAAATAATTTCCATTCACAGTTGCAACAACAACTTAAGGTATCTAAAAATAAATAACAAGAGGCATACAACATCTTTATAAGGAAAATTACAAAACACTACTGAAAAAAGTAAAAAGAAATGAAGGAGTAGACATGTAATATTTTCATGGTAAAATTCATGATTGCAAAGATGTAATTTTGACAATTTTAATAAAGAACAGTGTGAGAGAATTGCCTTATCTAAAGTCAACACTTTGTGTAAAGAAATAATATGATAACCTACCCTTGCAGGACATCTGGTCCTGCCCAAAACATCCATAGACAGTTGGTCCATAAGATGTTTGGTCCCCGCCAAAAGGTCCTTGATATTTGGTTCTGTCCAAAACCAGCTGTCCATGAGCAAATATGCTCAGGGACATTCTGGATAGGACTAAACTGAAAGGATCTTTTGACATGGTCCAAAAGTCTTATGGACATTTTGGACAGGACCAAATGTCTGCTTACCTAAACTGCCAGGGAATTGACAAATAGACAATTGGATCAGAATAAAAATCCTAGAAAGAGACTCACACATTAAAAAATGATTTTGAAAAAAAGAAAAAATAGTGCTCCAATGTCCTAAATCCCAGATCCTGTATAATATGATTGCAATGTCAAAATTCATGGTTTCACATACAGGAAAAGTTTAACTTCTTTTTGAGACCTCAGAGAAATAATGGCATCTTTTAGTCTGCCTCAAGCTTGCCTCTCTGAATTCTTTTGACACTGCTAAGTACCTCTCCTGCTTGACACTTTCTCTTCTTTTACTACCATGACAATATACTTCCTGGCCCTAGTTCCTTCTTGATAGGAACTTCCTTCCTTACTGGCTACTTTCATCATTTACCTCCTTAAATAAGTGTTTATCAGGATTCTAACTTCAGGAACCTTCTTTCCTTTGACTAAGTTCTTTAATCCCAGAACTTCAGCACCTCATTCTCAATGGCTCTCAAGGTTCTTTGCTTTCAGTAAAACTGAGGCAGAATTAATCAAGTTATTAGCAGATGGTTATTAAAAAGTATTTCTGTGTTATATCACCATGTGATATTTGGCATTAAACTCAGGAGTTCAAAATAAGTGTTGCTGCTGTAATAAAGTCTTTCATTTGCTTTTTTATGAGAGCAAGTTTTCTCAGCACTTACAGCTATAACAATAAACAGAGAGGAATAGAAGAGATGCTGAACACTGCTCACTTTAATAGTAAATAATAATAGCACACATAAACTTACTGGAAAAACAAAAAGCCCTATCCATCTCAAATAGAAATGTGTTTCCAATAAAATTTTAACATTTAAAATTTTTTCCAAAATTTATATTTATAGATTGATCAATTTTGTAATAAAAGTAATTATAGTAACTCAATCCAAAAGAAAGCATTTGGAATTTAAAATCTTATGTCAAAGTAAATTTTTAAAAATAGATTTATGTACTTATTTTGGTTGCAAAGAGATATGATAGAGTGAGCAATAAAATGATATTAAGTCTAAAAACATTACATTAGAAAACAAATACTGTGAGTAAAGTGGAATAGAAATATAAATTCAAGGATAGAAAATTCCCACTACTGGAAAGCTGCTTGTTCATTTGAAAAGAGAAAAAAACTTAATGGATGATAGTGTTTATCAACAAACTATGCTTTTAAGATTCCATTTGATTAATTTAAACATCATCTAAAACATCGATGTTAAAAATTATCATAAATTACATGCTTGGAAACTATTTAAACTTACGTTGAAATTCTTTAGATGTCAACTTGAAAGTGTGTCAGAGGGTACATTGTTTTTCCAAATATTTTTAGGGAGGGATGAGAAAAATGGTTTGAGAACCACTGCTTTACCTCACAGGCCCAATTTACTACTGGTGTCCTTAGTCTTTCACTGCAGCCTTGGTAGCTTTAAGTCTATATCATAAAATCTTGTTAAATTAAAAATTTAAATTCTTTTCACTGTAGAGTTAAACTGTTCTCTTTAAGCCAAGAGAAATATGGACATCACATATTTTCTGTGATTAATTCTAGCTTTCCATATTTTATTCCCCTTTTATGTGAATATTCGTATTTTAAATTGCAAGATGGCAAATTCATAGAAAATAAGTATCTCCATCAAAGCACACACACCCTTTTAAGCTCTGTCTATTTGATGATTCATAATGAGCATATGCTTGTCCATCAACTATGATATTCTGGCTTCTGGTTTCTACAGCCTCAACTAGCTTGTCAAGGATGAGTGCAAATGTGGTTCCTCCATGAAGCCTTTTCCTGTGCTCTCAGGCAGAGTCAATCATTTTTTCTAAGGAGCTTCCATAGTATATGATTCCCTCATCCATCATGCTCAGGTCTAGAGCAGTAAATATACAGTTGATCAAACTCACTTCAGTTGTGAGTTCAAAGTCAATGGGAAACCTAACCTGGAAGAAAGATCCTGGAGGCAAAGACCACAGTCCTGGACACAGCTCGACTAAGGATGGCTCTTGAAGGATGCTCAGCTCAGCAGGCCCTGGAATTGTCACGTCAGACAACTTTTCCCATTGTGATCATATCTAGAGAGGAGTTCAAGTGAAGAGAAAACAGTAAAAAGGCAAAAGGAATAGGAACTGAACAAAGTAAAGTGTCAGTCATTTTCCATCAAGAGCAATCCCACAGATGATGGAGGAGCCATTAGCATACTTCATCTTGTAAAGCCGTGTTTGTTTACTCAGACCTGGCAGCTTTGCATCTTTGGTGAAACCTGGTTTAGAGACGCAAAGCCGTAGAGAAACTTTTCATCTTGTTACACAGCCCATCATAAGACTGACATTTTCTGTTCTGTTTGCTATGGGCTGGTGGGTGGCTTTAATTTGGTTTTCCCTCCAGTCTCAAAGTCCCAACCTTTGCCAAATCAAGAAGCAGGCAGGGAGGGGATGAAGGGGGAAAAATTCATATGCACTTGAATTCACCAAGTGATCTCAGAAGTAACTTAATATTGGTTCAGGTTGTCCATGTCTTACAAATCAGTTTCATTCTGTGGCTTGTTTACACACCACTTCTTGTGTGTCTCTAATAAATTAACATCTGCTGAAATGGTAAAACATACTGAAGATATAGTGAATGGTCTCCAGGCTATACAGAGAGGCCATTATTCTAAGAGGAAGTAGGAAAAGCAATCATAAAATTTTGAAAAATTATGCAATAACTTTGTACTTATTGCCCATCTGTATTCATTACAATGATCTACTTCATAGACATATAAATAGAATGTGAAAGTAACAGATCTGCAGTGTGCTGTAGACATGGCTCTCAACTGCAGTCAAAGAAATTCAATTAGAGCCTTTAATAAAGAAAATTCCAAAAACACCAAGCATTTGTCTGTATATCTCTTTATGCTGTTCTGAAGTTACTTAACTTCCTTCCCGTCTTTCCCTTTCTCTTCTCAAAAAGTCTCTTTTGTAGAGAGACAAGAAGGCAAGTTAGAACGGGTTTACTGGAGACATGCGTGCATTTGTGGCATCATTCTCAAACTGCTTTGAGCTCTCTACATCACATCTTCCGTAAGCACTTAGTTGAGCTCTAGCAGGACGACATCATGCTGAATATTCTCTAAAGAAAAGGACCACACAGATAAGACCATAAAATTGCCAGGGACTCTAAACAGGTTTTACAACAAGCGCACTGATCGAAAGGGCTTAACCAAGATGGGTTTTAATCATATTTGGGCATTGGAGAGTTCTCAGGTTCAAAGGAATGGTTCTGTGTTTTGTTTAGTTTTGGCAAAGCTCTCTTTTCTTCAATAATCTTAGAAAACAAAGCCAAAAGAGTGAGTCCATGTTCAATTTTGTTTCAATGTTCGTGCAAAATATACCACCTTGATGAGGTCTTTTTCTTACAATTAAATCTGCATATTTTAAAGCATATTTTGAAGTGGACCATGCTTATTTGAACACTTACCCTTTTGAATCTAAACCGCTTTAAATTGTGCTGGGAATCATACAAATTGATGGTTGTGAAAAAAAGCCATGTTCCAGCTGTGTCTTTTATTTTTTCAAAGCTCAGTGTCAAAATATTTAGCATCACTGTTGTTTTAAATTCAAAATACAAAAGTAATAGTTATAATGTGAAGCAAAACTGTGGCTGAGAGCAAGATGGGAAACTGACCACCTTTCCAACCCAGGAGCCAACATGTGAAGGAAGATGTTAGACTAACTCAGACTCATTCAATACACAACTGCGTCATTGTTGCCCACCCCGCCCCTTTTTCCTTCTCTTTCCTCTCATTCCTCATTTCCTTCTCCTCTTCCTCCCTCTCCTTTCCCCCTTGTATTTGCCCATCAGCAACCTTTGGAAAGTCTGCCTGATTCCCTGGCACAGTGGGTGTAGGATGATTTACTATAGAAAGATAGTTTCCCTCTGATAACTTACAGAGGTGCCGGTCTCTTGGAAAAATATCCCATTGAGAACTTTCAAGATTTTGTCAAATCTTTATAAAGGAGAAAAGAAAGGGGAGAACAAATCTCTGTTTTTCAAATACCACATTTTCTTTTTTTTTGCAGAAAAATAAAAAATAAATATACATAACTAGTGAAAATATGTTAGCCAGTTGGAGTTGCCAGAACATTATGCAGTACATCACTTAATCACATAAACCACAATGCAGGGGAAAAAACCTTACCCAAATATGCTATTTAATAATCACTGAGGGTCAGAAAGAACCCACAAGCATCCCAGAATCTGTGTCCCTAGCTTACCTCCGATATGGAAGGGGGTGGAGAGATAATGGGAGACGAAGCACAGTATGTGTTCCTACTTGCTGTTTACACGTCTCTGTACAGCATCTAGCTATGAAGCCAGTTAAGGAAGGAGTTGCAGTCTGGACCCTTTTCCTCATTTGAAAGATTTGTAGTAGCCCCTGAATGGCTGTTGTTTTTTTTTTTTAAATTTGGTTTTGCTTTACTTTACCAAACATTCTGAGAGTTTGTCTCAGAAAGTGGTAAGTCTTGAGGGAATTTTTGAATGAAGAGTAAAAGAGGGAAATTTCAAAATATGTTTGTAGAACATAACCTTGGAGATGATGTAGCAGCGTGGGAATGGGGCAGGGAGGAGAGTGGGGAGGGCATGAGGTAAAGAAGCTGCAAGGAAGCTGGTCAAAAGTTCACCCGGCCCCCAAAAAAACCTTTTAAAAAGAATCTGGGAGAAGAATCCCCAAACAAGAAGGCTCAGAAGACATTTGAAAATCAGATGTAGGGGGAGGGGGCAAACCTGGCAAACAGAAACCAAGAAGAGAAGTTGGCAGGTGTGGATGAGGTGAGGAATGTGCAGTTTGGGTGGCAGGGAGACACCCGCACGGAGATGGTTATGGCCTTCTTGCCATAGTATATGTTTCACGTACTCAAGTCAAAAATTGGAAGTCTCTAGGGTTTATCATGTAAAGGTACACTTGAGGAAAACATAACATTCTGTATATTTACTCACCAAAATGTTTGACTCCATTGACTAGTGTGGGTCTGTTCTCTTCTTTAAGGATCCTGCAGAGTGACTCAGATGACCTTATTCAAACTAATAAGCATCACTTTCTTCCTCTATTAATTCTACATCCCTTTGCCTCTTAAACATCATGCAAAGGGAATGTGACATTTTAGAAGGTGTTGTGCTGACAGCCCCGAAAACTGAGGCTCCATCTAACCAAAAGGAAAGTCTATGCTAGAGCTGTTAAATGTTCTCTCTCCCTCCCCCGTGTCCTCCACAATGTGCTTAACCCAGTCAGGTTGGGATCATGGAAGAATTCAAATGCATTCACTATCAGTAAAGGTAGATTTCTGGGCTTCCCTGGTGGCGCAGTGGTTGAGAGTCCGCCTGCCGTTGCAGGGGACACGGGTTCGTGCCCCGGTCCAGGAGGATCCCACATGACGGGGAGCGGCTGGCCCCGTGAGCCATGGCCGCTGAGCCTGCGCATCCGGAGCCTGTGCTCCGCAATGGGAGAGGCCACAACAGTGAGAGGCCCGAGTACTGCAAAAAAAAAAAAAAAAAAAAAGGTAGATTTCACTGTAAGTATTATTTCTTCTTTAAATGTCTGTCCATGTAATTCTTGAGGACAAGGGCATTGTCTTACTCATCTTTGAGAAGATAGTACTGAGTAAAGCACAGTATCTGGTACAGTGCCTTAGAACATAATAGGTTCTCATTAATTGCTTATTGGATAGGTGGAAATTATTTGTCTCCTAAAACTAAGTATCAGGAAACAAAAGTATATCAGCGGAAAACTTCAGAGTAGAAATGTTTGATTAGGCTCAAGCAGTTTTCTTTCTCTGAAAGAGTGTAATGAGGACTCCAGTCTCTTCCTCTGAATAGTTTCTGGAGTTCTTTGGTCAAAGCTCTTACCATTTTGGCGGTACTCAATTACAACCTCATAAAAGTAAGCAATCAAACAGATCCTCAGGCTTTTCTCCTGACGCCTTTGGAACAGGCCAAATCAAAAGCAAGTGTGTAATGTTGTAACAAAAGTTTCTATACCATATTAATTCTTTACCTTTATGTTGCAACAAATTCTCTATTGCTGTGTTTTTGTGATAAAATATTTTCATTTTTATGTAGTCAAATTTATTGCCCTTCATTATATGGTTTATGTCTCTGGTGCTTTGTTTAGAAAGGTTTAAATGCCAGAGATTTATATACATATTGACTTAGGATTATTCTATTGTTTTTATTATTCCACGTTTTACATTCAGTTTATTTGGAACTGAGTTTGATGAGTAGTGTATAGGAAAATATAACTTTCTTTTTTTTTTAGCATCTTTATTGGAGTATAATTGCTTTACAATGGTGTGTTAGTTTCTGCTTTATAACAAAGTGAATCACTTATACATATACATATATCCCCATATCTCTTCCCTCTTGCGTCTCCCTCCCTCCCACCCTCCCTATCCCACCCCTCTAGGTGGTCACAAAGCACCGAGCTGGTCTCCCTGTACTATGCGGCTGCTTCCCACTAGCTATCTATTTTACGTTTGGTAGTGTATATATGTCCATGCCACTCTCTCACCTTGTCTCAGCTTACCCTTCCCCCTCCCCATGTCCTCAAGTCCATTCTCTAGTAGGTCTGTGTCTTTATTCCCATCTTGCCCCTAGGTTCTTCATGACCATTTTTTTCTTTTAGATTCCATATATATGTGTTAGCATACAGTATTTGTTTTTCTCTTTCTGACTTACTTCACTCTGTATGACAGACTCTAGGTCCATCCACCTCACTACAGATAAGCAGTTTCATTTCTTTTTATGGCTGAGTAATATTCCATTGTATATATGTGCCACATCTTCTTTATCCATTCATCTGTTGATGGACACTTAGGTTGCTTCCATGTCCTGGCTATTGTAAATAGAGCTGCAATGAACATTGTGGTACATGACTCTTTTTGAATTATGGTTTTCTCAGGGTATATGTCCAGTAGTGGGATTGCTGGGTCGTATGGTAGTTCTAGTTTTAGTTTGTTAAGGAACCTCCATACTGTTCTCCATAGTGGCTGTATCAATTTACATTCCCACCAACAGTGCAAGAGGGTTCCCTTTTCTCCACACCCTCTCCAGAAGGAAAATATAACTTTATATAAGTTTTCCCTAAATAGTCAGTTGTTCTAAAGCTACATATTAAAGAACTCAAAGGTCATCATTTACTAAACTCCTATCTAAACTTGAGTCTACTTTTGGACTTTGCATTGCAGAATGATGATTTTCTACAAGACTGGGAACATTGCCTTACAATTTTTTTGTACTTTTAGGAACTGCAACAATTCTTAGTGTTCAGTAATCATTGAATCAATAGATAAATTCTCCACTTCATTTAATCAATCCATCAGACTTGCTAATTCTACTGTATAAATATCTCTGGAATGACTTCTTTTCCTTTTTTTAGCCACATTGCCTGCACTCATTCAGTCTCTAATAATTATGTCCTTTTTCCCATGCATCTTACACACAACTGGAATAAGGTTTTAAAATGCAAGTCTGATCACTTAACTTCCCTAATTAAAATCTGTAAATGACTACCCATTTCATTTCATGTTCCATACCTTCAAGGGCTGCCAAGGCCCTGAGCTCAACCAAGTAAAATTAATTGTGGTCTCCCAAATATGCCTCATTGTTTTGGGCTTTTTTGTTTTGTTTTGTTTTGTTTTTTGTTTGTTTTAATCCTTGCTTTTGTAAAAGTTGTACAGCTTGGTAAGTGCTATGATAGAGGTATGGACAAAGTGGATTAAAATGCAAAGGAGGATTCTTAGGGATAGAAAGGTAAGTTTTGGAAAGGTAAACAAAAGCACAGAGGTATGGAAGAGCACTCATGTGGTCCCAGAACCACAAGTCATTGAGAATGACAAGGGTGTGGGCGAAGGTGGAAGATGTGAACAGGGTCAGGATCACGAATGCTTTTGTATGTCATGCTACAGATTTTGAGTTTTTCCTACAGGAACGTGGAGTCAAGTTTAAATGGGGGAGTAACTTGCTTCCAGGTTTTTTTGCAAAAAGAAAATTTGATAGTAGCCTGCAGGATGGATTGACAGAGCATAAGTCTAAAAGCCAAAAGCCAGATTAATAATAGATGCTTCAATAATATAGGCAACATACAATAAAGGCTTGAGCCTATGCAATAGTGTTGAGAACCAGAGGAAGAGACACATATAATGTTAATAAAGAAAGTCCTATAAGATTTTGGGACTGACTAGACATGAGGGTGAATAAAAAGAATAACCAGTGAGTAATCTCTCCACTCCCTCAAATCTTCCACTTACCAGCATTCCTGGCTTGACCAGTTGGGTAGATGGTGATGTTCTTTACTAAGACAGAGAATGCAGGAAGATCTGTTTAGTAGATTGCTGGGCAGTGAGGAAGAAAGGGGAGACAATACACTGATCATTGGACATATGGAGAGTTTCCAGAAGGGAGTTGTCAAGAGTATCAAATGCTATGGAGAGGGCAAGTCAGATGCAGAAAAGTGCCCATTTTTAACTTAACAGTTAGAAGGTTTGGGTATTCCTCCCAGAATCTGGGAAGAAGAAAGGAGTGACTGTCGGTACACTCTTCTCTGGAAGTAAGCTTAGCTGTGAAGGGATGTGGATAAGCAGATTGGTGTCTACAGGAAACACCTGTCCTGCACCTTTGATTTTTGCCATGACATTCCTGAAAGTCAGTATTGTCTCCCAAGCCGGAACATAATGTCTTTGAGGCCAGACACTGCCGTGGTTTCCTGGATGACCACTTGGTTCTCAAAGCCCTAAAATTTTACAAGTTTCTAATCCTCCACAGTGTCTGTAATTATCCTGGTACTCAGGCAGTAGCATTCAATTAAATAGTTGTTGAATTGAATACTGTGGATAGGTGACTCACAACACTGAACTGGATTATTCAAAACGTCAGTACCTCCATTTCCTCTTCATCAACAGCAATTACTACTGGAGTTCTTTTAATAGTAAATTGAACATGGAAACATTGTCCTTGCTGTCAAGAAATGCTCACATTCATCTCCTTAATGAAAAGGCCAGTCTTCCTTCCTTCCTAGAAATGTTATGAAGAGTAGTGAATACACGGGGGCTAGAGCACGCATAAGGGCACTAGGACTTAGCCAATACATAACATCTCCCTTCATATATTATGTGCTCTGGGTAGGTATAACCACGAGTCAGCTAACCACACGAGATGTTTTTAGGTCTGGCAAGTGGGATGGAAAGCTTGCTGCACCAGTCTCCTCTGTGAGTGCCTGCACGCTTTCTGGTTTCAGGCTGGAAACGTCCTGTGGTGTGTCTGGCCTGGCCAAACCCAGGAAGTACTGAACTTATTAAAATTGAAAAACAAACCAAAGATGTTTGGAACCTCCCAAAACACTCACGTTGTGTCTGAGGGTGAAGGCTTGGATTCATTTCTGATTTGACGTGAGCATCATACATCAGGAAAACACAAACAGTGCACAGTAAGTTTACAAAAGGGCTACACCCTTGCCTTCGGTCTTATGACAGTCTCGCAAACCAGCCCCTGTCCAGGGCCTAGAGGAATTTCACGAAGCCTTCCCTCTTCTTTCGATTCCGATTCCTTTTTGTGAGGTTGCCATAGGAATTTGTGTTTGTGAACAATTTTTAGGCAGTTTGACGTGAACATTCTGAGTCAGGGCTGGGAGTACCTTGCCCTGGGCTCCATCAACCTGTGGAGGCTGCCTTTTTTCTGGCTCTGTATTTGGATGAATCTGGCCTGTGGTGGGCCCTGGAGCAGCCCCCAATCTAACCTATTGCTTGTGAAGAGCCGGACCACCCATGGGTAATCCTCTAGTATCTGTGAATGGGTAATCAGGAGTTGGCTCAATCAAGCTGATGACCAAAAATGAACATAATGGTCAGGAATGAAGCTTCCGGAACAACACACAAGGGTGTGTTTCCCTACAAATTATGTTTAGATCATTGAAAAGAATTATAGAATTATCTAAAGCTGGAAGTAACTAGAGCAACTATGTAGCTCCACCCCTTCTTTTTTCTGCGTGAGGGAAGTGAAGCACAGAGATTTTTAGGTGAGTTATCCAAAGTCAACAGCTGTTAGTGACACAGCCAGAACTAGGAACCCTGAGCTGACCTCCTCTCTCCTTTTCTGTTCTAACACACACACACACACACACACATACACATTCCAGGCAAGTTGTTTTAAAAATAACTTGTAGTTCATTAGAGATTTACAGAAACCAGCTCTTTAGTCTATAAAAAGACATTTAATGTGTGGATGGTCTCTTTAACTTAATCCTGACATGGCCAGTTACATACAGGATTTGCAATTTCTGAGCAGTAGATAAATTAACTTACATAAGATTATAGGGGTACTCTAAGGAGGACAAGGACTGAGAACTTCTTCATTGAAATCCAAAGGAATTAAAACATACTGATTCACCTGAGGTGACCCTGTTTAAGGTCAAGCAAAAAGGGAGATGGGGGTCACAGATAGAATTCACCTGAGACAGAATCTACCATGATGGTGTACAAGTAGAGAAGCCTGGCATCCAAGGCCTGGGAAAAAGAGAGATGCACAAATGAACATCTCTGGCACAGCCATTCTAGAGTCAGCTTGTACTGGGGAAGTGGCTGGGCTGTGGAACCCACGGAACCCAGGACAGTTTTGATCCAGAATGCTCCTAGCTTAGTGTGCCACAGAGAAAAGGAGCCGCCTTCTAAACACCGTAAGGAAGTGCTACGTACTGAGCAGAGCTCTATTTCAGTGGCAGTGACCTGAGCACAGGACTGCTATGGAGCCACATTTCTGAGGGCAGCCAAGGTCAGTGGAAGCACCACACCGAGCTGTGGCTTTAGCTTTCACAACCACAGCAAGTGGGTGCCAGGGACTCTCTAAGCTTGTAGTTGCAGAGCCAGGACTGCTAGGATTTTAGGAGGCAACAACAAGATTTGGCCTTATTAATGGTGCCAGCAACAAGTGGGAAGAGGGCATATATCTTTATACTATGGGTTTAAGTCATGCCCCCTTGTCTCTAGGTTCAGTGACAGCAATTATAGGCAAGCAGGTTGTATGGATGACCTAGTATGGGAAGTAAAGACGGATTCCTTCAGCCTCAAATGGGCCCATCTTCTTTTCACCTCATCTAATTAGGGGCAATCTGAGTTGGCTCCTTGGACATGAGTAAGAATCGGAGGAGATTCTTGGGTGTGTCCCAGAAAGCAGGTGGGAGAGAGGACTGTTCTTCTTGGGATGACACTGCCCAATGACACTGTGTGTACTCCAGACTATTCAAGCAGGTTGTGCCAGTTTAAATGTTCTACTTAAGGTCATGACATTTAAATTCAACAGATTCTTATTTCTTCTCATTTAAAACCTGAATAACATGTCTGAGCTCATTATGAAGTATGGTAACCCCGTGCCTCTTCAAGAAGTTTCTTCCATTCTTACAAATGATTCCACTACATTTCTTCAACAGGATTCCAATCCCCCAAAAGCAACAGGATTCCAGTCCCCCAAAAGCTTTCTTCTTTCTGCACTTGACACTGTCTCTAGTAATAAAGGGAATTCTTCTTTAAACCAATTTAAATACTCAGTACAGCCCCTAGCACCTTGAATTTGCAGACGGAGGATGATAAGAAAGAGACAATATCCAAAGAAAGGCCTGTGATAGATGTTAAGCAAATTCATCTAGGGTTGAAGTCAGGAGACCTTTTGCTTACAGCTATGTTTCCCTTGTAGGTGATAAAATCATTTCCCTTCATTAGAATTCCTTTTCATAAAAGTTTTTCTTGCCTTGGTGAAGAAAAACTATATACTTTATTGCCTGTGACATCCTTCTTAGTCTCAAGTATCTACATCAAATGTCATCTCCTCTGTAAATCTTTCTACAAAAACCTCATTTCCCCACCAAAATTATGTATTTCCCTCATTTTTTTTTTTTTTTTTTTTTTTTTTTTTTTTTTTGCTCACCATGAGATGCAATAACAGTGTACGTGCATCTCTTTCCCCTTTTACACAGTTGGTTTCTTGAAGGCAAGGACTGTATCTTATTCATCTTTATAATGCCAGTATCTCCCAAAGAGTAGATATCTTTAAAAATCTTGTTGAATTTAACTGAGCCTACATAATATTTCAAAAATATAGAATTAGTTTTAAATTTCAAGGATCACCCAATTGGCTGGGAGTATCTGCCTTAGAGAACCAGTAAATTATTTAGAATATAAAGATTTTGGGATGTAGCAACTCAATGGTTTATTACTCTGGGAATTGGAAAAATCACCATTGTTACATTGATCCTGTTTGTCACCTAGAAAATGAGGATAGTATCTGCCCCACCTGCCATATGGGGTACCTGTGTGGACTAAAAACACATTCTGATATATATGAGGGCATTTTGTAAATAGTAACATGCCACTTACAATTATTAGAATTATTTTTATTTTTCTCATATATTTTTATAATCCTACTTGTGACCACCTCATTATTTCAGTCTTTAAAATATACAAAGGCTAAAAACTCAAAGAAAATTAAGTTTATTTTATGTATTTTACCAACTTAATGCTGATATTTTATCTTCTTAAGTTAAAAAGTGTTTAATTTAAAATAATAATATTTTAAAATTTAATAAGATGGGTTGCAATCTATTGGCAATATTTCATAACTTCAGTCATAGCTCAGCTGTTGTCTGAAAATTGCTACATGGGAATTTACTCTTTTCAGCTGGCAATGTTACAGAATAATAAAATCAGTGTCTTCAGGATGTCATCCAAATCCAACTTTCTCCTTCTGCATAGGGCTGCATGACTGTGATATAGTAGCTTGTTCTTCTGTAAAAACCTCCAAAGAATGGACTTCTATGCTATTACTTTAAAAATCTAGTATTTTCTCCAACTCTTACGTGACAAAGCTCTTTACTTGTAGCCCAGATCCCCAGATATGAAGTTCATTTCTTCTTGTTCTAACTTCAGCTTAGATGCCAGGGAGCTGCTGCCTTAAGTTGTTCATATACTAGAAGAGTGTTAAGCAATTGACCCAAACTTTATAATACAAAATACAAAAGAAATAATTAGATTCTTTTAAATTAGCCCTTTAAAAAAACCCTCATTCTGTTTACTTTTCTTTGGAATTCCCTCTATTTCTTCTGGAGCTGTTGTAAAGTTATGGAATTTGAAATGGAACATAATACAGTTAAAATCATTCTACTGTTTAGTGAAATGAACATAGCAATGGAGAAGGATATTGGCCATCCAACCTAAGCTCTGCTCCACAATTACTGCTTTATCCCAGAGAAACCATTCTACCTCTTCAGATCTCAGTTTTTCTAAATGTCAAGGGTGCTGATTGTACTGGATTCCTCCCATTGCTATTGTTCAATGATGGCCCAAGAGTAGATAGATGGACATTTAAAAAAATTCCAAGATGACATTCTTCCTGGGACACCCAGAACATTTCTAGGTTAATTCTTTCCTCTGTGAATGAATGAATGAATGAATGGGTATATAGGTAAATAGGTAGGTAGGTGGGTGGATAGATAGAAGGATAGGTAAACAGAAAAGAAAGGATTTCAAGAGTTTTTTAAACACACACAAAAAAGAAAAAATCCCTGGCAGTTATAAATAATTTAGTGGCTATATAAACATTATTTTCAAAATTATGCACAGCTTCATGTTGAGTAGTCAAGCACCAAGTTTGTGATAAGTTTGAGATGATGGAAGATGTGATTTCATCAGGAACCATTGACAATGAAGTTTGAAAATTATATGCATCTGTAGAGGAGTTGGTGTCCAGAAAGAGAAGAAAAGCAAATGTGTTCAATTTCACATCTACTTCAGATTTACAAGATTCAGCTAACAATAAACAATAAGCAGTGATGTCTAGTTCTATCACAATTGAAATAATATATTTTTAGAATATGCACCCTCTGCTTCAGGAATTTTATGGTTAGTAAGTTTTGGTTGTTATAATATGCAAATAATAGCTTTTAAAGAAAGGGATGGTTTTAGTGATTTGAGTATAAGATGGATGGCCCTCCTCTAGGACATGTTCTGGAGGACCTCAAATACAATTCCTTGAATCATGTCTCCACTGCCTTTAGAATAAAGTTCAAAGCTTTCAATATGGTGCAGAAGACAATGTTTTGATTATTCGCTTTCTTTCCATGATCAATTTTCTAAACTTGTAGTTCCTGCAATACCCCATATGATTTCATGGCTCTGAGCTTTTGCACACTCTGTTCCCTCAGTTTGAATGCCCTCCTTCCAATCCCTTTGACATCCTGATACACTACTTGCTAGCCTGACAGGACTGAGATCTAGCAATATTGCACTCACTGACTCATTCATTCATTCATTCATTCAACAAATGTGTTTCAAGCATTTGTTATTCCCAGATAAGAATGCAGAGGTGAATTAAATCCTCTGCCCCTGAGCATCTTACATTATAGGAGAGAGACAAATACATGTAATTCAATACATTCAATAAAGTATTAAAAAGACTGAAATGAGGTTAGGATAAAATGTGGGCTGAAAGGAGGGAGTGATCAATGTTATCTGGGGAATTGGAAAGAGAAAAATGAGGTGTTGCATCCAAAAATGAATGTGTTTACCAAACAGACTTTAGGGAAGTTAAATGGAGAAAATTTTAGGCATAAAAGACATTAGGTGTATTAAGAGACATATAATGAGTTACTATCATTAGATTTTGGTGATTGGGTTATATGAGAAGTTATGTGAAACTTAAGACTTTGTCTTAGGTGCTTGGATTGATGGTCACACCATTCACTGGATTAGGTAACACAGACCAAGTTTATTGTGAGGAGAAGTAGATACCTTTACTTTTGGACATGTTGGGGTGACTTTAGCACATTAAGGTAAATATTCCAGCTATAGACATTGTCTAGAGTTCAGAAGAGAAATTTCTTCTAGTAATAAAGCCTTGAGAATTAATATATAGGTAGTATTTTACACCATGGCAGTAGAAGATACTGAGTCAGGAAAGCTTGCAGAACGAGAATAGAAGATAGTCTAGTCAGAGTCCTGGAGAGCACCATTATTTAGGAAGCAGACAAAGAAAGAGAAGTTATGAAAAGACACTTAAAAGGAATAAACATAAATAGGAGGACTGGGTGGAAGGGTATCTAATAAGCCATGGGAGCAAAACAATTCAAGAAACCCAATATTACTAAAATCATAAATGAAAGAAGGGACATTACCACTGACCTCACAGAAATATGGAATGTATAGAACAATTATATGCCAAGAAATTGGATAGCCTAGATAAAATGGGCAAAGTTGTAGAATGACATAAACTACCAAAAATGACTCAAGAGATAAAAAATTTGAATAGATTTATAACAAGTAAACTTGTTAATTGAGTTAATAATCACAAAACTTCCCACAAAGAAAAGCCCAGGAACAGATGACTTTACTGGTGATTTCTACCAAATGCTTTAAGAAGAATTAATGTCAATTCTTCACAAACTCTTCCAAAAAGAGAAGAGAGGGTAACAGTTTCTAACTTATTCTATATAGTCAATATTACTTTGATACTAAAAACAGACAAAGACATCACATGAAAAGAAAACTATAGATTAATATCCTTTATGAATATAAATAAAAAATTTCTCAACAAAGTACAAGCAAATTGAATCCAGCAGCATATAGAAAGGATAATACACCATGACCAAGTGAGCTTCATCAGGAATGCAAGGTTGGTTCAACATATGAAAATCAATTAATGCAATTCCCCATATTAACATAAAAGTCAAACAACATACGATCAACTCAATAGGTACAGAAAAACATTTGACAAAATCCAATACCCTTTCATGACAAAAATACACAACAAACCAGAAACAGAATAGGAAACTTCCTTAACCCAACAAAGGGCCTCTAGAGAAAAACCCACAGCTAACATAATACTTAATAGTGGAAGCTGAAACAGCTTCCAGCTTTCTCAGAACAGAAACAAAACAAGGATTCTGCTCTTACAACTTCTTTTCAACATGGTATTGGAGTTTCTAGCTAAAGCAATTAGGCAATTAGACAACAAAAAACAAATAAATAAAAGGCAATGGGATTGGAAAGGAAACTATCTCTATTTGAGGATAAAATGATTACATATGTTATATATACATAAAATAATTTGTATTTCTATACACTAGCAATAAATAATCTGAAATAAAATTAAGAAAACAATTCCATTTACAATAACACTAAACACAATACAATACCTAGAAATTAATTTAAATGAGAAGTGCAAGACTTGTACACTGAAAACTACAAAATATTGTACTGGAGGTTCTAGTCAATTATATTTTAGAGAAATTTTTAAAATAAAATAAATTTTTCTTACATTTACCCACTTGTTTACTATTTCCACTGCTCTTCTGTTTTGTATAGATATAAATTTCCAACTAATATCATTTTCCTTCTATCTGGAGTACCTTACCTAATTTTTTTTATAGTGCAAGTTTACTGGGGATGATGTTCCCAATTTTTTTGAATCTTAAAAGGCAAAATTATTTATTTTACCTTTAATTTCTAAAATATATAATTACTGGCTGTAGAATTCTAGGTTAACTTTATTTTGTCATCATTTTAAAGATTTTCTGTCTTGCATAGTTTCAGACAAGAAATGTGATAATTTTTTAGAGACACAGACATAGAGAACAAATGTATGGACACAAAGAGGGGAAAGTGGTGGTGGGGTGGTGGTGGTGTGATGAACTGGGAGACTGGGATTGACATGAATACAATAATATGTATAAAATGGGTAACTAATAAGAACCTGCTGTATAAAAAAATAAATAAAATTAAACTAAAAATTTTTTTTTTTTTTTTGTGGTACGCGGGGCTCTCACTGCTGTGGCCTCTCCCGTTGCGGAGCACAGGCTCCGGACACGCAGGCTCAGCGGCCATGGCTCAGGGGCCCAGCCGCTCCGTGGCATGTGGGATCCTCCCAGATCGGGGCACGAACCCGCGTCCCCTGCATCGGCAGGCGGACTCTCACCCCTGCGCCACCAGGGAAGCCCTAAACTAAAAAATTTTTTAAAAAGAAATGTGCCAATTTTTAACCTTAATCTGTATATAATGTATCGTTTATTCTGACTTGTAGCTTTTAATTTTTTTCTTTATTAGTAGTTTTCAAAATTCTGTGTTTATCCTGTTTAGGTTTGTTGAGAGTCTTGAATCTGTAGGTGTATAGTTTGTATTAAATTTGAGAAATTTTAAACTATTGTTTTTTCAAATATTTTTTCTTTCTCTCGTCTTTTGGGTTTCCAATTACATATGTTGCCTCCCGCAGGTTACAGAGACTCTGCTAAAAGTTTTAACCCTTTTTTCCTCTTTGCTCTATTTTGGATAGATTCTACAGTTATATTTTCAAGTTCACTGATCATTTCTTTCACAGTTTCTAACTTGCTTTTAATCTCTTAAAGTGAAATTTTAATTTGAGATATTGTATTTTTCATCTCTATCTAGAAGTTTCATTTGGAACTTTTTAATATTTTTCACTTTTCTATTCATTATGTTTATGCTTTCTTTCAATTCTTGAACCTTTTTAAATAGATGCTTTAAAGTACTTTTCTTTTAGTTCCTTCATCTCTGTCATTTCTGGATATGTTTCTTTTGACTAGTAATATATTACATTGTTTCTATTTTTTCCTGTTCATATGTCACATTGTCCTGCTCCTTTGTATGTGTAGTAAGTTTTTATTAGATTGTGATTTTTATGTTTTCAAGTTCTGGATTTTATTGTATTTCTTAAAGAACATTGGCTTTTGTTCCAGCAGATATTAAGTTACTGTGATCAAGCTATCCTTTTGAGGGTTGTTTTCAAGTTTTTAAGAGAAGATCTGGAGTAGCTTTGGTCTAATGGTAGTTTAGCCACACTACTAAAGCATGGCTTTTCTGGGCTCTCTACTGATGGCTCAGGTGTTTAACAAGGGCTCTCTCATCTGGTGGTTAACTAGAATATCTCCCATTCTATGACGTATTTATCTTACATCTTTTCAAACTTTTTTTTTTTTGACCTAGTCTCATAGGGTTTACACTATGCACATGCATAATATTGAGCCACCATCTAAAAGGGACTCTTATGCAGATTTTTGGAGATTTCTCTCTATTTATCTTCCCTTTCTTGGACACTCTTCTAAAAATGCCAGGCTCTTCAGCTTCTCTGATCTCTTTTCTTTATCTTCTTAATACAGCAAGTCTGCCATGTTTTGTTTAGAATCTCCCCAGCTGCACTGAGGTCCAGAAAAAGCCTCTAAGCAGAAACCCAGGGCAATTGTAGGGCTCACATCATTCACTTCTCTGCTTTCAGGAACCAGAGTCTTCTGTTGTCTGTTGTCCAGTGTATGAAAACCATTTCCACATGTATTTTGTCCAGTTTTCTAGTTGTTTACTATAGGGAAATAAACCCAATCCCAATTATTCTATCATAGCTGAAACTCACTAATTAAACCTTAACACTGTCTTTTGATTATATCCCACAAGTCATATTGTTGGAAGAAAATTTTCCATGAGTCTCTGACATTTCTTGTATGTCTTGTGAGAAAGGCACTGATTGCCCTTTGTTTCCAGCTGTATTTTTAAGGGTGTTCATGTAGCAAACAGTCTTGAAATATAGAGTTAATGTCCCTCAGACAAAGGGCAAGTTTCCTTACAGCTTTGGAAGACCCCTTCTGCTGGAGCAAATCACAGACACACTTCTCTTTAAAAAGAACTGAGTTCCTTAAGCTCAGGGCCTCTGTCTTGTAAAGAGCTGTGTTTACAGGCACCTTCTGGCCCTCTTCTCTATGGGAACTGTGGCTTGAAGAACTAGTGCAAAAAAGCTGGTATCCTGTCTATTGCCATTGCTGTCAATAATAAATTGTCTTTTGTTTCTGACCCAGGAGTGTCAGGTCTTCTATTAGCACCCATGAAACTGTGGTAAACTAAATAGTTAGTTTTCAAGTATGGTAAAATCTTAAACCTTTCATGATTTTTTGATACATACAATACTTGCTGAATGTAACCATTTACATTTATATTGGAGGAGATAAAAAACAAAATAATGGTAACTTATAATAATAGCTAATATTTATTTAGGGAATACTTTGCAAAAGGTGCTTTTACATAAAATCATTCCCAAAATACAGCAAAGTAAATTTTTGTTCCCATTTTTCACACTAGAAACAGGTTCAGAGAGGATGCGATTTGGGTAAATCTAAACAGATAGTAAATAGTAAGCCAACATTCAAAGTTAAGCTTTTCTGTTCTCATTCCAATGTTATGAAAACCCCTAGTGCTACATAATTATAACAATATTAACATAAAAAGCATATAATTGAGGTTTAAATTATGTGGTAGACTAAAATAACTATAGAAATTTAGAAGAAAGGGAGTCTGGTGCCAGCTGAATTCTTCGGAAAAGACTGACTGGAAGAAGAAGAACAAAGTAACCCAAGCTAGTGTCCAAAGACTAACACTTAAAGGCATTCCTGTGCAGGTCCCTATAAATCCCACAGCCTACAGCAAAGATGTGTTATTTTCTGCTTTAAAAAATGAGGATATAAATGACAGCATATCCATGAAACACATTGAGTTATAATTCCTTGTTCTTCACATATACAGCTCCTGAGAACACCCATACTGTTCATGATTGGACTGCAGGTTGACAGAGGGCATTTCAGTGGTTATAAGCACAATGGGACATACTTCAGTCTCCAAAGGTACCATGAAGATATGGGAGTGGTTCTTGGTGAAGGATTTGACAAAATAATTTTTTCTTTTAATTCTCACCTGGAAAAGTAAATAAATAAGGAAAACCTTTTATCAATTAAATACTTAATTTTAATAACCTTTTTAAGGTTATTAAAACTTTATTAAGATTTATAAAATCTTAATAAGTCATTTAAAACACTCCTACATACACCAGAACACTGGAAAGAAAATCTGCCCTCTAAAATTCTCTGTCCTCCAAAATCCTAAATCTAACATGACAGAACTCAAGGAAGAACACAGGAGCTAATAGGGTCCTACAGATCACAGGGCCCTGGAAGGGGTAAAAGTAAGAAATTGACCAATACTTTGAACAAGTTCAAAACTCAGTCTTAACATTCTATCCTAAATCTGATTTTTTCCTCCAGAGGGCCAAGTGAAAAAGAGGAGGAAAATATAAGAAATATCTCAAGCTCTAATGAGAACACAAAAAAATTTTATAAACACCTAAATTTGACTAGAAGAGAAAAATAGGTATATCTTGAACAGTATTCTATAACCAGAAGCTCTTTGGATCTGGTCTTGAATTCTCTGGGAATCTGCTAGGGAGAAAAAAATCTCATTCTTCCACAAGTTAAAAAACTGATACTTTAAATATTTTTTAGCACTGGAAGAAATATTTCTTATATTCTTTTTACTAAAACAAATATTTATTGAAGGGTATTTTGTACTAGCCATTATAGGAGACGTGGAAGCGATAAACCGAATATGTTTCCAAAATGCTTAAAGAGCAGGGAATCTTGCGGTTGTGATAAATGCATTTCAGTAAGTGTATGGAAGCAAGGCTTGATAAGGAGGTGGGTGAAGTGGGCATAAGGGAATGGAAAAGGTGAGCTAGTGGTTAGTAACAGATGAGGTACCAAGCACTATTCCTGGGACATGAGAGATGTAGGAAATCTGAGCCTGGAGCTACAGTGGAGCACTCAAGGTCAAGATCTTGAAGACCTTCTGTCACCCATGAAAATGAGACTTCAGAGAACACAGACAGCAGGAGGAGTTGACAAGCAGGATTGTACTTGGAAGAAAAGCAATAATATTAAGACAGTGCAATAGCAGTTTGAGACTTCAATATACTACACTGGATTCTATTCTATTTTTTAAGAGAAGCTAAAACATCATAAAATTTTCCTAAAATCTAAGCTATGAAGTCATAGACCAAAAAAGTAACTATCTAACCACAAAATAAGATTGATTGAATTTCATTTCCCCCATGAGAAGAGCTGATGGGTCCAAATGTAGTCAGTAGGCACCAGAGTTCATTTTAGGGAAAGAACACTCATTTTTAGGAAAATATTGTGATGAAATATTTAGAGAAGGAAAGGTGGCCCTGAGGTTAGGGATTAGATACTCCTGACAATGAGAAAACTAAACCAGTCTGTCCATGAAGGCAACTGTAAGTTAAGTCGGGGAAAACATAAGAGAAGGAAATAAAGTCCAGATAAAATGGTGTCTGGCTGGGATGTATTGTAAATTAGTGCAAATGTCCAAGAGGGCTTTGAAGAACAGGGTTGTCTAATATACAGTTTGAAATTAACTGCTAGATTGTTTCAGATCCTTTGACCACTGCCAGTGGATCTCTAGTTGACACACACAGCTTCACATGTGGGTCGTATTTGGGAGGGAGGAAATCCAGGGAAAAGTGTTGCACAGCGAAGAGATAACTACCCAGCTGCAAGATGCAGATTGGACAACCCTGGCAGATGCCAGAAACCAGAGCCAGATGTAACTAAATTCACCAAGCACCTTACAAAGTGAAGAAATCTTGGGAGGATGTCAGACTTCTTAAGGGCAAGGTGACCCACACTGACATCTGTGTAATGTGGATGAGAAAGAATCCTTTGTAAGCATTGCTTAATTTGCATCTTAAAACACCAAGACAGTGATTTCCCTGTGGAATAAGTTTAGATATATTCAGTTTGGCAAACTTTAAAGCAAAATGCACCATTTAGCTGTTCATGTGGACTTGAAGAGTTTTACTTGATGAAGATTTGAAAGAATATTAAACAGCCATATATATCTTCAATCTGAAATTAATTTCATTAATGTTTTATGTACTACTAGACAAGTGTATGTGCTGATTGAAATTAATTCCACTAGTATTTTTAAACAATAATAATACTGAGGGCTTCCCTGGTAGCGCAGTGGTTGAGAGTCCGCCTGCCGATGCAGGGGACACGGGTTCGTGCCCCGGTCCGGGAGGATCCCACATGCCGCAGAGCGGCTGGGCCCGTGAGCCATGGCCGCTGAGCCTGCGCGTCCGGAGCCTGTGCTCCGCAGCGGGAGAGGCCACAACAGTGAGAGGCCCGCGTACCAAAAAAATAATAATAATAATACTGAGTGCTTAATAGGTCTCAATTCCTTTCTTTCTTTTTTTTTTTTTTTGGGGGGGCAGCATGTGGGATCTTCCCGGACCAGGGCACGAACCCGTGTTCCCTGCATCGGCACGCGGACTCTCAACCACTGCACCACCAGGGAAGCCCTAATGATAGATTTTATTATGTGATTAGCTGGGCTTTGTGGAGCAAGGACCTCAAGAAACATAGAAGCTTGAAGATTAGAGTTTATTTCTCATTTACATATAAGTTCAATTGATAATTCCCGATAAGGAAGCTCTGCTCTACAATGCTACCAGGACCCAGGCTTGTTCTGGCTGTTGCTCCACCATTGCTGGGGCCTTTTCTTCTCTGCCTGGTCCAACAGCTCACCACCAAATCTTCATTATGACAGAGGGAAGGGGGAGAATGTAACAGAAAGGCGGGCTTCATTCAAGGACACAGCCCAGATGTTGCAAATGCCTATTTCTTTTCTATTTTCCTAGACAGAACTTAGGGACAAGGCCACAACCAGCTGCTATAGAAGAAAATTTGATTGAATTGTTGGGGACAAGGGGAAAGGGGGCTCAGAGGGACTTTCTTTTAGCACAAAGAACATTCCTAGGGTTTTTGTTTGGGCTTTGTGTGTGTTTTTATTTGCTTTTTGTTTCCAAAAGGCGGAACTCAGTGTCTAAGGCCTCACAGACTTTTAATTTCAACCAATGCCAGAAAGGGGCATTCCTTCCTCCTGGTCACAGTAAGGGTTGCTAAGGTTAATGCTTAAAGAAGACATTAAATCATACTGAGTGGGAGGATGGGACGAGAACTTCAGGACACAAATGGCTCATTATGTAGGCTGTGCAATGGAGCAAAAATATCTATCCCCAAACTGGATCATGCATGATCTTTTGAGGTTAACAAAAGGAATGCCATGGTAGAAATGATGGAAATCTGCAAGAATGAAGTCCTCGGAGCCAATCCTGTCATTCTCCCTGCTTTCATCTCCCCTAAAATTGGCTCATTATACTACTAGGAAAATACACCACAGAAGGAAGTTATGTTCCAAAAAGAAAGAAAGAAAAAAAGTATTGCCTTGAGCATTCTCTATACACGAATATTATTTTCCTTTATATTGAACATGTATGTACTTAAGTCAGCCTAGCAATTAGTTAGATTGATGCAAGTGTTTGCCCTGTCCTTATTAAAAGATGACTGTGATTTGGTTTAAATGTGTCCATGTAAAAATATGTTTTCATCTTTAACTATTTATATCTACTTGGAGAGGCTGCTGTAAGCATTTACTGCACTCCGTGGCTTCCATTATGATTATCTTTATTATTACATATTGTGCAACCAGCAGGTGGTGATGATAATAGGCTTTAAAGAACACCCGTATTCTCATGGCAACAATTTACAATAGTGCTGTAGGGATAAACAAGGGAGCCAAGATGGGGTTTGCTGTTAACATTTGGGCTTGCACACCTGTACTAATGACACCCACCTACAGGGGGAAAAAAAATAAAGGACACTCCTGTGGCCTTCTGGCAATTTTTAAACATGAGTATAACACCTGCTTATTGAGAACCTTCTGTGTACATGTGTTCAAGACAATGTGTCAGGTTCTGTCAGAAAGGTAAAGAGGTGATTTGATATCTGCTACAGTGAACATTTGATATTTTTGTCCAGCATACAGCCTCCCTTCTCCTGAATACAACATTCTGATTTCACTTTAGGGAAATCCCTCACTGTCAGGGCATGGTTTTAGGTGCTAGAATCCCTGGCTCCAGGTTTGATTTCTTTACCCAAGGCTGGCCGACTTGAGTCACAGTGATGGGTTCAGAGTGTGTAGGTGACCAAACGCTGGGCCAGTGAAGAGCCATACTTAGGATTTTTATAGAACCACGGAGGGAGAGTCATTTAATTTCACAGAGGATTGCAAAACTGGCAGGATTTACACCTGGATGTCCTGCCACAGTATGGGAAGCCCCTGCCTGAGAATAAAGCCAAATGGAAGGAGGAAACAGAGCTGGGAGAGAGAGAGAGCGAGCTGTGGGTTTTTTTTAACATTAAAAAAAATTGATGTATAGTTAATTTACAATGTTGTGTTAGTTTCAAGTGTACAGCAAAGTGATTCAGTTAGTATTCTTTTTCAGATTCTCTTCCGTTATATGTTACTACAAGATACTAAGTACAGTTCCGTGTACTATACAGTAGGTCCTTGTTGTTTACCTATTTTATATGTAGTAGTGTGAATATGTTAATCCCAGACTCCTAATTTATCTCTCCTCCACCTTGCCCCTCGCCCTGTTAACCCCTTTGGTAATCATGTTTGTTTTCTATGTCTGTGATTCTATTTATGTTTTGTAAATAAGGTCATTTGTAGCATTTTTTAGATTCCACATATATGTGATATCATGTAATGTCTGTCTTTCTCTGCCTGACTTACTTCACATAATATGGTAATCTCTAGGTCCATCCATGTTGCTGCAAATGTTGTTTTTTAACGGTCTAGATCCATCCACACTTGAAGTTCAGCCCTTTGCACTTCCCAATCATGAGAGTCAATGATTTTTTTTTTTTTACTTAAGCCACTTAAGTAAAGTGAATGGTGTTTCTGAGGCTTGCAATGGGAAGAGTCCTAATAATACATCTCTCTCTAGGAGAGTATATATTTAAAAGAAGAAAAAATAACATTAATTGACACCTACCACCTTCCAGGTCATTTAAGGCCATTTTCTCATGTAGGCTTACAAACTGTAGGGCATAGTATTCCCAACTTTATACATAAGTAGTGTTCTGCTGGGTGGTTATACTCTAATTTGGTTAACATACTCACATAGTTTTAGACATTTAGATTGCTCCTAAGTTTGGGCTATTATAAACAAGTTGTGGAAAACTGACGTTTAATTTGGTCCTTACAGCATTCAAACCTTTAGATATAATTGTTTGCTAAGTCTCTACTACTTCCTATGGTCAAGCATTTCGCCTTCTTCAATTACCTCAGAGCATAAATTCTTAGAAATGGGATTTCTAGGATAAAAAGTTTGCATTTTTACAAGACGTTTATCATCAAGTTTCAACCTACCTTCTAGATACTTGTATCAATTTCCTCTCCGATCAGCAAAGTTTGTACCTTTTCAGTCACACTCACATGGACATGGAGGATTATCATTCTTTTCAATATTGACCAGTCTGATAGGTAAAATTATTATCTCCTTGGCATTCATTGAGTATACACAGATGCAGGGTATTTATATTTCTTTTTTCTTTTTTTTTTAAGAACTGACTATTCATATATCCACTGCCCAAATAGAATTTTGGCAGACCCATGGAAACTGGAGCCAGTGGTGGGCTGCAGCTGGAGGAGAAAGAACAGGGGCTGTGAAGAGGAAAGGTATCATCCTATCCTCTAAGCCTTAAACCTCCTCTTCCTGCTTTTAGAGAGTGGGTCGCTAAATGAAGGAATGAAATAGACTGAGCCTCAGGGACCCAGGAAAGGTGAAATGCCCGTTGCTGTATCAAACTGATTGACAAGCCCTGGTACTGTTTGAATGTGGCTGATGATATCGATCCTCTCGCTTTAAATGGAAAGATCCTCTTTGGAATTGGTAGACATCTTTTAGCCTTTCTAAATTCTAGTTTACATCAAATCTGGCCAGGTTTTGTGGGTGTCTTTGCTCTCTTGGATTGAGTCCCAAAGGCATCACCTTTGTAATGTTTTCCTTTTTACCAAGTAACATTCACTATGCAAACGCCTTTTAAAAATCTGGGTACCTTTATTTCCTGGAATTACTTTAAGATTTTATTAAGACATCCCTAATTCATCTGAGTTAATGCCTATCTTTTCTTTTACATTTTGTCTCAAGAAATCCTTCTCCTTAGTAATTCTAAAAGTTGGAGAGCTGCATGATTCTCATCAAAAGGTTTAAATAGGGCTTCCCTGGTGGCGCAGTGGTTGAGAGTCCGCCTGTCGATTCAGGGGACACGGGTTCGTGCCCCGGTCTGGGAAGGTCCCACATGCCGCGGAGCGGCTGGGCCCGTGAGACATGGGCGCTGAGCCTGCGCGTCCGGAGCCTGTGCTCCGCAACGGGAGAGGCCACGACAGTGAGAGGTCCGAATACCGCAAAAAAAAAAAAAAAAAAAAAAAAAGTTTAAATAAAAGGTGTAACATTCAGTTATATGAGGATTCCCTCATGAATGCAGTTAGGTTCTGTTCATTGTGCAAACCAGATCAATAAAGAGTTAAGGAATATCTCGTGTCACTATTTATACTGTATACTGTGACTATTCTCAATTTATGAATAAGATAGGTGAGTCTGAGAGATTAATTTGTATATTTGTCTGTTTAACCCTTGCCATAACCAAAAGGATTTGAGGATGCTTATAAAATGGTTTACAATAAGACAATTACCCACCTCTGAGAGCTTTTGCAAGTACATGAGTGTCAAGCACTTAGCACAGAACAGGGCATACAATAAACACACAGGTGTGTACTAGGGCACCTACCAGGCACCGGTGGGGGACCACAGACACCTAAGGGGAAAAGAGGAGCCCCCAGCTACCGGGTAGGACATAGAAGAGAGTGAGGGAGGAGGAGAAGTGGAGGCGGGATGGGAACAGTGCCCCTGAGGGGTGGCTGGGGGAAGGGAAGGGATCCCACACCCAGAGGGGAAAAGGCAGGGAACACTGGGAGCACAGAAGATCAAAAGGGAGCATCGCCAGCATTTCCCCTGTCCACTTGGACCCCCGGAGCCTGCTGAGATCCCAGGCCTGATTCTCTGCCCACCAAGGTCCCCTCCAACCACGTGGGTCCTGAGGGAGCGGGAGGGAGGGAAGGGGGAGCAGAAGTGAAGGCCAGACCTCCAGGAAGGCACCCCTGAGGGGCAGCTGGGGGAGGGGAGGAGTTCCTACACCCAGTGGGACCCACCCACGGTTAGGGGTCCAGCAGTGACGGAGGAGACCGTGGGGGGGGGGTGGCAGAGGAACAGAAGGGAGCACGGCCAGAGCTTTCCCTGTCCACTTGGGCACCAGGGAGCCTGTTGGGCTCCTGGGCTTAAATTAATCCTTTGCCCTTGGAGCTGCCCTCCTGCTGAGCAGAACCCAAGCCCCGCCCCTACACCCTCCCCCCAGGCCCCTACCTCTACACTCGGAGACCCCCTCTGAGACACCCTCCAAACCCACTGGGCCTAAACCCCACACACACATCCTTACCCAGGGCCTTACCTCCAAACTCCGGAATTCCACACTCCAGAGGCCTTCCTCTGGACGTGCTGTCTCTCCCTTTCTGGGCAGGTCCTAAGCCTAGGCCTTGCCCCAACCTAAACCTCACCCCTGCCTACGTTCCGCCCCACCCCACCCCCACCTAGGCTCGATCCGCAATAGCCAAGGCCTTTTCCGGCCTTTTTTTTTTTCTTTTTCTTTTTTCATCTTTTAGGTTGGGGCTCTGTTTTACTTTGTTGTTGTTGATTCATTTATGTTTTTACTTTTTTCTAATAAATTTTTTATTTTTCTAATTTTATTTTATTCTTTATACTTTGTTAGTGTTCTGCTCCTTTTGGCTTAACCCTTTGTTTGTTTTTTCTTCTTTCTTTTTTTCTGTTGTGGTTTTGTTTTACCTAGCTGCAGTTGTTTCAAGTATATTATTATTTTTCCTAATGTATTTTTTATCTCTCTAGTTTTATTTCTTTTTTATGCTTTGTTATTGTACTGCTCCTTTTTTTCTTTTCTTTTGCTGCACCATGCAGCTTGCAGGATCTTGGTTCCCAGGCCAGGGTTGGGTCTGAGCCCCTGTGGTGGGAGTGCACAGTCCAAACTGCTGGACTAACAGAGAACCTCAGGCCCCAGGGAATATTAATTGGAGTGAGGCCTCCTGGAGGTCTTCATCTCAGCACCAAGACCCAGCTCTACCCAACTACCTGCAAACTCTAGTGCTAGACGCTTCAGAGCAAACAACCAGTAAGACAGGAATACAGCCCCACCCATCAAAAAAAAAAATGAAACAACAAAAATGTATGTTACAGATGAAGGAGCAAGGTTAAAACCTATAAGACCAAATAAATGAAGATGAAATAGGCAACCTACCTGAAAAAGAATTCAGAGTAATAATAGTAAAGATGATCCAAAATCTCGGAAATAGAATGGGGAAAGTACAAGAAACATTTAACAAGGACCTAGAAGAACTAGAGAGCAAACAAACAGTGACAAACAACACAATAACTGAAATTTTAAAAACTCTAGAAGGAATTGAAAGCAGAATAACTGAGGCAGAAGAATGGATAAGTGAGCTGGAAGATAAAATGGTGGAAATAACTGCTGTGGAGCAGAATAAAGAAAAAAGAATGAAAAGAACTGAGGACAGTCTCAGAAACCTCTGGGACAACATTAAATGCACCAACATTCAAATTATAGGGGTCCCAGAAAAAGAGGAGAAAGAGAAAGGGTCTGAGAAAATATTTGAAGAGATTACAGTTGAAAAATTCCCGAACATGGAAAAGGAAATAGCCGCTCAAGTCCAGGAAGCACAGGGAGTCCCATACAGGATAAACCCTAGAAGAAACACACCTAGACATGTATTAATCAAGCTAACAAAAATAAAATCAAAGAAAAAATATTAAAAGTAGCAAGAGAAAAGCAAAAAATAACATACAAGGGAATCCCCATAAGGTTGTCAGCTGATTTCTCAACAGAAACTCTACAGGCCAGAAGGGACTGACAGGATACATTTAAGGTGATTAAAGGGAAAAACCTACAACAAAGATTACTCTACCCAGCAAAGATATCATTCAGATTCGATGGAGAAATCAAAAGCTTTATAGACAAGCAAAAGCTATAAGATTTCAGCACCACCAAACCAGCTTTAAAACAAATGCTAAAGGAACTTCTCTAAGCAGGAAACACAAGAGAAGAAAAAGACCCACAAAAACAAACACAAATCAATTAAGAAAATAGTAATAGGGAAATACATATCAATAATCACCATGAATGTGAATGGATTAAGTGCTCCAACCAAAATACACAGACTGACTGAATGGATACAAAAACAAGACCCTTATATATGCTGCCTAAAAGAAACCCACTTCAGACCTAGGGACACATACAGATTGAAAGTGAGGGGATGAAAAAAAGATATTGCATGCAAACGGAAATCAAAAGAAACCTGGAGTAGCAATACTCATATCAGACAAAATAGACTTTAACATAAAGACTATTACAAGAGACAAGGAAGGACACTACATAATGATCAAGGGATCCAAGAAGAAAACATAACAATTATAAACATTTATGCATCCCAACATAGGAGCACCTCAATACATAAGGCAAATGCTAACAGCCATAAAAGGAGAAATCGACAGTAACACAATAATAGTGGGGGACTTTAACACCCCACTTACACCAATAGACAGACATCCAGACAGAAAATAAATAATTCAACACAAACTTTAAATGACCCAATAGTCCAGATAGACTTAACTGATATTTACAGGACATTCCACCAAAAAGCAGAAGAATACACTTTCTTCTCAAGTGCACATGGAAACTTCTCCAGAATAGATCATATCTTGGGTCACGCATCAAGCCTTGGAAAATTTAAGAAAATTGAAATTGTATTAGGCATCTTTTCTGACCAAAATGCTATGAGATTAGAGGGAAAAAAATGGTAATAAACACAAATACATGGAGGCTAAACAGTGCACTGCTAAATAATCAAGAGATCAAAGAAGAAATAAAAAAATACCTAGAAACAAATGACAATGAAAACACAGTGATCCAAAACCTATGGGATGCAGCAAAGGCAGTTCTAAGAGGAAAGTTTATAGCAATTCAAGCTCACCTCAAGAAACAAGAAAAATTTCACATAAACAATCTCACCTTACACCTAAAGCAGCTAGAAAAAGAAGAACAAAGAAAACCCAAAGTTAGCAGAAGGAAAGAAATCACAAAGAACAGAGCAGAAATAAATGAAATAGAAATGAAGAAAACAATAGGAAAGATCAGTAAAACTAAAAGCTGGTTCTTTGAGAAGATAATCAAAATTGATACATCTTTAGCCAGACTCATCAAGAAAAAAATGGAGAGGACTCAAATCAATAAAATTAGAAATGAAAAAGGAGAGATTACAACTGACACTGCAGAAATACAAAGGATCATAAGAGACTACTACAAGCAATGATATGCCAATAAAATGGACAACCTGGAAGAAATGGAAAAATTCTTGGAAAGGTAGAACTTTCCAAGATTGAACCAGGAAGAAGTAGAAAATATAAACAGACCAATCACACATAATGAAATTGAAAGTGTAATTAAAAATCTTCCAACAAACAAAAATCCAGGACCAGATGGTTTCACAGGTGAATTCTATCAGACACTTAGAGAAAAGTTAAAACCTATCCTTCTCAAACTCTTCCAAAAAAATTGTGGAGGGAGGAACACTCCCAAACTCATTCTATGAGGCCAACATCACCCTGATAAAGATATCACAAAAAAGGAAAATTACAGACCAATATCACTGATGAACATAGATACAAAAATCCTCAACAAAATACTAGCAAACAGAATCCAAAAACACATTGAAAGGATCATACACCATGATCAGGTGGGATTTATCCCAGGGAGGCAAGGATTCTTCAATATACGCAAAACAATCAGTGTGATACACCATGTTAACAAATTGATGAATAAAAACCATATGATCATCACAATAGATGCAGATAAAGCTTTTGGCAAATTCAACACCCGTTTATGAAAAAAACTGTCCAAGAGGTGGGCATAGAGGGAAACTTCCTCAAAATAATAAAAGCCATATACAACAAACCTACAGCAAACTTCATTCTTAATGGTGAAAAACTAAAAGCACTTCCTCTAAGATCAGGAACAAGACAATGATGTCCACTCTTGTCACTATTATTCAATATAGTATTGGTAGTCCTAGCCACAGCAATCAGAGAAGAAAAAGAAATAAAAGGAATCCAAATTGGAAAAGAAGTAAATATTTTGCTGTTTGCCAATGACATGATACTATACATAGAAAACCCTAAAGATGCCACCAGAAAACTATTAGAACTAATCAATGAATTTGGTAAGGTTGCAGGGTACAAAATTAATGCACAGAAATCTCTTGCTTTCCTAAACACTAACAACAAAAGAACAGAAAGAAAAATTAAGGAAACAATCTCATTTACCATCGTAAAAAAAGAATAAAATACCCAGGAATAAACTTATCTAAGGAGGCAAAATACCTGTGCTCAGAAAACTATAAAACACTGATGAAAGAAATCAAAGATGACATAAACAGATGGAGAGATATACCATGCTCCTGGATTGGGAGAATCAATATTGTGAAAATGACTATACTACCCAAAGCAATCTACAGGTTCAATGCAACCCCTATCAAATTACCAATGGCAGTTTTCACTGAACTAGAACAAAAAATTTTACAATTTGTATGGAAACACAAAAGACTCCAAATAGCCAAAGCAAACTTGAGAAAGAAAAACAGACCTGGAGGATCAGGCTCCCTGACTTCTGACTATACTACAAAGCTAAAGTAATCAAGACAGTATGGTACTTGCACAAAAACAGAAATATAGATCAATGGAACAGGATAGAGAGCCCAGAGATAAACCCATGCACATATGGTCACCTTATCTTTGACAAAGGAAGCAAGAGTATACAGTAGAGAAAAGACAGCCTCTTCCATAAGTGGTGCTGGGAAAACTGGACAGCTACATGTAAAAGAATGAAATTAGAACACTCTGTAACACCAAACACAAAAATAAACTCAAAATGGATCAAAGACCTAAATGTAAGGCCAGACACTATAAGACTCTTAGAAGAAAACATAGGCAGAACAGTCTATGACATAAATCACAGCACGATCCTTTTTGACCCACCTCCTAGAGTAATGAAAATAAAAACAAAAATAAACAAATCAGACCTCATTAAACTTAAAAGCTTTTGCACAGCAAAGGAAACCATAATCAAGATGAAAAGACAACCCTCAGCGTGGGAGAAAATATTTGCAAATGAAGTAACGGACAAAGGATTAATCTCCAAAATATACAAGCAGCTCATGCAGCTCAATTTCAAAAAAACAAACAACCCAATCCAAAAATGGGTGGAAGATCTAAGTAGACATTTCTCCAAAGAAGACATACAGATGGCCAACAAATACATGAAAAGATGCTCAACATCACTAATCATTAGAGAAATGCAAATCAGAACCACAATGAGGTATCACCTCACACCAGTCAGAATGGCCTTCATCAAAAAAAATCTACAAACAATAAAGGCCAGAAGGGATCTGGAGAAAAGTGAACCCTCCTGCACTGTTGGTGGGAATGAAAATTGCCACAGCCACTGTGGAGAACAGTATGGAAGTTCCTTAAAAAACGAAAAATAGAACTACCACATGATTCAGCAATCCCACTACTGGGCATATACCCTGAGAAAACCATAATTCAAAAAGAGTCATGTATGACAATGTTCATTGCAGCACTATTTACAATACCCAGGACATGAAAACAGCCTAAATGTCCATCAACAGATGAATAGATAAGGAAGATGTGGCACATATATACAATGCGATATTACTCAGTCATGAAAAGGAATGAAATTCAGTTATTTGTAGTGAAGTGTATGGACCTAGAGTATGTCATACAAAGTGAAGTAAGTCAGAAAGAGAAAAGCAAATATCATTTGCTAACACATATATATGGAATATAAAAAAGAAGTACTGATGAACCTATGGCAGGACAGGAATAAAGATGCAGACATAGAGAATGGATTTGAAGACATTGGTGGGGGGGAAGCTGGGATGAAGTGAGAGAATAGCACTGACATATATACACTACCAAATGTAAAATGGATGGCTAGTGGGAAGCTGCTGCGTAGCCCGGGGAGATCAACTCAATGCTTTGTGACGACTTAGAGGGATGGGTTAGAGAGGGTGGGAGAGAGATGCACGAGGGAAGAGATATGGGGATATATGTATATGTATAGCTGATTCAATTTGTTGTACAGCAGAAACTAACATAACATTGTAAAGCAATTATACTCCAATAAAGATGTGAAAAAAAAATTTTTTTAATATTGGCTACAATATAATAAGATAAAATAAAAAAGAAATCAAGGCAAAAGTAAAATAAAAACAGGAAGTAAATACAAAGAACTACATGTTTCAAGGTAATGTATAAATATTACAATCTGGCCCCAAAATTTTCACTGAATTTCCTAATACTGAAAACGAAAAGGTCACATTACAAAATTCACATTTTCTATAAGATTTTTTTAAAAAGCCAAGTGTTTACTTGTTTGTTTGTTGTAAGAAACCTGAGAGGTTTAATAATTTACCTAAGGGAATATAGTCACTAATTAGAGGAGATTGTTTAATCTAGGTTGTTTGTATCACCATGTTCCACACATTATGCTCATGTGTCACAAAGTCTAACAATAAACAAATAAAGGTAAGATTAGATAAAGGTGACGGAGCAACTGGATGACTTGTATGAATTCTGGGGCTTTGGCAAATGTGCACCAGTCCCTGAATATTGACTAGAGAAGCCTCAAATGCCAATCATCAAAAGAAAGGCAAAAAATTGTAAACATGGGTTCTTGTTTAGATCACAATTATGAAGACTGAAATTATCATTCACATTTATGGTAGGTATACATACATTTTTCTGAAACAATCTCAGTGTCAACTATTCTGTTCCTGGGTACCCATAAACTATTCAAATGATCTGGAATTTCCAATAATATTACTCTAAAGTAAAACTAAACTGAATCAATCAAGTCAATAAGTATTATAATTCAAAACAAATTTTAGGGACAAAACACTCCTTCCCCACTCCTAATGTTTTCTTTCATATGAAAGTAGTCCCACTAATATAATAAGCCTTTTAATTCAATAAAACTCGTTTGGAAGAAGAAACTGAGATAAATTGTTGGGTTTCAATCTTTACTTTGCCTCAGAATCATCTGGAGGACTTGTTAAATAGATTTTCTGCATCCTCTCCCCAGAATTTTTGATTCAGAATGTCTTAGAAGGCTTCTGATAATTTGCATTTCTAACAACTTCCCAGATGATGCAAATGTTGCTCATCCTAGAAGCACACTTTGAGACTGCTGTCCTAGACCTTTCATATCTTTTTTCTCTTGGGGAATAGCTGCCTTGCAGAAAGCTTGAATTGGCTTCAGTACTCCATGCAGGGAGGAGGGAGCTTGATTTTTCCACTACTGCTTGTGTCTGGGTGACTAATTCTGCCTAATTTTGGAATTGAGTATTAAAGGTCTACTTGCCCATAGATAAAAGCCTAATTATCCAATAACAGCTTTACATATAATAAATGTGATATTATGATTTCCACCTGATTTATTATGTTTTGTTTCATTTCTCAACTGATTCAGAACTCAAGGAGAATACAGAAGTGTAATATTTGGGTTGCCTTTATCCCAATATAACATCGGCCTAAAAAAAGAAAATCCAGAAATAGCATTATTACTCACAAAGACAAAGATATATTATCAAAATATGATGAATATATTTTGTGTGTATGTTTTAGTGGTGCTCTTTTCCCCTCCAAATCAATGGGTCTCAAATACAATGTAAAATAAATGCCTATGCATATAGGATCATGTAGAGATAATTTTATTTCTTCCTTTCTGATTTTGTTGCCTTTTATTTCCTTTTCTTACCTTATTGCTCTTGCCAGTACTTCCGGTACTATGTTGAATAAAAGTGGCAAGAGTGGGTGTCTTTGCCTTGTATCAAATCCTCGTACAAAAGGAAAAGCTTTCAATTTTCCCCATTGATCATGATGTTAGATGTGGGATTCTCATAAACAGCCTTTATTATGTTAAGGAAAAAAATTTCCTTTTATACTTATTTTGTTGAGAGTTTTTATCATGCATGTATGTTTGACTTTGTAAGCTGCTTTTTCTGTGTCTATTTCAAGAATCATGTGGTTTTTATCTTTCATTCTGTTAAAGTGATGTATTACATTAATTGATTTACAAATGTTAAACCAACCTTGCATCCCAGGGATAAATCCCACTTGATCCTGGTGTATAATCCTTTTGATACTATTGTTGTTAAAATACACATACTTCTCAAAGCAATATACAGATTCAGTGCAACCCTTATAAAAGTTCCAGTGGTATTCTTCACAGAAATAGAAAAAACAATTCTAAAATCTGTATGGAGCTACAAAATACTCTTGAATAGCTAAAGCAATCTTGAGAAAGAAGACCAGAGTTGGAGGCTCCATACATCCTGACTTCAAATTACATTACAAACATATAGTAATCAAAACATTATTGTAGTGACATTAAAAACAGATATTTAGACCAGTGGAACAAAAAGAGAGCCCAGAAATATATCCAAGCATATATGGTCAAATAATTTTTGGCAAGGGTTCCAAGAATACACAATGGGGAGAGGATAGTCTCTTCAACAAATAGTGGTGGGAAAAATAGAGATCCACATATAAAACAATGAAACTGGACTCTTATACCATACACAAAATTTGACTCAAAATAGATTAAAGATTTAAGTATAAGACTTGAAGTCATAAAATTCCCAGGAGAAAATGTAGGGGAAAATCTCCTTGACATTAGTTTTAGCAACAAGTTTTTGGGATGACACCAAAGCTCAGGCAAAAAAAGCAAAAATAAACAAGTGGGATAACATAAAACTAGAAAAAATCTACACAGCAAAGGAAACAATCAACAAAGTGAAAAGACAAACAATGGAATGGTAGTAAATATTTGCAAACCATATATTTGATAAGAGATTAATATCTAAAATATATAAGGAACACATATAACTCAACAGCAATAAAACAAATAACCCAATTAAAAAATGGGCAAAGGACATGATTAGATATTTTTCCAAAGAATACATATAGAAGGACAACAAGCATATGAAAATGTGTTCAAAATCACTAATCATCGGGATTATGCAACTCAAAATCACAATCAGATAGCACCTCACACCTGTTAGGATGGCTATTATTTAAAAATATTAAAATAAATGATAAGTGTTGGTGAGGTTGTGGAGAAAATGAAACCCTCGTACACTGTTCATGGGAATATAAATTAGTATAGCCATTATGGAAAATAGTACGGAAGTTCCTCAAAAACTAAAAAAAGACCTTCCGTATGATTCAATAATCCCTCCCCTGGTATATACCCAAAGGAAATGAATCTCTATGAGTACTTCAAAGAGAAAACTGTACTCCCATATTAATTGCAGCATTACTCACTATAGCTAATATATGGAAACAATCTAAGTGTCCATCAGTGGATGAATGGATAAAGAAACACAATGGAAAAGTATTCAGCCTTAAAAAACGAAAGAGATCCTGAAACTTGCAACAACATGTATGAAACTGGAGGACATTATGCTAACTGAAATAAGCCAGATCCAGGGCGGGGAAAAAAAAAAAGCACAGTCTCACTTATATGTGGAATCTGAAAAAGTTGAATACTTAGAAGCAGAGAGTAGAATGGTGGTTACCAAGCATGCAGAGATGGGGGAAATGGAGATATGTTGGTCAAAGTGTACAAAGCTGCAGTTATAGAGAATGGATAAGTCTAGAGATCTAATGTACAGAATGATGACTATAGTTAAAAATATTGTATTGAATACTGGAGATTTACTAAGACAGTAGATCTCAGGTACTCTCATCACCAAAATATATGGTAACTATGTGAGCAGATAATATGTGAACTAGCTTGATTGTAGTAATCCTTTCATTATGTATATGTACATCAAATCATTATATTGTACCTCTTAAATATATACAGACTTTATTTTAGAAATAAAATTAAGTTTATTTTAATTTATATAATACACAAGATTGTTTGTCTTAAAAAATAAATGAATATGCAATTGTAAGACGGCAAACCTAATGGGATGACAAAAATGATGAAGGTGTGTTTCTAGGCATTAACCTTCAAGACAAATTTTTGCCTGTGGTTTGCAATTGTTTGATGTACGTTTGAAATTAGTGGTGAACTTTTCTTTTAGCAACAAAGCAAGTGCTAAGGGCAATTTAAGTCTACTCTGATTTTATTACTTTTTAAATTTAAGTATAGTTGATTTACAATGTTGTGTTTGTTTCTGGTGTATAGCAAAGTGATTCGGTTACATACATATGTGTATATATATATATATATATATATATATATATATATATATATATATACATATATATTCTTTTTCATATTCTTTAAATGAGGCTAAGAAAAAGAAATCTTTGAAAAAGAAGTGTAATACCCCCAGGTAACATTAGCATCCAAATTAGTAAGTAAACTTCTTCTTATAGTTGGAATCTATCTAGACTTTACCAGTACATGTGATATCCAACAAATATTTGTTCAGTTTCAGCTCTTTTGACTGATTCAATGAAGATAATTAGATTAAAATAGAAGTTGTGGCAAAGAAAACCAAAGCTGAATATCTTGCCATTAGCTTGGTTACCACGTCAAATCTACAGATCGCCCCACCAGCAAATTTTCACTTTGGCTGAGAATTTTATTTCACTCAAACAAAAAAATCAAATAATTGTGCATGATGCTATAGAAGCTCCAACAGTTTGGCAACAAGGATTGGGAAAAACTCTATGTTTTACTATTTTATCAGATTCATTTGCCACAAATATAAAAGAGCCATTTTTTCTTCTTTTAGTAAGATATTTCTATAAAAGTCCTGGAATTAATGTGTTGCCCTATCAGGTGAAAAATTTTGCTTTCTGGCATTCTGAGAAATAGCAGACTTGTTGATAAAATCATTGGCATACCCACTAAAAATGATGAGTTCAAAAAAGCAAAAATAAAGTTTCTGAGGCTCTTTCTTAAAAATACAATTAATTGTGATTGTACATTAGTGAAAACTAGATAGTATATATTTCTAAAATTGTGTTAATCTAATTGTATTTGTTATTTTACTAGATGAGAAAAGTACTTAAATATAATTATACCAAGAGAGATATATAAATCATTTTTTAAAATTTTATTCAAACAAAATACAGGAAAATTTATCTATAAACATAATTTCTAAGAAACTGGACCACATTTGAGAGGGAACTAATAATGATCAAATCCTTATTGTTATTATTATTTTTTGCAGTTAAAACACGTCATTTTTTTAAAACATCTTTATTGGAGTATAATTGCTTTACAATGGTGTGTTAGTTTCTGCTTCATAACAAAGTGAATCAGCTATACGTATATATATATATTTTAAGAGGTTTTGAAGATTATATTTCAGAATTTTCCTCCCAGTTCTTCCAATGTTACCAATCTCTTCCACTGGGGCTATTTTCAAAGTGTAATATAGTATCAAAATGGAAAGTCTATGCAAAATAGTATTATAATTCTCATACCAAAATTTAGAAAAAAGAAAAAACTTCTAAAATTTTGTGACACAGAATAAAAGAATTTAGGATAAATATGGCTAATAATGTATGCACAGCTATTTGTACCTGTTATATAACATGTAGACTATTGCTGTGTAAACTGTCTACTTTATCCAATTTAAATCTTTGGAAGAATAAACTTAATTGTCTCTATCATTTATTCTAAGATTCATAAGGAAATAAACAAAGATTAAATGGGATACCCTTAGAAAGAAAGGGAGATATTTTTAGTGAGTTTTCCAACTTTTTTCTGCAGTTATCTTGGAAATGAGTTTGTGTTCAAAGCTTTATCTTAACAACTACTTGCTAAAAAGATGATCGAAGAAGAAAAAGTGTTTATTTATCAGAGTGCTTCCATGTTTTTTAATATTTTTTTTTGTGTATGAGGACATTAAAACAGCCATTTATTTCTTCTACTGTCTGAGTACTTGCAACATGAATAGTTATAATTAGACCTAATAGTGAGCACAAATTACATTATGTGGGGCATTCTATTACTCAGAATGTCATAGGGATCTAGGACTTGCAACTGACATCTAGGAAAAAAAGGCAAAAACAAAAATAAACATAAAAACAATAACATCCACAGCAAAATCTCTTATCCAATATAGCAGTTTTGTTTGTGATTTGGGGCTTTATTTACCATAGCAAAGGAGAATTATAAGTGATAAAGAAACACTGATTAGTGCTGATGGTTAATAGGAAAACACATTGCTCTTGTAGGAAGGGAAGATGTAATGAGAGCCTTATTTTGCTCAGTAATTGTAGGTTTTGTAGATATATACTTGTGGTTTGAAGAAAACTTCATTAAAATTCCTGCATAAAAAAATTTAATTGCGAATCTGAAACTCTCTAGGTTCTATCCCCTTTGCACTTCATTGAAACAGTGTTTGCTGGGGGGGTTTTCTGAAAACTAAATGTATCAGGATGTTAAATATTGGGTTAGAATAGAACAGACTGTATTTAAAACTAAAGAAAAAGAAATAAATCAAGTTCTTACTGCAAGTATTATAATCATTTCCAATGATTTAAAATTTGTGGGGATGAGAAGAGTTATTTGATAATTTGTTTAATGCTGCTTATTCATCCAAAAGAATTAGAAAGTTGCTTTGAGATATTTGAAAAAAATGAAGAAAAGCTACTCTTGAGTTTGTTAAGTTCTTCAAACAAGTCTAAGGGAACAATATCCTATCAACATCAGCAATAGATGAGTGAAGAAATCAAGTGACTGTTACGTATTGTATGAACTGTTGAGAGGTGACGTGTGGTGGCAGAGCTCCCACTTCACAGCCAGCCACCTGCGAGCAAATCCCAGTACTGCTGTCACCACCATGTGATCCTGGGCAGTTCCTTCCCTTCCCAAGCCTCAGTTTCTTCATTTTTCTTCAATGACAGAGTTGTTATGAGAATTCATATAATGTGGGGATCCCTGAGAATCTTTCAGTGGAGTCCCTGACATTGAAACTATTTTCATAATAATGCTAAAACGTCATTTGCCTTGTTCGCATTCTTTCCTGAGGGTCCAGCGAAGTTTTTCAGAGCCTAGATCATGTGAGATATCACAACAGATTGAATGCCAAGAAGAGAGAGAATCCAGCTGTCTCCTATTAACCCAGACATTTAAAAGACTTACAAAATGAAAGAGTGCCTCTCCTCTCATGAAACTGTTTTGGTTTTGAAAATATAGTTATTGTTTATAAAACTATGCTCTTGGTGTTAGCGTGTAATGGGTTTGTTAATGTTATTTTAAAATAAATTAATACAAAATATATTTAAAGTGTCTCAGTTTTAATTTATAAAACAGTAATACAGTAAATATCCATGGAAATAACACACATAAACAAAAACTCTTTGGATCCTCAATAATACTTAAAAGTGTAATGGGTCCTGAGACCAAAGAGATTGAGAACTACTGATTTAAAACAATTGCTTGACAAAAATGTTTTCTGTATAACTAAATTCACAAGTCAGAAAATACTTCCGTTAAGCTATATAGCCCAAATTTGTTTACAGGGTATGTAGTGACTATAGCTATATTATTTCTCTACTTTTTAGTAAATTGTTGAGAGCAGTGGTTCTCAACTCTGGCTGTACATTACAGTCCTCTGTGAAAATTGTTAATAAAATACTATCATTTAGGGCCTCACATGCTGTCACTGATATTCTATAAAAGCTCTTTGTACGTATGGATTAACTTTATCATTAAATAACAGCTTTAAGAATTACCTTATCTAAGTAGGCATCTCATCCCCAAAGCAAAATGCACCAGATTCCACTTTCTGTTATAGCTGTTTAGGTTTGTGCCTAACTTCCCAGTAGACCCTGAGCAGCCCCAGGGCAGCTCCAATGTGCAAAGCATTTTTCCCTTTTGGCCCCCTTGAATGTAGCAGATTGTGTAAGTGTTCAACTATGGTTAACTGAATAAATGACTGAATGAAAGAATGCCTAACTAAAGACTTCTACTTACTTTGTAGAGCAAACAGAATGCCCCAAGTTGTCCCCAGGGTGCAGTGCTTAATGTCCCTCATTCCACAGAGAGCAGCAATGTGCAAAATCCCATTCTAACTTCCTTCAAGTCTCTATCCATTCAGGAAGCCCTGATAGTTTATGAATGTCCAGTGTGCTGGCCCTTCAAAGCCCAGAGGCACTGGCTGCCCTGCAGAAACCAACACTGATGAGTCACGTCGGAAGGTGGAATGGGGACCAAATAAGAGTAACAGTGTTGGGGAGACCTTGTCCTAGTCGCAGCCTTTCTTCAAAGACAGGAGACTCATTGCTACTGAGCTAAGTGAGAAGATTTGGAAATATGGTTACGTGTGTCTGAGGCACACGTGACTACTCAGAAACATAGTGGCGGAGGCACCTCTGTGAGAGAGGCCACAGCTCACAGGGAGAAGTCTCATCATGCCAGTAAAGCCAGCCCCAGAGGCCGTGCCCAGAGGACAGCTTCACTTCATTGCCTTTTGTGTGAGGTCAAAGTAGAGCCTCCTTCTGCAGTGACTTCTCAGTGAGAATGTCACTCTCTGTAAACTTGAACCCTAAGGATTACAGCTCTTGGTCAAATTTCCTTGAATTCACTTGTGCTGCCACTTAATGAGATGCAAACACACCTTTGGAGGCAATTCCTGAGGTCCCATCACACAGACCCTCAAATTCCAACCCCTGGGCTTCCCTGGTGGCGCAGTGGTTGAGAGTCCGCCTGCCGATGCAGGGGACACGGGTTCGTGCCCCGGTCCGGGAAGATCCCACATGCCGTGGAGCAGCTGGGCCCGTGAGCCATGGCCGCTGAGCCTGCGCGTCCAGAGCCTGTGCTCCGCAACGGGAGAGGCCACAACAGTGAGAGGCCCGCATACAGAAAAAAAAAAAAAAAAAAAAAATTCCAACCCCTTCCTCCCAGTAGCCAACCCTTGACTGAGGGACTAGAGATGTGTGTGTGGGGTGGGGTGGGGGGGGTTGTTTTTGTTTTTTATATAACATCTTTATTGAGATAAAATTTGCATGCCAAAAATTCACCCACTTAAATTCTATAGCTCACTGGTTTTTAGTAACTCACAGTTTTATACAACCATAATCAATCTTAGAATATATTTGTCACTCTAGTGAGAACATTAGCAGTCAGTCTGCATTATCCCCCAACCCTCTCTACCCCTAGTCCTAGGTGTTGACCTAAAACAAATAGACTGCTGGTTATTTCTCCAGCAAAAAATGGGTTTACTCAAGATCAGCCAAGAACTGCAATTTGGGGTCTGTAACCAAGGCCAGCCACCTGCAAGTCCTCCTCCCCCACCACACACACACACACACACACAGAGCAAGGGGAAAAGAACTCTCTTAAAGAAGGAAAAAGAACTTTGAGACGGCTATAGTAAACAAAGTATCCATTGGAGGAATTGAGAGTTCAAACTACAGTGGCTTTACATTGACTGAGTTGTGACAATTTCTCACTTGCTCTTTCCAGGCAAGAAGAGGGAGTCTCTCTTCTTCCTATTGGGCTCTACTATCATCATAGGGCATGAGAGCTCCCCCTTCTGGCCTCCTGACTCTATTTTAATTGGGGTTTCTGTTCATTAATTTTTACATTTCCCTCTTTTGATCAAGATCTTTCTCTGAAAACATCACTGATCAAGTCTGATTTTTCAGTTCCAGCAGCTTTTTGTCCTTCAGTGTCAGGAAGGACCTTTCCTGAGGGTAGTGTTCCACACCGGAGGGAAAGTGCACAGATGGAAAACAATTGAGGTCACACTGGAGTAGCAAGGAGGAGTAGAGGGGAGAACTCTCAGGCACTTTTTGTCTAAAACCCTTATGTTATCAAGATCATCGACACTGGAGATCATCTGAAGTGTTATGTCATCATCAAAGGCTGGCAGACAGATGTACAACAAGCTTGGTCCAGATATCTTGGGAAAGCTGTCTTATCAATTATCTGCTCAGATTCCAGGAGGTCCAGTCAGAGTTTGGTGCTTTCTTTAGGTATGTCATGTGAATCCAACAGTCTATTTCCTTGGAGTTTGACAGCACAAGTATTGGTTAGCAGTACCTGATAGGGGCCTCTCCAGAGAGGTTGAAAACAGTTCTTGCAGTGTCTTTTCCAATAGAAAAAATCTTCAGATTGCAAGGTGTGACAATAAGGTCTTCATCTCCCAAGAGCTCACCATGAAAAGATTGCTCTACCAAAGCATCATTATTTCTTTCTTTCTTTTTTTTTTTTTAAGATGTTGGGGGTAGGAGTTTATTAGTTAATTTATTTATTTTTGCTGTGTCGGTTCCTCGTTTCTGTGCGAGGGCTTTCTCTAGTTGTGGCAAGCGGGGGCCACTCTTCATCGCGGTGCACGGGCCTCTCACTATTGCGGCCACCCTTGTTGTGCAGCACAGGCTCCAGACGCGCAGGCTCAGTAGTTGTGGTTCACGGGTCTAGTTGCTCCGCGGCATGTGGGATCCTCCCAGACCAGGGCTCAAACCCGTGTCCCCTGCATTAGCAGGCAGATTCTCAACCACTGTGCCACCAGGGAAGCCCAGCATTGTTATTTCTAATAGAAGCAATTTCAGCCTTCTAATATTGGAGTATCCCTCCTTTTATCCTATCTGGGTCAAAAAGGCAAGATCATTGGGCATCCTGTGACTATATCAAAGGGTGAGAGTTTATGAGTTTCAAAATCTGAGATTTTGAAAAGGATCTGGGATTTAGAAAGAAAAATGGCAATGTTTTTGACAATGCCTTTTGGAAAGACTCTACAATTTCTTTTCCAGTGAGTCTTAATAATACCATTAGCTCATTCAACTCAGTCAGAGGACTGATGGTGGTAAGCACAGTGAAAGTGCTGTAAAACCAGCCAAACAGCACAGACTTGTTGAAGTAAGTAAAATGGGTTCCTTAATCACTATGAAGTATGAAGGAATTACTCAGGTAGGGATAATCTTTTCCAAAAGGACGTTAGGCACATAAGAGTCAGTAGCCTGTCTGCTCGGGAAGGTCTCAGTCCAGTGTGAAAACACACAGACCATGACTAAAACATATTTGTATCTATGAGGCAAAAGAAGTTGTATGAAATCCAATTGCCAGACCTCAAATGGTTCATTAGGCAGTTTAAAATGTCCAAGAGCAGTACAATCAGTCTTCCACAAGCTGTAGTTTAGACAAGTGGGACAAGTAAGGTAGGCACTTTTTCGTGATCATTTTAAATTTTATTTCCACTGGAAGTAAGGAAGCACATTGCTGCTACAGCATTCCAAAATCATGAGCTACTCTGAAAGCATAATCTACTACAGCATAAATATTGGCAGTTTTGTCCTTGAATAAAGTATAATCCCATATAAGAGCATATAATTCGGCCTGTTGGGCTGAAGTAGTTATAGGTAAATATGCTGCCTCAACAACATCAAAAGGAGTTGTAGTAGCATACCAGCACTATATTTGCCATTGTCATCTTTTAAATAAGAACCATCAGTGAACCATGGGAAGTCAGCATTACCTAAAGGAATTCACTGCAGATGGTCAAGAGGAGTCAGGAGACGATCCGTCGGTTTTAGATAGTCGTGAGGGACCCCATTAGTGATGGAGGGGAGAAGAGTAGCAGGGTTAAGGGTATTACAACGCAGAAGAGATATATGTGAGGAGCGGTTAACTAAAGGACTTCATAGGAGGTGAGGTGGCTGGCTGAGAAATGTTGAGTGTGATGAGAATTCAGGAGAGCTTCTACTGCATGAGGTACAAAAATAGTTAAAGGGGACCCCACAATGGTTTTCTTGGTGGTCTTAACCAAAAGGGCAGTGGTCATAAAGGCCCTAAGGCAAAGGGGGTATCCCTGTGCCACAGGGTTCAGTTACTGTCTATAATACCCTACAGGTCAATGGTGGCCCCTGTGTTTGGGGGGTGAGTACCCCAAAGGCATTCCCTTCCTTTTCCTACACAAAAAGGAAAAAAAGGATAATTGGGATGCCCTAGGGCATGTGGGTTTATCAAACTCTCCTTTAAGGCCTTAAAGCCTATGTTGCTCTGTTCTTCCCATAAAATTGGGTGGGAGTAGTTATTGTTGAGTAAAACAACCAGAGGTTTGGGCTTAAGAGAAAAATTTGGAATCCAATTTTAGCAATAACGAGCTAGCTCAAGAAAACCTTGCAGTTAGCACTTAGTTTTGGGTTTAGGGAAATTTATGACACCAAGAAGTCTATCTGGATCTAGCTGTAGCATATATTCTGATATCAGATACCCTAAATATTGGACCTGGGTTTGGGTAAACTGCAATTTTTCCTCAGCAACTGTAGGTCCCTTTAAGGTTAAAAGCTTTAGCAAGTGAATGCTGTGTTCCTGTGAGGAGGCTTGAGAAGGAGAGAAAAGAAGCTAATCACCCACATATTGCAACAAAGTAGACCCTCTAGGGAACTTTATATCATCCAGATCAGCCTTCAGGATTTGTGAGAAATAAGGACTCTCATTAAAATCCTGAGGTGCTTAAATTTGTAACAATCTCTTTTCCAATGCCCTGGCTCTTTGTAATAATAGCAGAAACTAGGAGGGTTCTGGTATCATTTAGGGGCCTTAATTTGCTGAAGTTGAAGGTTAAAAATTTTAGTAGTCAGAGCTTCCCTGGTGGCGCAGTGGTTGAGAGTCCGCCTGCCAATGCAGGGGACGTGGGTTCGTGCCCCAGTCCAGGAAGATCCCACATGCCACGGAGCGGTTGGGCCCGTGAGCCATGGCCGCTGAGCCTGCGCGTCCAGAGCCTGTGCTCTGCAACAGGAGAGGCCACAACAGTGAGAGGCCCGCGTATTGCCAAAGGAAAAAAGAAAAAAATTTAGCAGTCTTCCTTTTAGATGACTCATCTAGAGTGTGAGAGAGCTGATTTGCCAGATTAACTAAATCTGGAGTGGACATAGTTTCCTATTCCACCTTGGTTCCTTTTACTAGAAGGGAAAGGTCCCAGTCCATTAATAAACAGAGTTAAAAGATACATGGATGGGATCAACCTCTACAGGAAGACCAGAATTTAAAGAATAATAATAATATAAAGTTGATTGCAAAAAAATTAAAAAAAATAAAGTTGATTGCAGTAGTCATGAACATGTTCATCTGATTTTTATGTGCAAGCCTGAATTCTGTTCCAATCAACAGACCTTGGGAAAGCCCTAAGAATTAATTAGCCTATGAAGTCACCAAGAGATCACTTGAGCCTGATCATATAAGTTAGCAGACTGGTCTCCCAGTTGTAATTCTAGAGACATTTTAGGATTTTCCCAATCAGTGGTTTTCATCTAACACTGGGGTCTGGCCTTTGCCAACAAACATATGAACTAGATGATGTAAGTCAGAGAAACCTGGCTGATAAGTTTAAATGCCTATATTAAATTGCTCATCAAATCTGTGAGGATTTTCAGTTACTTTGGGGGAAATCTTTGAGTATGGCTTGCAGTTCAGATTTAGTCCAGGAAATATAAAAATTAAGGGTTTAGCCTCTGGGTCCTCAGAAGGATTAATTTTAAAGGGACAGATTCTGACAAGTTCAGAAGAAAAGAGAGTAGACAGAGCTTGAGGGGAAAATGGAAGTTCAATGAGAGAACCATTGTGGGGGAACTGAGGCTATGGGGAGGTGTAGGTGGTATTAGAAGGAAAGGAGGAAGATGGTACTGGAAAAAGAACCTGAGGCAGAGGTGCTGGGAGAGAGGAGGATGAGGCTTTGGTTGCTATTTTATCTTTTTTTTTTGCAGTACGTGGGCCTCTCACTGCTGTGGCCTCTCCCGTTGTGGAGCACAGGCTCTGGACGCGCAGGCTCAGCGGCCATGGCTCACGGGCCCAGCCGCTCCGCGGCATGTGGGATCTTCCCGGACCAGGGCAGGAACCCGTGTCCCCTGCATCGGCAGGCAGACTCTCAACCACTGCGCCACCAGGGAAGCCCTATTTTATATTTCTTTAATCATTTGTTTGTGTCAATCTTAAAATTTTATTTTGCTAAGAAGTAACTTTAGACTCCTGATAACATTTGGAAGCCTGAGAATACTAATCAGAATAGGCGTTCCATTCAGTTTTGGAAATTTTAGAGCTGTGGTTGTCCAATTCAGTTTTATGAAAAGTAAGTTTGGGAATTTCAGAAGTTCTCCATGATAGCTATTGATGTTCTAAATTGCCTTTGATTAGATTGGTCCATTTAGTTAGAAATGCACTTGAGGAAGGACCATGACTTTTAAACATAAAATCAACTGGGATCCCTTTAGGGAGGGAGGCACCCTCAAATATTTAGATAACTCAGATTCCATTTCCAAGAGGTTTTTCTCTTGAGTAAAAGAAAAATTTTTGTACAACCCAAATAGCCAAAACAGGCTATTTGCCAGGCCTAACACCAGAAAGTTCTACAGGAACAGTCTAGTCCCTGAGGAGCAGGATGGAGTCTTCAGTGGAACAGCCCCTCTACCAAAAGCAATCAAGCTGAAAACTAACAGAGTTCCAGTTGAAACAGCCTGAGTTCGAAGAGTCAAGTCAAAGTATCAAATAAGTACCTGAAGACAGAACAAGGCCTTAACCGAAAGGACGAAGCTTTAAAGGTGATCCCAAATAAAACCTGGAGAGTCTCAAAATGCAAAGAGGAAGGAAGCTTGGATCCAAGAGAAAGACTCACCCTCAAACTCCAGGGCTTGGGAGAAAAGCAGTGAGCAACAACGGGTTCAGCGTGGGTACGGCACCTGTTTGCTCACCAGCCTCAGCGTTGTCGGGGGTTTCTCTGGATCCCCATACCAATCACCAAAATGTTGACCTAAAACCAATAGACTGCCAGTTATTTCTCCAGCCCACATGGGTGTATTCAGGAGCAGCAAAGAATTGAAGTACAAGATCTGCAACAATGGCGAGTCACCTGCAAGTCCCTGAACAGAAAGGAGAGAAGAACTCTTTCAAATAGGGGAAAAGGAAGTTGGGAGTGTTCTAGTAAGCAAAGAGTCAACTGGAGGAATTGAGAGTTCAAGGTATAGTGGCTGTTCATTGGCTGAGTTGTGACAGTCTCTCACTGGCTGTGCTCTTGCCAGGCGAGTAGAGGAAGCCTTTCTTCCTCCTGTTGGGCTCTGTTATCACCTTAGGGTGTAAGAGCTTTCCCTTCTGGCCTCCTGACTCTATTTTGATGAAGTTTCTGTTTATTAATGTTTACATTGGCAAACACTAATCGAATTCCTGTCTCTATGGATTTGCCTATTCTTGATGTTTCATGCAGATGGAATCGTACAGTATGTGGTCTTCTGTGTCTGGCTTCTGTCATTCAGAATGTTTTGAAGATTCACCCATGTTGTAGCATATATCAGTACTTCATTTCTCTTTATTGCCAAATAACATTACATTGTGCGGATATACCACATTTAATTTATTCATTCATCAGCTAATGGACATTTAGATTGTTTAACTTTGGGGCTGTTGTGAATAATGTGGAGACTTATTTTTAAGCCACTAAAACCACAACAGTTTTCTCTACATACATCTCCCTGACTCATATGTGTATGTAATCAAGAGATTCTTTCATGAGGTGGGATGGGGGGTTGGTTAGAATCGTAAAGATAAAATTTTTACTTTTACCCCTTGAAGCTGTTGATAATGTCTCTCATGAAGACAGAAAAAAAGACGCAGACCATACACGGGAATATAAAATGGATTTACTGGATTCAATCACAGAATCATAGAATGTTCAATGAAAATAACGTGAGAGGAGAACTAATCCATTTTACCAGTAAGGAAACCTGAGTTCCAGAAATGTTACATGACTTACTTAAGATCCTGTGTCTTTCTTGACTTCCAGTGCTGATGGGTTAAAATATTTATGCTCCCAAGTTAGAAAAAAAATTAATAAAGCTCAAAAGTCTCACAAAGCAAATGAAGTAAAAAAATTAAAGTATTTATTTGAGGTTTTAAATGAAACACTTGAAAGCTATTTATTGCCTTCCTTGCCAGCTTCAGGAGACACACCCTTGTGGTGATAAAAGAGGTTACATAATCCTGGCCCTGATTAAAGAGAGTTTGCACCTTCCCCTCCCAGGCTATGGCTCAGCCTGTGGTGAGTGACAGAAGAGAGCGGTGTTCCCTAGAGAGAGGTTAGTAAGCTAATGTCACAGCTCTGGGGTCCAAACTGGAAAAGCAGAAGCATGGCACTGGCAGTCCCTTCCACCCCCAAGACCCATCACCCAATCAACACAGGGATGACTTCACCTGCCCCACCCATCCCTGCCGGGCACAAGGCTTCCAGTACTCCACCAGAAAACATTAGCATTCTGAAAGCACAGATCTTCTCTTCCTCTCAGATAGTAGGATGAAGCTCCCAGAGGCACGTTTGTGGTAAGATTAAGTTCCTGGGTAGCAGTGGCAGCAGTGCTAATCAGGACACCCAGCCTCCCATGCCAACTGTGTTTAAAGTACAAACTGTCATGGCTTGCTCAGCTAACAAAGGAATTCTGCCACTAGATCACTTCTGCTGTGTGATTTTTTAAATTGCTCCTGGTCACTAAGCCTCAGTTTCTCCAGTCCTCTAAAAGAGGCTTTCCTTTTCTTCTTGAGTCAGACAGAGGTGGTTTCTGTTGCTGCCGATTAAGAATCCTGATTGACACACTACCTAATCCAGACTGAGAACACTACTGCCCTCAGATCCTCTGCTGGTTACTTGGCAACTTCAAGCAGCATGCGTAAGTGTTCACTGCTTTTCTCCAGCACAGAGTGTGCCTCAAGATCCCATTTTGTGAAGTAAAGACATTAGTACTCCAGTATTTGCTTCCATATCTCCTCCCTTCTAAAATAAAAATATTTCTATTTCATTCTATATGTCTTCTGCACTTTGTTTATAAGTTGATTCTAGAAATTGATAATCAATGAACAGTCTTTACATTGTGCCCACATAAAAATTATTCAACTCTGAGAGCATAGTGTGCTATATTTACATTTCTTTGTTATATGCCTTATATATGTTACTGGCAAAACAGCAATTCCTCCGTTTTTGCCCTCTGGAGGGAAAGAATTCAGTTGAGAGACATTTGCAGTTTTTAGCAGCAACAGTTTTATTAAGCAAAACAAATTGACACTCTCAAGAAGGAATGAGAGAGGGCTGTGTGGAAACCAGAAACAGCCCCGCAGTGAGGGCAGGGTTGGGTTTTTTAGAGTGGTGGCCATCCCTCCCTGTGTTCTATGTCATTCGACTGACAAGTTGATTGACAGTTTTAGGTTATATAACCTTTTCCTGAGTGTGCAGGCACTTACCCATAAGCACCCAGTCGAAACCCATGGTGAAGGGCAAAAACCGCAAGGCTGATTTATTATAATTAAGGCATAATGGGCCCTGGTTACGTCGAGTCACTTTTTAGGTCTTGGTGTGCCTGTACCAACCTGCGTTGGGAAGGGAAGAGCTGAATTGGACTCCACATGGGATCTGTTTCTTTGACTTTAACCTTTGCTTTTCGTTGCTTTTTGTTGTCCTAATCATACATATGGCCTGCCTTGGGGAACCCTGCCCCTCTGCTGTTCAGCTCACTGGGAGACAATCTGACCCTGCTCACCTGTGGATGGCCGCCAAAGAGAAGAAACTAACACATCCCCTCACCGAGGCTGCTCATTCCAGAAAACTGATGGCCCTTTTACTTTACTTCCTTCAAAGCCTCTCCCTCTCTGATTCTATAAAAGAAACTGGCATCCAGACTCAGATAAGATGGTTTTTCAGAGACACTAGTCTGCCATCTTCTCAGTCTGCTGGCTTTCCAGATAAAGTCATATTCTTTGCCTCAACGCCTTGTCTCTGATTCATTGGCCTGTCTGCAGCGAGCAAAGCAAGCTTGGACTTGGTAACAGTTTTATCCTGGTTAGTCCTGATAAGACTTTAGACTTATCGGTGGTCCTTGACTAGAAGAAGGAGGATCTCTGGGTGTGCTCTGATTACCAGGGTCCAGGTCGGAGAGGGAAAGATGACCCCCTCCAGAATGGGGTAGGACCTGCTCATGTCTGACTAGCTACCTAACATATATATATATGTTACACACACACACACACACACATATATAGTAATCCAATATCATAATCCTATGGCACTGAAATAAACATGATCCTGCAATCAAATTAGAATGAGTTGTCTTTGTTTTTACAATCTGGTTTTTGTCTCTAAGAGAATATCCTCAGATTTTTCCTACCTATAGCTAGAGCTCTATACTTTTGTTACAATCTGGATTTTCTAGAGCTACTACAAATCAATGAATCTGGTGTAAGATGCCACTCCTTTCTTGCTTTTAATCCAATGGTTCCTGGAACCCACAGTTTGTTTTTCTTGATTTACTCCCTTGTTTTATAGTTGTGATATTCTAATTTATAATAAGAGATATACACACACACACATAACAAATAATTATATGTAGTCTTCGTTCATGGTTCATCCCTGTTTCTGGCACAGAGCTCTCAAAACCCTTGGAATTTCCTGAGGATAGGAGCGATGGGAGCATCTTTTGTTATAATATTTGTTCTCTATCCTCGGTTTCTGAGATCACATCAGAGCCATAAAGGTGAGATGGGTGTCTTGTTATTCATAACAAGCCCCTTTTCATCACAACTGGGTTTATGTTAAAGAGGTGACTTTTGGAAAACACCTAAGGATGGGGGGTGGTTGCCAGAGGAACAAACCTTGAATAGCGACTTGAAACTTTCATTCCCACCTGGTAATTTCCAAGGAGGAGAGAGGGGCTAGAGGTTGAATCAATCACCAATAGCCAATGTAGTGAAGCCTCCACAAAAATCCTAAAGGAGAGAGTGATAGAACTTTCAGATTGGGAAAGCAGGAGCCTTCCATGTGCTGGAACCCAAACTCCATGAGTACAGAAGTCCCTTTGTTCAAGACTTTGCCCTGTATATCTCTTCATTTGGCTATTGATCCTTATCCTTTGTAATAAACCAGAAATCTAGTGAGTCCTGTGAGATACTCTAGCAAATTAACCTGTTGTGGGAGAAAGGGGCAGTGAGAGAATGTTCATGTCCCAGGTCTCAGGCGAGTTCCTGGGACGGGCTGCCAAATGAGGGTCCTTGGCTTCACACAGGAAAGAATTCAAGAGAGAAGTACACATTCCATAGGCAGAATGCAGTCCAGTGAGAGCGGCTTTGGGGTATGGGGTTGTTAGTTTTTATGGGCTGGGTAATTTCCTATGCTAACACTCCAACTATTTTGGGGAAGGGGGATTTCCAGGAATTGGGCCACCGCCCACTTTTTGGCCTTTTATGGTCAGCCTTGGAACTGTCATGGCATTGGTGGGTGTGTCTTTTAGCATGTGCTAACATATTACAATGAGTATGTACCAAGGCTCAAGGTCTGCTGGAAGTCAAATGTTCCACCACCTTGGGGCTAGTAGGTTCTAACCAGTTTTTGTCATATCCTGATTTCTCAATGACTGTGTCATTCTTTTAATGGTTGTGCCCTGCCCCCTTCCTTCCTGTCTCAAACCCAACCCTCTGATTTACAGCCCATTGGTCAGAAGTACCGGTAGCAACCTGGGTTTTTCATAGGCAACCAAAGTGTGTATGTATAGGTGTCTGTGTAGCGTGGGGGCAGTGTGTGTGCAGCCTTGTAGGACTGAGCCTTTAACCGTGGGATCTGATGCAACCTCCAGGTAGACAGTGTCAGAATTGAGTTGAATTGTAGGACACCCAGCTTGTGTCTGAGAATTGCTTGGTGGTGTGAGAAACCATGCCGCTCTCCAAATTGGAAATTGGGTACAGAATTGTTTTAATAGGTATACATGTCCAAATAACTTTCAAAGAAAGGGTCTGTGGAAGATAAACATTTGGGGTCCTTGCTTTGCCTTTCTAAAAAAGACTTTCATAATGGCCTTCCATTTGATTGATAGTTTGGCTAAATATGAAATTCTGAGTTGAAAATATGTTTCATATAGTAGTCTGAGGTCTTCATCCATCATTGCTGGTGAAATGTTTGGTGCCGAATGAAGTCCTGTTTGTTTGTTTGTTTTTTAGTCACTGTTTCTGAAGGAATAAATAATATAGTTTGATGAGGGGGTGGAGGGCAAAGGTTCAGAGCAAGTGGAATTGTACAAAAAGCTGATTGGAGATATTGTACTGGTGCAGAGGTTAGTGTAGAAGGGTAGGAAGAGAGAAATTCCTAAAAGGAAAGAAGATTTAGTAGGAATTACAAATAAACTGGTTTGCTTGATGATTTCTTAGTTACTCTGGATTTCCACACTATAGTGAACTCCATAAAGATGACTGTTCTCCTAGAAATGATTCTCTTAGAGATATTGCTGATTATTTAAAAAATTAATAAGACAAAAGTCTTTTCACTTTCCAAAACACACATACATGTGATATATGATAGTACTGAAATTTTTGCCTTTCTGCAGAAAAGAGGTAGACAATTACGACATAACATGAATATCTTGCATCTTTAATAGCACAGTGAAGAGAAAACTTACTGAATTACCAATGCAGTATATTATGATTGGAACATTTTCTTCTCTTGAAAATATATACCAATTAAAACCCTCACCATTGGTTATTCAAAATTTATTTTGCTTTATGAACCATGTAGAATGGAAAGCAATCATGCTGTAATATGGTACCCTGTGACATGATAACGCCTACTACCATTACAGTTTCAACAAACTTGAGCAGGGATTCAAATGGGTAGCGTGACTCCAAAGGAAATGGTTTCATAATGGTCTCCAGTGTTCTCAATTAACACAGGAAAGATTAATGGCCTTTTTTCCCACTTTTGGTGGTCTCTGTTAAGGAGGAAAAAACATTAGTTGCCGTTTGATTTTCCACTTAATGGCATTTACCAATTGACAGACCAACTGGGAAAGTTCCTCCACGCAGTAGCTGTATTTGCCATGGGTGTGGCCCTGGCATTTTACCACCACTGCTGATTCTCCATGATCTGAAGAGTCCACGGACAGCAACTCTCACCGAGGGGAGACTCTAAGACTAAATTTATAGCTGTAGACTATTTACAGCTGTAGGAAATTACAACAGCTATAAATAATTTTAGGGATTGTTTCCACTTCTCTTCTACTTGTCTTAACCCTCCAGTTAGGTATGTCTTCATCCTTTGAGAACATCCCAAGTCTATGTCTGATTAGCCACTTCCAGCAGGGAGCAAACTACATACCAAAATGGATTTAATGCTTCCCAATAAACTGACAAATCAGCTGAAGACTGTGAGTAAAATGAAAATGTTAGGAATATCACCCTACAAAAAACGTGATGACTGCCATAGGTTGGAAGAGTTACGATCTGTCAGAATCTTCAAGGAAGATTGCAAGGAACAGCTTAGCCATGAACCAATGCTCCATGGCTGCTATAGTTGAGAGTCTGAACATAGCCTGGAATTCTCTGAGGATGTTATTCATAAAGGCACAGTTAATCAAACTCAGACCTCTCTTCAAAATCTCACTGTACAAGCCAAACTTATTGCCAGCAGAATGAAATTGCCAGACCAGAGAAGGTAAGTGAAAGTCTGTGTGCCCTGGCTTCGGAACTATGAGGTCTCAATCCATTTTAAAAAGTAAAAAAAGTGTTTTTGTGTGTGTGTGTGTGGGTGTTTTTACATTTATCAAATATCTAGCTTTCTATCCATACAATCAGAACTTTGTACTTTTCCAAGGATTTTTAACTATATAAGTAGATGTTTTGTTTATTTTAATTTAATTTACCAAAAAGGAAAAAAATTCTCTCCTTTCTCTCCCTCACTCTTTAGAGGAATTCAGAAAGGACAAGTATGAGCCAAAATCACTTCTGGCTAGAGTCCATGGTTACCAAGCTGAAAGAGAAGGCAGTTTTATGGGTAAATGGTCTTGCCTCAAATGCCAGACGCCTGCTAAAAGTATCACAGGCTCTCAGAAGCTTTCTGTGCCTTCTCTGCCATCACAAACACGAATGGTGGGTCTTTCAACAGAGATGCTGGCATCTTCTTCATTGATTACACCCTTGGGTTCTGAGAAAAATGGTTTTCTTTACTCTTGGCATAAGGGAATCTCTATACCAGGTGGAGTCATTAGATTTCAGTAGTTTAGAACTAACTCAGAGTGATGAGAGACTCTAAAACATTGTCATGTTCTTGCCCTTGAAGGGAAAAACTAAACATAAGGAGATTTGGGTTTTAGCAGTTTGTACAATTCCTCTGCAGGTTCACATGCCCGCTCTCTGCTGGTTTTGTTTGTTGGCTGGTTAGTTGGTTCATTTTTTTCCCTAATGGAGGGACAAATTTGTCCAATCCTTGAAGATGCATGTGAAGCAAAAGTGTAAACAGGCAAGCTCGAGGTTCTCCTTCCACAGGGGAGGAAATGAAACAGTACAAGTGGGGATCCTGACCAGAGTCTTGAGTCAACCGACCTGGGTTTGCACTTAACACTGCTCTACATCTGGGATTCTATAAAATTCAGATGAAAATTTCTATCTCACAGTGTTGTTGAACTTTTTTTTAATTAATAAACTTTATTTTTAGGGCAGTTTTAGCTTTACAAAAAAATTGAGCAGGAAGTACAGAGAGAGATACTCCCTCTCCCCCTGCCCTCAGTTTCCCATTATTAGTATCTTGCATTGGTGTGGTGGGTTGTTGAATTTTAAATTTCATATTACACGAAAGCATAGCATTTCAAAAGTTGAAAGTTGCTTAGAAAAATGTGAATTATTATGATTGTAATTCAAGACCCTCTCATTTGTTACTGAATAACACTTTCATTTTTTGATGACATTTCATGGGTAACTCTTATCAAAAATCTCCCCCAAATCCCTACCAGACCACCACATAGTTTGTGAAATATCATCTGTAAAGATGTTTTTCTTTATATTTAAGATCTGTTTCCCTAGTAACATCTCTTTGAAATGCAAATGCCCCTAAGAGAGAGAAAAGAATAATTCTAACTATAATAGATAACTACTGTTGATTAACATAAAACACAATCCTCATTCACACTCTAGAAAGATATTGACCATTAGTTATTTTAATAAGAATGATAAAGAGAAAGATCCAGGTTCTTAAGTAGACATTGCTCAAGACAAGGACTGGAGTGCTCTTACATTGTTCAGTGACCACAGAAGTGGAAATTATGGCACAGGAAAGGAGAAGAAAGGCAAGTTAGTTTTGAAAGAAGGGAGCCTTGACTCAGCCTTTCTTCAAGAGAGAATCAACATCTGAACAGAATGGCAAGGGATATCCAATCTGGCTCCATAGGAGTTCAGACAGTGGGATGATGTCACTGACTTGACATTGAATGAACACCAATAAGATAAGCTGGAAGAGCTTCAAAATAGTGCCAAGAACATGGTTATAAGAAAAGTGAAGATTGAGAAGAATGAACATATTGGAGTTCAGAAGTGTCAGAGAAGCAAGCTTGACATGAAGGATAGAATGAATCCATTTTAGAGCTGAGTCACTGATGAATTCAGTTGTAGCTGGCTGTAATTGAGGAGAAAACATAAGGTAAGTATACATATTGTCTAGACTTCAAAAACACGTACGAAGCTTTCAGAGAGTTCTCAGGCATTGTCAACCATTAAAACCCCTGCAAAGGTCTTATAAATATGAATACCTGGCAGAGAGGATCAGGTAAGTATCTTTGTTTAAGCTACTTCCCTGCATCTTAATTAATCATCCTCCCTATGAGAAGTGCTATTCAGTTACTAGAGCCTGATATATTGCTCAGGTGACCCAAGTATTTCCAGGCATTGCTGGCTAGAGCCTGGACAAGACCTAATAATTCCTTTCCTGAGGACCTACCACAAGAAAATAATCAGAAATAAGGGGCAAATTTTGCATTCAGAGATGTTCACTGGAGTTTTATGTATGTTAGCAAAAATAACCTGAAGTCCAATAATAGAGGGATGTCATATCCATATTATGAAATATCACACATTTTAACTTGTTTTCTGATAACACCATGATATAGGGAAAAAAATGACCTAATGTTAAGTGAAAAAAAAAAAAACAATGAAGACAAATCTGTATATATACTGTGGTCTCTATCTAAAATCCTGAGCACCACCACTTACACACTAGATATAACACCCCAAGAAACAGCAAAATGTCAACCATGGTGTATTGTATTAGTCAGGGTTCTTCAGTGTTCTCTCTGAAAACCAGAAGAGAAACAAAACCAATAGGGTATACATAGAAAGATATTTGTATAAGGAATTGGCTTTTGTGATTATGGAGGCTGGCAAGTCCAAAGTCTGCAGCTGATGTTCCAGTTCAAGTTGCAAGGCCAGCAGGCAGGAGGAATTCCCTCTTATTTGGGGAAAGGGCAGCTATTGTTTTCTATTCAGGTCTACAATTGATTGGATGAGGCTCACTTACATTATGGAGGGCAATCTCCTTTACTCAGCCTATGGACTGAAATGTTAATCTTATCCAAAAACACCCTCATAGAAACACTCAGAATAATATTTGCCCAAATATTTGGGTATCAAGTTGATACATAAAATTAACCATGGATGGCATGTGCTGTCACTGGGTCTGCAAATTGAATGACAACAGGGACTATATCTTTTAGCATGAATTGTTATGTGAATGATTTATAATTTATTAGCCAAGCTAGATTCATTTTCAATATTGAAGAAAACACAATCACCTTCATTGATATATTATCCAAAGCAGTACCTTCTTCCACTGAAATCTGGTTGGAGCCTTTCACTCGACTGTGAAGAGCAGCTAAGTTAGTGAAACCTCAGAGGTCATTTCGTGTGCCTGAAAATACATCTAAGCTGAGACAGTTGGCAAATGATTTACATAAATTATAAGTTATTTATATGTTATGTTATTAAATTACAAAAATTAATTTTTATTTTAAAAGTCAAAATATTTATGTGGCAGAATTCAGTTATAAAGCTTCTCTTATTATTACTCACATTTGAATATATTGTACAAAAAATCATGTGCATTCCCTGCCCTCCAAGGAATATGTAACTATTAGATACTATGCAATAACTCTTGCCCCAGCTTAGGATTCTAGAAATGTTTTCCTTCCTCTCAAGGTGGAAATGTTCTTCCTGAAGAGGTTCTCTTTACAAAGGGTTAATTCTAGATGTGTGTTGGTGGTTGTAGTAGCGCTTAGCGGTCAGAAGGACTGGGGGGGAAGAAGCAGAGAAGAGGAGGGGAGACAAATATTAACTTTCCCAATTAACTGTTACCCAAAGGATAACTTTTAATTAGGAAAGTAATTTCTCCCTCTTAAAAAAAAAAAAGAAGAGCAAAATAGCCTATTAGAGTAACAAGAAAAACGAACAAGCATCAATGGGCACTTCTACTCCATTTTCCTTCCCTGTGGCATCTACCCCATTCTCCATGTTGGGGACCTGAGACAGAGCCCTTACTGTAAGTGACTTGTCCCCGGCTCAAGGAGCAGGCACCCCAGCCTTCCTCATATTAATCCTCTGCTCAGATCACCCAGTCAATATACCACTCCCAAGGGGACAAGATCTGTCTCTCAGGACTGCCCACTTGCCTTGAGCATCCTTTGACGGCCCCAGCCATGATCTATTCTTGTGTAATTGGGCAATTACATTTAAGAAAGGGGAGGGGGGACTCTCATTAAATCAAGAATTTAGTGACACCCATTCAGTAGCTAATACTTGGGGATAAACCTCAGATCAGTCCTGATCCTGTGAAAAAGTTGGAGATAAACTCTCTCTTTTTTAAGACCCTGGTTTCTTCTCCAGCTAGTGATGCTAAACTAAGGACCTGCTCTAAATCTAGGTTCCAGAAGGCTCACCCGAAACCAGATCTGACTTCTGAACTGTCCAGGTAATGCCTGCCCATCTCAGCATAACTTCCTAGGTCAGGTCCTCCCGTACTACCTCACCTACAAATGGCTGTCTTCTTCACCCATCCTGGACCCAAACCTAAAAAGAAGAGGTGAAGTGGGAAATTGGTTCCAGCTGCACAGCCACCCGGGACACGGACAAGGGACCTCAAGCAGGGTGATGGGTGACAAAACTTCAGACCTAAACTTAGGTAATCCACAGGAAAATCACTAAAGCTTGATGGTAACTCATGCTGAAACTCACTGATCACCTCAATAATTCAGTAATTGTAATATATGTTTTTAGCTTTAGGGTTTACAAAAAAAAACCTCTGTGGCTTTTTCATGCATTCACTCCATCAATGCCCTGATGATGGGAACACTGTGCACACAGCATGAGCTGGAGCTAGAAAGGCCAAGTCATGCTCATGGGTCCCAGTTTCTGAGTCCTAATTCAAATGTCATGTCATGGGCATGATACTTTCCTATCCAATGCCCTTTTTCCCCTCTAAAAAACACATTCTGTTTCTTCTTTTAACTTTCATTTTGATTTTTTGCCTCTTCCACCACCTGTGATTCTCTTACATTCCTCCTGGTGATATTTCTTTTACTTTATCCACAATTTTTCCAGGAACCATCAAACGCCTTCTATCATGCTGGTTACTCGAGGTGTGAGGGGAGGGTATTGACAAATAATAGAAGACATGCTTCTCTTCATGGGTTGCTTGCCAGCAAATTGCGAAGATGTGGGAACAGTAAGAGTTGGCATTTGCAGGCCTTCTCGGCACATCTTATGTATTAGCTAAATTAGAGCTCACAACCACAGCATGTGTTACTATGATCTATGATCTATTGGATGAGGAAACTGAACGACAAGGAAGTGCTTAACTAGTTGCTAGTTAAGGAACCGAGCCATAATTTGAAAGGCAGTCTAACTTTTTAAAGACTTCGTTGTACTGTGCCCACTGTACAAATGAGACAAAGATTGGAGATATGTCATAAAATACTTAGGAGCATGTGCAATACAGTCATGCAAACAACTAAATGCTGTTCTGTGGTATAGGCATCAAGAATCTAATGAAGCTGAGAAGTTGCTGGGGTTCTTTGTCCTTTTTCTGAGGGGAGGGTTAAGCCCACAATGGTTAAAACCTCTACTCTCTGATCCCCATCCTCTCCTAGCCCTGCCTTTGCCTGCTGCACCTACTGCTCTGTTGACATGGCTCCTAACAATGGCCACTCCATCTCTGGATCTCAGTCATCCTGACAAGGTGAGTCACTTCTCCTGTGTGAGGACTGGGCCTCTCTGAAGTTGCCCTGCCTGTTTTCTTCTTTAGCAGCCAAATGCCAGTTTCTAGTATCAGCCTAGCTGTGTCACCTCCCACAAGCTACTTAAACGCTCTGTGCCTCAGCTTTCACTTCTGGAAAACAGGAATAGTATTGGTACTATTTAACAGGGCTTTGTGAAGATTATATGAGCCAGTACATGTAATGTCCTTCAAGTAGTCCTGACACATTAGGAGGATTTGCTCTTTAAATAATAGTTTTTATTAATACTCTATTATTATTATTTGTTATTATTATTCTTTTTTTTCAAAGCAGCGGTTCACTCTGCTGTTTGCCTTATACCTCTCCTCCCACACACCAGAGATCTAGGCTGAGGTTTAATCCTCATTCTACTATCCTTCTTTCTGTATCCCGTCTTCCTCAGAAATTGAATCTGTCCCTGCAGTTTCAGTCACTGTTGATATTGGATAACCACCTGATCCATAGTCTATCCCTGACTTTTCTTTTGAATTCTGATTTTCTATTTCCACCTCTTTACTGGATTGTATTGCTAAGACCAAACTCTTCATCTGAAGCTCAAAATTGGTTTTTCCTTCAGATTTTCCTATTCACTCAGTATGGCAGACAGACCATAAGGAGACCCCTAGTGAGTGCCCACCTGCTGGTGTCTGTGCCTTATGTCATGCCCTCCCCTTGATGTGGGTAGGAAGGACCTGTGACTTGCTTCTAACCTATAGAACATGACAAAGCTGATGGAATGTTACTCCTGTGATGATGTTATGTTGTGATTCTAATTTAGCAGATGGAACAAGTGGGTTCCCTTGCTGACTTGATTAAGTAAGCTGCCGTGTGGAAGAAATCCACATGGCAAAGGTCCGCCGTGGCCTCCAGGACCTGAGACCACTTCCAACTGACAGCCAGCAAAACATAGGGGCCCTCAGTTATACAGCCATAAGCAAATGAATTCTGCCAACAGCCTGAACGAGCTTAGAAGTAGATTCTTTCCCAATCGAGCCTGCAGAGAAAATGCAGCCCAACGGACACCTTGGTTGCCACTTTGTGAGACCCCAGGCAGAGAACCCAGATAAGCCACGCCCGACCCATACAAGCTGTGAGATAATACATGTTTAGGCATTGTTTTAAGCTGCTAAATTTGTTATGTAGCATAGGACACTAATACACTTGACATCAGTTGGTATCCATGGGAATATCACTGTCTCAGTCTTGCTGGAATTAAATCAAATTAGATTTCTAGCTGCTCCTTGTCATTCAATCACTAAATCTAATATGATTGAACTTATTAATAATAGTCAATACTTATGGAGTGATTTTTGTAAGCCATGTGTTGTACTTATTTTATTTGTATAATAATCAGTGCCTTAGGCATTCTCTTAATAGATGTTGAAATTGAAACTTGGAGGAGACACATAATTTGCCAAAGGTCTCACAGTCAATAAATGTCTGGGATTCAAACCTGGTACATCTGATTCCTAATCCTGTGCTCTTTCTACTGCATTGGACTGGCTACCCAGGTGCCTGTGTTAAATCAGAAGTCCTAAGTTACAGTTCAAATTAAAACTCCTTATATCAGCATTTTAAATCTTTCAAAATCTGGTCCTGGTTTCCTCTTCCAGACTTTTTCCTATTATTCATTTGCTCTCTCTGAAATTCTTCTATGTTTTTGTATTTCCTAACATTGATTCACTATCTTCCCTAGTCCTGAATCATCCTCAATGAAACAATATACCCCTTTGATAAGTTAGCAATGGAAAAGGACTTTTCGAGTGTAGAGGGGAGGGCTAGGAGCCCTGGACTGCCACTCCATATTTCAACATCAATTCACATCTGAATCACAAGGTTTACTTCTGCCACTTGTCATACTGATCCACATAGGTTACTGTCCCCCAGTCTTTAACACGTGAGCAATGCACTAGGGATGCCTGCTGTTAGCTGCCCTACCCTCAGTCTCTTCTGTAGGAAGTTGGCCTACTCACCGCCCTCTTTAAAATTGAATGGATCATTCAATATCAGCGCCATCGCCAGTCGTACTGAAACCTAAGGCAAAAAGAAAAATGTGCACCCTTACTTGCACTTGTCAAAACGCCCTTCCATAGGTGTAGCCAAATGGGAAAAGTTAATAAAAGCTCTACCATCAAACACGACTGCATATAGAGCTCTGCCTTGTGCAGTCTGTTCACAAGTCCTGTCCTTGTCAACCCTCCTGGTGAGGAAGGAAAAGGCCTCAGGGTCCAGGACCCCAGGGCTGATTGAAAACAACCCTCTCTCACTGCACAACAACAGAATCATAAAAAAAGCAGGCAGCACCACGCTGTCTTTATTTAAATAATAATATTTTGTTTTTAAAATATTGTATTAATGTATTAAATACTAAAATAGTATTTATCTTGATTATTGACTCTTTTGGCTTCCCATTAAATTACGTACCCAAGGGGAGTGGTTCCCTCTTTTCACCCTGATTCTGGCCTTGTTCAATTTCAATGGCTTGGCCTCAACTGATTGAACTTCCTCAGGCCATCTGACCCCAGGACAGTCCATATGTGAGATTTGTACTTGGTGACGCTGTCTTGCCATGAAGGAAACTGCTGTGGGAAATAGTCCAGAAAATACTACAGTATTCATACAAATTTTCACACATAGGATGACATCATCCTTTCCCCCACCTCCCTCCCATTCTTTCTGTGTGACAAGGAGTCTCCTGTGGAAGGAAGGGGCGAGGGAGGGAGCGGAGAAGAGAGTTCCCAGGCAGCGTCTGGAAGGGCACAGGAACCGGGAACTCTGGGTGGAAGTGGACTGTGGTAAGATAGTGAGGAAACCTAGACCTTGTAATGTGGAGGTTTATGCAGCCTGTTCTTCCTTCTCCAGTTTTCTTCTGTTTTCCCTTCATTTTCTGTTAAATTCCTTTCTTTGTAAAGCACAATGCCAGGGCCCCAATTCTTTGATAAACTTTCCCCGACCACTGCGATGCTTGGTTAATTTCCTCCTTTTAGACTCACTGTCTGTCACACCAATAGGCTGTCTTGCCTAAGTCAGGGGTCCCTTACATTTCACTCACCTTGCGTAGCTCCTAGCTACATCTCCCAGCCCAGTGGGATCAGTTGCTAGGGTCAGTCTCAGGAGTCAGAAATCTGAAATAATTCAGTGACCTTCTTTACCAACGATTATAATCATACTAGCCACCCACAAATTACCAGCAAGGAAAGATCACAAATTTTAATAAATGATCATTGACATCACCAGTTTAAGAACATTTGCCCTTAGCAATATGCATAGCCCCGCTGACATTAATAAGAGAATGTTTTTGTTTCTCACCGTTCTTCGTCTGGTGCCAGGAAGAATAGCTACATTCATTCCCTTCCTTAGAATCATAAACTCAGCTTATCTCCTGGGAACCAGACCTTCTCCTGGGCTGGACCTGAATCTTTCATAACCGTAAACACATAAGAAGTTTTAACGCTGCAGGAAGGAAATATTCACTCCTAGCGAGACAGTGGAAATTTTACGTAGACTAGCTTTTGGAACCTTCCCCCAAGAGCTACAGAATCCAGAAACCTATCTTTACTATTGTAACACACTCTTCAATTGTATGATTGACCTCCCAAAACAAATTGTAAGTTTCTTTTTTGAAAGGCCATGTTTTAAATGACTTCCACTCTCCAGAGTGCCCAGCACAAATCACTATACCTATAGTGATTTAAGGAGTAACAGATCAGACAATCTTGAGCATTGTTGCTTCAGTTAACGCTGACTGCACCCTTGTTTGGGCTCGGCAAAGGGTGACAGGTTAATTAGGTGAAGTCTCTGCCAGTCCTCAGGGCCTTGGAAGAAAAAGGAAGAGATAGGTGTCAGGGCTGATCTCTGCAGGTCAGGACTACCCTGTAGGAGCGCACAGAGGAGGCTGTGAGAAACAGGTCTAGTTTACGAGCATATCCACTCAGAGATCCTGCCAGACGCAGATGGTGAACGACCACGTTGTTCAGGAGGGTAAGCACTTAGCTGCTGTCCAGGAAAAATGCTGGAGGTCTCGGATTCAACAGGGCAATTCTGCACTGTACATATAGCAAAGATGATCCAGACCCACGAGAATGAGGAGCTGCCTTGTAGATGATAAGCTGATGGACAGAGTAGAGAGAAAGAGAAAAATGAAGAAAGAGTTAAAAACTAGAGGTCAGAAATGTTAGGAGGCTCTGATGAATAGAAAGCCGATTTGGGAATTATTTTACAAATGCAGCCCAATTGCAGTGGTGTCCTCCTTTCTAGACTTGTCTCAGGGAACTTAATTAAATTCCTCCGAGTCACACAATGTTAGAAAATTGTAGAACTGGGTTTTGAAGTCTATCTAGTCAGTGGGATCAACTTTGGAGTCTGCCTTCTTAATCACTATGCATACTGCTCCAGATAGGACATTTTTCATCATTCCCTCCCCCAAATCACTATATTTAATTATTTTTATGTTTTTCTAATACTCTAGTGTTCTGGCAGTGCTCGTATTACTTTTGTCACTATTTTAATTTCCTTTACCTTACAAAGACTTTCACTCTAGTAGATCACTGCACAATTATTTTTTCTTCTAAAATCTGAAAGATCAAACACATTTCACACTGCCAAAGGGATAAGTCATTACAACAATGAGGCAGTGCTAGAAGCCCAAATAATTTTAAAAACTTGTTTACCTAGAAATACCAATATATCCAGTGACATTTGATATTTGTGATATGCAATATTGATGACAACACACTCTCACTGGACTTGGTACTTCAATAGCATTTAGTTCATCAGTAAAGTGACATAAAAATTTACTTTCTCATGATCCCACACTTATAAACTCAAATTGACAGCTCTTTATGTTTAAATGCACTGACTGTTTTTGCTAGAAGGTAAAAATGAAAGTGATGAATTTTCACTTCATAGATATTTCCAATAAAATATAGCACCTAATTTCTCCTCTAGAAATCCAACTGAATGGAAATATCTTTGTTTGTTTGTTTGAGAAAGAAATATTGGTATGAACATGATAACCTGAAAACCCAAACTCCTGCACACAAGAATCAGCCTCACAGACAGGTGGTGTTAAGGTTGTGACACAGAGACAGAGGTCAGGATGCTATAGACTGAATGTTTGTGTCCCCCAGAATTCATATGTTGAAATCCTAACCCCCAACGTGATGATATTAGGACTGGGACGTTTGGGAGGTAATTAGTTCATGAGGGTGGAGCGCTTATAAATGAGATTAGTGCCCTTATAAAAGAGACCCCAGAGAATTCCATCACCCCTTCTGCCTTGTGAGGACACAGTGAGAAGAGGACCTTTTGTGAACTAGAAAGAAGTCTCTTACTAGACACAGAATCTGCCTGTGTCTTGGATATCCCATTCTCCAGAACTGTGAGAAATGAATTTCTGTATTTTATAAGCCACCTAGCTACAGTATTTGGTTACAGAAGACTGAATAGACTAAGACACAGGACTTTCCCAGCGAGGAATGTTTTTCCACCAATAACTCTGCAAAATGTTCTCAACAACGGCCTAATTCAGAGAATGGAAAGCAGAAAAATTTATTTCCTGACAATAGAGCAGAAGCATCCAATGGAACTTTCTGGGACAGTGGATATGTTCTATATTTTGTGCTGTTCAGTATAGTTGCCACCAGCCACATGTGGCTATTGGGCATTTGAAATGTGGCTAGTGCGACTGAGGAACTGATTTTTTTAATTTTTACTTTATTTAATTGTATTTTTTTCCTGGTACTGAGTAAGGTACCAATTCTTTTTTTATTTTTAATTTTTATTAGAGTATGGTTGATTTACAATGTTTCATTAGTTTCTGCTGTACAGCAAAGTGATTCAGTTATACATATACGTATATCCACTCTTTTTTAGATTCTTTTCCCATATAGCTCATTACAGAGTATTGAGTAGAGTTCCCTGTGCTGTACAGTAGGTCCTTAGTAGTTATCTATTTTACTTTATTTAATTTTAAATAGCCACATGTGGCTAGTGGCTACCACATTGGATAGTACAGCTGTGGAATGAAGCAAAGATGTTCTTACATCCTTAACTTCCTACCCTTAAGGAAAGGACAAAAAGAAATTCTTTGAAGAGAATAGTTTGAATGAAGAATGGGGGAGACCACTTTCATAATCTTAATTGCCAGTTGTATTCATTGTATGCTTCACAGTTTCAGTTTGCAGACCAATAAGATCCAATACAGATTATACTATGGCTTTACTGAGGCTTTACTGAGTTCACCCCCTGGGGGGGTGAACAGGGCATTTGACCGGAGGCAGGTGATCTGGAATTTAGTCTGGGTGTTCTGCTACCTGAACAGGCCCTTATGTCTCTCAATTTTAGTTTTCTCATCTGCAAAATGAAACTGTTGAGCTCAACAAATGCTAGGGCATCACATGATCACAATGGTTTACATTCCTATCCAATTGACAAGACATTATTAAAACATTTTTTAAAAATCAGTATTATTGCTTCACAGAGGTAGAACTAAAACTCTTAGAAGTCTGCTGATTGAAAATAAAGCTTTAAGGAAATGCCAGAAATGCTTGGGATTTTCTGCAGGAAAGATTTTGTGACAGATCAGAAATACAGCAAATAAATAAAGCAAATGCATGCTTTCTTAGGAGAATAAAAGTGGACAATAGAGGGTATTTGTATGCTTAGAGCTGCTCCACTTATTTCCACAAGTTCCATTTGTTCATACATAGAATAACCACAACAGGTCTGCCAAGTTGCCTCAGCATTGGGCTCCGTGCAGTAGAGACAGCGTTGGCACAAAGCGATTAGCTATCATCTAGTGAGAGGTCTCTGATTCACATTTGCACATACAAGCAAGGGTTTGCAAGGGCTAATCAGATAATTATACCTCAGGCAACCAATTTGCATGGCAGGTGATACAGAGTTTTATTTTATTTACTTTACATTTCAGCCTTGGTATTGTAAAATGAGGTACCATGTAAAGTCACAACTGGTGGGGTGTTTTGTTTGTTACAACTTGGTTTGGTAAAATAGGTTATGAGTTTATAAGGATCAGATTGTGCTCTGTGACTTACAGTGTAAAATGACCTCACACTGAAGCCACCAGCAGAGTCCTGTGCCATCCAGGACTGTTTTTCTCCATACCCCTCCCCCAACATAAAAGATCCTAAGTGTCTTTGAAAATAAACAAGGAATCTCCATCTCTAGCCACTGCAGCTTATTATTCTATCTTCAGATGTGTGGTTTGTAACATTAAAAAAGTATGTAAGCCAGCCCACACCTAATATTTTAGTATAGAGATGACCAGTTGAAACTTTAAATGTTCAACACTTTTCTTCTTGCCTTTTAGCAAACTCTCCATATAGTTCTAATGGGCTCTTAAAACATGAGGTAACCACCAGAAATAGCCGCTTTATTTAAAAAGCTCACTGTTCAGGTGCTTTTGCTAATCTGACATCAGGGAAAAGCTAAGTTCAAATTTCATACTTTGGAAAGCAATAAAAATCACCACCTGGAAATCCAGAGGTACAGGCAAATTGATAGTCAAAGCAGGTGTGTTGACCTCATAGAGACGTGGCAGAAGTCATTCAATGGTTCTGGAAGGAAGGTTAGGGTCCCAGCAGGGCAGCAACTTCCTCGGGGGTCGGGGGGAGCTTTGCTGTTAGAGTTCTAGCTGCACATGCTATAGGCTTCCACTGTCTTACAAAGAAAGTTCTATTAGTTCTGCATGGGTTGGGGATAGGTGAGTTAAACTGACTGGTTCAAACCAGTCTTCAAATAAAAGAACTAAAAACAATAGACCCCATGTGTATGAGCTCAAACACTAGAGGGCATTTCTATATTTTTCTTTTTCCATTTTTGATTCTTTTTTGTTTTCTTTTGGCTCAGGCCTGGATCATGAAAAGAATTGCTATACACTGCCAGAAAGAGTATTTGCAGAGCACCAGCTATACCTTAGTGAATCCCTCTAGTTCAAGTCACATGGGAATAATTTCTAGGCATCCAATTATTTAACATTTACCAACCACTAATACTATTCTGAGAAAACCGCTAGAGCATTTGGTATAGTCATTAGTTAGGAACTCAAAAAAGTAGGAAAAAACAGGGTAGGAACATGAACTCATTAATTCTCTAAGCTTCCACTGAGTACCTAGGATGGTAGACTGCATTCGTATTTCTAGTTTTTCACTCTATCCACATCTTTTGCCATGTGGCTTTGAAGTTTCTTCCACTAGATGTGGAGTATATTTTGCCACTCAATGAAGGTCGAGCTTGATCATGTGACTTGCTTTGGCCAATTAAATACTAATGGATATGACATAATGAAATATTTGAAGTGTGGGTGTGCAGTTAAGTTTATACTCTTGTGCTACTGCCTCTGCCATGGGAAATACTTTCTTCTGATTAGTTGCTGTCCCTTCAACCTGGGTTCTAGGGCCAGACTGGAGCATAGCCTACAGCAAGGAGCCAAGACAACAGCTTGATTAGAATCTCCCAGCTGAGCATAACCTACATCTTCTGATCCACAGTTAACCTCAGAACCATGCTCTAGAGTATAAATGCTAAGTTTTGTGTGATGATGAGTCTTAGTATGGCTGGTTACAGAGCATTTTTACAGTAGTTGTTGACAAAGGACATAACTTAGGACATAACTATCAGGAATGTCTGAACTGAGAAGAAACTTAAACACTTAGTCCGCTCCCTCATCCAGCTCCCCTGGCCCTGACCCATGACATCTTGTAAACTAGGAAACAGGCTCAGAGAGGTTAAGTGATTTGCTCAGAGTTAGTGAAAGTCAGGACTAGAAGTGGGTTATACTGACTCCTGATACAGTGCAATTTCCATGAAACTAAGCCTAGGTAAGCCATTTTATCTTGAGGGTCGGTGATCAAGGTTGCAGAGGGCTTTGTGCAGCCATCATGGAACATCACCTCCAAGGTGTATAGAAGGAGGTCAGGCTACCCAGGGTCATTATAATGGCTTCCCAAGAGCAGTATCCTTTCTCTTGGCACACTAACCGATGGAAGGACTTTGGGAGGAAAAGTAGAAGCACTACAGTTATCTCTTTCCTACAGTTTAACTTTCACAGAGGAATCTGTGGGGTAAGACCATAAGCAATTGCTTATTCATAGCAGTCTTGCCAAGGGATTTAATGCTTCTGCCTCCTCCGATGATAGTTAATACTCCAGCAAGGGCTAGATTTTACCGTGGGTGTTGACTTGGTGCTGCAGTGGGCATGGGGGCATGGTGTCCCTTTCCAACTTCACTAAATCCACTCTACTTTACACAAGGCAAAACCTCCTCTCCACCCCTAACACACACACACACACACACACACCCCTACCTCTAACAAAGACAAGCTTCACTCTTGGTGAAGCTTGTAAATCTGTTAGGTAGACAAAGATTATATTCCCCTTTGTCAGTGAGAAACCTGAAATTTAGAAAAGTTTCGAGGATTTCTGAGGATTAGGACAGCAGAATGAGAACTCCTGCCCAATCTTTCATCACCAAATGCTTTGTTTTTGAGTAATAATGGATGTGCTTGCCATTCTGGTATAGGTACCCCATCTCAGTGTTCATAGCTGCTACTCAGTGCCAAGGCAAAGCAGTTGATACCAAAAGCTCTTCTATATTTTTTTTTCCCCAAAGAAGAGAGCTCAAGAAAAACTCATTTTTGACACGTGATTTAAAACAGATAACATATACTTTCCTTTCTCAAGTCCAGGCTGGTGTGGTGTTATCCTTAGCCTCCATGCTCAGATCTGAGTGCTTTTGGGAGAGGTAAACTGTTGACATTCAGTTCTATATTTCCAAGTATTAACACACGCGGTGGGGAGCCTTTACGATTACTCACTCATGCTGAGGTCTTGGGCGGCCCACTCGAGCTATTCTTTCCCTGATGTCCCATCAAGCTGCCATGAGCCAGCATGGATGCTGTCAAGCATTGGCAGGAAACCTGCCCCACTGGGACCCTCACACTGGAGTGAAAAATGTAAAGACGAGCAAGAAAAATGGGAACCTAAATGATTTTTTAGAAATGCTTTTAATTGTCCATGGAGAAACCTAAGCTTAATATTCAACACCTCCAACTCTAAGTTGATTATCTGAACGCAAGGACATCAAATGGCCAAGTGCCATCAAATTCTCCCCCTCTTCCCATCTCTGCATTCTCACCATTTCCTCAAACCCCACACAATTTCTGTGGGACCTGAAGGAATAAGTCTGTCAAGTTAGTTCCATTTTCCTAATATGAGCTGTTATAATAAATTTAAGAGGCCACCAGAGTCCTTTGAGTTAAGAACAAATCGCACATCATCCTAACGTCACACCTATTTCTGTTTTATGACAGCAGTAAATCAAAAGCGGTTTCACAGTGTGAAAACTAGCTACAGCAGTCACAAGTGCCAGGCTCTTGGAGATGCCAATGCCCAAACATCTTTAGCTTTGCAGTGTATGTTTTGGCTCCTGGAGGCTTAATTTTTCAATTAAGGATCTTTTAAAAAGTGTGTATGTGTGTGAAAGAGAGAGAGAACAGAGTCAGGTAAATTTACCAGACCAGACAGTGAGGCTTTTGTTCTTTACGAATTTTATTTATTTATCTTAGCTTTACTTTTGCTTTGATATGACTTTTGAAAGGAGTATTGGATATGGAACCCAGCCAAAGAGTGTTTATGCAAAATTTAATATGACCTTGAGTGTAAATGAAATGCAAGTCTCCTGAAGATGCTGTGTAGCTTGGTACCATCAAGGGCTCTAAAACCTGCTCAGATTTCACCCACAAGTCACGCTTCCTAGGTATTGGTTAGAATTCCAGGTAACTCTGCAAAATATTTCTTGCATGATTCTAGGCAGTTAGAATAATTTAGGAAGAGACTTGGTACCTACCCATCACATAAAGTTGGTCTTTCCTGGTAGGCAATTGAATTTTTAGACTGCCTTTATCATTTTCTAATTGAGAATTATATTTCAGAGAATACTTTTAGCTTTATACTTACTTCCTGAACTAATTTATCAGTCATTACTAAATAACAGAAAAGCAATGAGAGCTAAGGTTTTGAAACAATGAAACTGTTCTTGTAGTTCAAAAATATGTCTGGGTGCTAATCTTTGATATAAGTTGATACTAACAAATTTTTTGAAAAAAAAGTCACCTGACTTTTGTTTTTTCAAAAAAGAAAGTTATATTGAAATTATTTCACACCTTTAATTCAGGGACCACCAAAAGTTGTGTTAAATATCTCTTAAGTACAGGTTCTCTCAGATTAGCCTCACTCTGGTGTCCATAATCAAAATCAAAGACTCATCTTGGGTTGCTGCTTCCTCTTCAGACCCGTATCCATGGTAGTGGTCAGTTTCTTCCTTCACGATGTCTTGACAAAACTCCCCCATCACTCATTTCCCGCTGCAGACCCTCACCTACCCAGGCAACATTTTTACGGCCCCCTCACCAACTACCTTTCGTCTTTCGTTACCCTTTAATCGATTGTGCACAGCAATGTCGGATTAATCTCTCTAAAGCTCCTTTTTCACCATCTTATTCCCCTAGTTATTTAAGAAGCTCCAATGACTACCCTATTCCCCACTGCACAGAAGCACACCATCACGTAAGGCTGCGGAGGTGGATGAGTCAAAATGAACCATCACAGTAGCACTCACAGCCAGAGTGCTCAGACATGCTTTGGAGAAGTTTACATCCTCCTGGGCTGGCTGTGATCAAGGGCTGGTCTTCCACATGTTTTGAGATCCATTATAGTTATTAGAGTCCTGACTAGACCCTGGAAAATTGATTCATTCTAATAACACACACAAAGACAGTTATAAACTAAGGCACAGTTTATTAATTTGCAGTGGCCAACCACCACCAGGCCTGGGAACAGGACCGGTCAGACGTGAACCAGGCACGCCCTTCCTGGTGAGTGGTTCCTCTAGGGAGGCTAGACTATTTATCAGCATGTGTGTGGGGAGCACAGAATCGGAAAAAGGAAGTCGATTGTTGCCTGAAGGAAATATGCGTCACACTCATACAACACAACGTTGACCTTCTCCACCCAAGGGATAGTTCAGACTAAGAAAGAAATAGAGCTATCCCGATCATTTAAATCAAAGCACCACTCTCACAGGAGAGTGATGGATAAACAAGGATGGTTCTTTTCTTATTGTTATTATTATTTGTTTGTGTTCGTTTTCTATACCGAAAGAAAAAGAGAACACTTACTGGGTTTTCAGATTTTGTGTCATTATGGCATCGCTTGATGACATGTTACTACATACAGCCTTCCTTTCATTTTAGGCTCCCTTCCTAATGACATAAGAGTTCATAAACAAGTTATCCCTAAATTGCAATATAGTGGGAGATAAAATGATACAGCTTCTAGTCATTGCCGGTTGTTAGTTGATTGTACCCATTTCATTGAGAACGACTGCTCAGCCTTGTCTCTAAATGTGTGGATTTCTCTGACTTTCATTCATCTACCCCTATCCTATCACAAATGGCCCTGAAATCCACATCCCTACCATAAACCCTTTGTCCTGCTAATAGAACCCTACCAAGATTCCACCTACCTCCTCCACATTTGTTAATTCACCAGTTTTTCATTCAGAGCTTGCTCTTTGCCAGATACTAAGCTTCCCTGGAGTGAAGATGTCAGACTATTACATAAATAATCACAGCACAATTTGCTAAAAGCTGTAATAAGAGGTAACCACTATGTGTGGAAGAAATACCGAAAAAACATGATTCACTTTATTTTGGGGGAGTCATCCTATGCTTTACAGAAGAAGTGATACATGTGACATATAAGGGTGTGGTAGGTAGAATAATGACTCCCAAAGATACCTACACCCTAATCCCCAGAATCTGTGAATAGAATGTGTTATCTGGACAAGGAGAATTAAGAGTGAAGATGCAATTAAGATTGCTAATCATCTGACCTGAAATGGGGAGATTATCCTCGATTATCTGAGTAAACCCAATGGAATCACAAGGATCCTTAAATGTGGAAGCAGGAAGCAGAAGAAGAGTCAGTGTCAGAGTGATGTGATATAAGAAAGATTCGTATGGCTGGATTTAATGATGGAAGGGGACTACAGGACAAGGAATGTGGGAAGCCTCTGGCAGCTGGAAAAGGTAAGGAAACAGATTCTCCCCTTCAGAAAGGAATGCAGCTCTGATTTTAGCTGACACCTTAATTTTAGCCCAGCAAGACCTGTCTTGGACTTCTGACCTCCAGAACTGTAAGAAAATAAATCTTATTGTGTTAAGCCCCTAAATTTGTGGTAGTTTATTACAACAGCAATAGAAAACTGATACAAAGAGTAAGTACGATTTCATGGGAGGAAGGGGTTAATGAGGGTCTTGCAGTCAGGGGACATGACATTTAATCAAGTATTTGTTGTGACTAAGCACCATATCAAGTGCTTTTCATGCATCATGCCACAAGAGAAGAGGTCCTTTTGTGTAGTAAATGATTGTCAGATGAACTATCAATAAAGACTATTAGTGTTGTAGACTAGAAAAGGTGCTTTGGACTCAGCCGATAAACAGTAGCAAAAAGAATGATGTTACATTATGAATTAAAGAGGTTGTACATGGTCAAACTCTGGGAAATCAAGCATGGGGATGCAATGACTGGATGGTGTAAAATCGCTCCTCTAGCCTACAATTCCAACTACCATCTTCACTGTCCCACCAAGAGGTTCCATTTGCACCTCATGTTCAGTAACTTTTTGATTAAACTCATTCTCTGGCTCCTGCAAAATCTACTTATTCTTCAAAGTGCCTTGTTTCTGTTCATGGAACCACTGTATTGTTAATAACTCAAGCTTGAAATTTCCAAATCACCCACTCCCCCAACCTTCTGTACTCAACCATTTATCATGTCACATGGCTTCTATCATGACGATTTTCTGGTATATTTCTCCTCTTTCACTTTCCTGATGGCCACCCCTCTGTGTGCCATTTTAAGCTCAAACCATTATTTTTGTTCTTTTCCCAAATGAGTCATGAATTTCCCTTCCCCTCATGACAACTTCTCCATGAAGTTGCCTTGCTCTTTTCCTTTTCTGAACTCCTGCAACACTAATTGTTCTTCAAAACACTTAAAACTTCCTGAGAGAACGTCCTCACTCATGTTTCCCCATGCCTCTCTTATTCACTCCTCAGCTCACCACTGCTGACCTCACAACTGTTGGCCATTCTATTGAAATGGCTTTCCATGAAGTCACAAGTGACCTTCTATTTACCAAATTTCAAGATTTGTTTCGAGCTTCCCTCAACTTGACCTCTCTGCAACATTGACATCATTGACTACTCTTTTCTTTCTGAAACTCTTTTCTTCCTTTGATTCTAAAATAGTTTCCAGTTTCCCTTCTTATTGTTTTACTAACTATTTTGTCTCCTCTAATGACTATCCAGCCTCTAATGCTGCTTCTTACAGTCCTACTCTGAGTCTTCATAATTTTTCATTATATTATACCTCTCTTCTCTAGATATTGAACACAAGTATAGCTTGGAAAGTGGAAAGAATACTAGGATGTTTTAATCTTGATTACTGAAATTCTATCTTTTAAAATAGATTCTGAGTATCTGCTCTCTGCTCAGTAGCATGCTGAACGTAGAAGAGAATTCAAAAGAGATGAAGATACAGTTTTTATCTCCTGAAAGCTGATAACCAAGTGAGACAGATGCAACATAAACGTATAAAATTTTTAAGAAATGATCCAAGGAAGAATTCATTTATTTGCTGATTGACAATGACCACTGAACAACACCCACTGAGTGTAGTGACTAAATAATTATGATGATAAAGGAGTGTCTCTTCCTCTATGGATAAAGAAGACAAACACTAAGCCACCAGATAAATAGCTTTCCCCTCTCTTTCTTTGTATTGAGGTACAAACAGGAAATTATATGAAGAAAATGTCATTTTCTAAGTTGTACTCAGCTTTGAATACCGCCTCCTTTTCAGTTTTCACAGTTCCTCACTGCACTAGAAGTAAATTAAATCTATCTTTCTGGGTCTATTAAAATATTTTAAAACATATCATCCTTGTATTTATATACAAAGAAAAAACCTGAGAAATTACAGCAAGGAAAATATATTCCAGGTGAATTAGACTGGGATCTTTAAGATTATACCAGATCTTCTTACTGAAAATTGATTTACTCATTTACAACAGTAAATCAGGCACCTGCATTTTCAACCATTTCTTTCTCTAATAAATTAGCCCCCAAAACCTAACCAGATGACAAGTTTTAAAAATTGGTACTTATATAGACTTATACTGTACCATCTCTGATATACACTCACTCCTGGCAGACAATATAGAGTAACAAAACGTTTTGCATTTTGGCCTGAATGAGAATCAGATTAATTCAGGCATATCATGATGAAAATTTCCCTTTCTGGCCCATTAGACTGCAATTTCAAATGGTCTGGAAAATTTGGAGTGTCATTCTCTATCCCTGATTCTCCATCAAGAAATTTAGAGCCCATGTTTCTTACTATTCTACAAATAAGAAAGTTCTTGTTTTTGTACAAAATAATAATCATTCTATTATGTAATTCTCCTTGGGCAGAGGGAAAGGAAGCAAATCTTCTACACGCTGGTGCCTACAAAAATCCTAGTGTGAAAACCATCAAAGCCATAATAGACATAAGCTGTTACCCTAGGAATAGATGCTATACCTGAAGCTTTGTGGATTAGACTGAAAGAAAAATTGTGAGCTACAAACACTTCAGAAATAGTTTGCTTAATGTACTGAGCCAGAAAAAAAAAAGTTTCCTCATGACATGTTTATTCTTATCCCTAGTCAGTCCATAAGTGTATGAAACAAACTTTTGCACTGTTCAAACCTAAATTCTGCACTAAAAAATCATTTCACGTGAGAGTCAACAGGCTCATCCAACTTGATGTTCACCACATCTCTCTGGGCACAGAAACAGGACTGGATATTAACTCCCAAAGCACAGTCCAAACTAGGCTATGGTATTTCAAAATTATATCAAAGAGATTGCAGAAACAGACTGACACATACATGGGCATCTGACTTATGACAAAGGTGAGACTGCAACACAGCTAAGAAAAGGATGAACTCTTCAATAAATTCTACCTGGTTAATTAGATAACCATAAAGGAATAAAATGTTTTTACTCCTATCTTGATCTATTCACAAATATAAATTCCAAACAAGTTATGATTTACATATGAGAGATAAAATTGAAAAGATATTAGAGAAAAACATAAGTAAACACCTTTATGACTTTGGAGTAGGCAAGACTTTTAAAATAAACACAAAAAGCATTAAACATAAAAAAATCGATAAATTGACTAAATTAAAATTAAGAAGTTCTATTTTTTTTTCAGAAGACATCATTGAGGGAGAAATAGATAGCTCATAGAGGGGAAGAAGCTACTCACAATATACATCCAATAAAAGACTCATATCTATAAAGATCCACAAATCAATGAGAAGAAGACTGGCAACCTAAGAGAAAACTGGGGATGACTTAAGCAGCTACATCATAAAAGAAGATACCTAAATGGCCAGTAACCATCTGAAGGGTACTTAACTTCAACGGTGTGATAGATCACAAAAATGTATCACTTCTTCCATCCCTGTCTCCATGCCGTCTAGCGTGTTACTTTGTAGTACTGACTGACGCTGGATCTAAGCTAGGCTGTGTGATTCACTTTGACCAGTGGGATATTAGCAAATGTCATGCAAACAAAGGTCAGAAAAGCACTTGCACAACTGGACTTGTTTGCTTTTGCACCTGTTCCTATGAGGATATTGGGGCTAGCCTGCTGGAGAATGAGAGATGAGTAGAGATCAGTAACCCCAATCACTCCAGCTTCAGCCAATCAGTCACCAGGCATGTGAACAATGCCAGCCAAGAACAGCAGAGCTGCCAAACCAGCCCCTAGCTGACTCCATTCTTGGGATTGGCACATGCTTATTGTGGAACGCCACTGACATTTTGTGGTTGCTTATTATGCAGCATTATTGAGGCAATAGATAACTGACACTATAAGTCACGAGAAAGATGAAAATAAAACCTCAGTGCAGTACTACTACATACACACCAAAATTGCTGAAATGAAAAATAAGAAAAATCTCAAGTGTTAGCAAGCACTTAGAGCAATAAAAACTTTCACACATGGTTGGTGGAAATGTAACATGGTTCAGTCATTTTAGAAAACTGTTAACAGTATTTATCATAGTTGAACCTATGCATACCTTTTGATCCAGCAATTCCATTCCTCAGTATATAACAAATAGAAATGGGTACAGGTTCCCCCCACTATACGAAAGTAGAGCATTCCTATGAAAACTTTCATAAACTGAGATGGCATAAAGAGAAGAAGCAATTACCTTAGGACACATCTTGCTAATGGATGCACAAAATAAATCAAGATAAATCACAGATACTCACAGACACGGTTCAAACACAATGCTGAGATGTTAAGTGTGTTTCCCAGGGAAAGTGCTATTCTCACTGCTAAGGGTCCATGTTGCCTCTATAACATTTCACTGTAAAACAAATGCTGAACACTATTTTCAGCTTTTTATTGAAGTATAGTTGATTTGCAATGTTTTTTAGTTTCAGGTGTATAGCAAAGTGATTCAGTTATACACATACACACACACACACACACACACACACATTCTTTTTCAGATTCTTTTCCATTATAGGTTATTACAGGATATTAAATATAGTTTTCTCTTTCTTCTTTTTTTGTAAAAGCAAAAATCCTCTTTGGATTTCCTTCAGTCAGCAAAAACAGGTGCCAGTGTAGATCTTTCACAAAAGCAAAGTGGTATAAAGCAAACTTTAGAAAAGTGGGGATATGTCTTCACCAAAAGACTTGTATATGTGTTCACCAAAACACGTGTCCTAAAATGTTTATAGTAGAACTGTTTGTAGTAGTCAGAAATGAGAAGCTACTCAAATGTCCATCCAATGTAGAATGGATAAACAAGTTGTGGTATATTCATAATGAAATAGTATATAGCAGTAAGAATGAATTACCACGTTTACATTCTACCATGTGGATAAAATTCACAAACAATGTTGAGCAAAAGAAGCCAGACATAAAAGAGTACTTATTGTGTGAACCCATTTGTATAATAAACAAAGACAGTAAAAAGTAATCAGTGCAATTAGAAGTCAGGAGAGTGGTTATTCCTGAGTGGGCATAGCTATTGGAAGGGAAGTGTGGCGGGGGGGGGGAGGCATTTTGGTTGCAGTACTCGTATTATTCTCTTTATTATTTAGCTGCTAGTTATGCTTCTGTGTTCAGTTTGTAAAAATTCACTGAACTGTATATTCATGCCATATATACTTCTCTATATGTTACTACACTTCAATAAAAAGTTAAAAACAATTATCAAAGGTTTATACCACAGAGGGGGGAGTAAAAAATGGATATTAGATAAAAATTCTTCTAGAGTTTAGTTACACTTGACAGAAAAGCCAAGATAGCAGTGGCTTAACCAAAATACAAGTTTATTTCTCCTTCACATTAATGAAACTCAGAGGAAGGTAGTCCAAAATTAGCATGAGTGGCCCCATAATCAGTCCTTTCTCTTGCCATTTCACTCTTCCTAGGCTCCATGGTCCCAGATGGCTGCACGGCAACTGGCAGGAAGAAGAAAGGGCTAAAGAAGAATCCATTCTGTCTTTTATGGACACTTCCAGAAAGTTCGCATAACACTTTTGCTTACATCCCATTGGCCAGAACTTAATTACAATGCCATCTCCATCTGCAACAGAGACTAGGAAAAGCAGTCTATATTCCAGGTGATACCTGCACAACTGAAAATTAGATCTATTCTTCAAAGAAAGAAGTACAAAATGAACATTGGGAGTCGACTAGTAAACTTTGACATGTCCTTCCACAGGAATCCTTCACTGGCTGTCTCTTTCTTTAGCCCTAGTACTACAGGAAATAGCTTTCCTTCCTGAGCAGCAGTTGACAAACATTTTTGGTAAAGTACCAAGGGGTAAATATTTTAGGCTTTGCCAACCTAATGGTTGAGTTGCAGCTACTCAGCTCTGCTATGGTAGCAGCCAGATACAATATGTAATGGAATGAACATGACTCTGTCCCAATAAAACTTTATTTCCAGAATCAGGCAATGGGCTAGATTTGCCCTGTGAGCTTGTAGTTTTCTGACCTCTGCTTTAGAGGCTCCAGAAAGCCAGTTAAGCCCCATATGGACAGAGGGGATGTTTGACTTATTCTCCACTGTTTCCCCAGGCCCTGGCATGTAGTCATTGATCAAAAAATATTGATTAAAAAATGAGTACCTATTAAAAAATATCTTCTTCAAGATATTACGATTTTCACAATAAAGTTTATTCAAAGAAAGAAAAGGAGTTAAGTTGAATTTCACCAAGAGAGCATATAAAAGTTCAAGGCAGGACTTCCCTGGTGGCGCAGTGGTTGAGAGTCTGCCTGCCGATGCAGGGGACACGGGTTCGTGCCCCGGTCCGGGAGGATCCCACATGCCGCAGATCGGCTGGGCCCGTGAGCCATGGCCGCAAAGCCTGCGCGTCCGGAGTCTGTGCTCCGCAACGGGAGAGGCCACAACAGTGAGAGGCCCGTGAACCCAAAAAAAAAAAAAGTTCAAGGCAAATAAATGGAGAAGAGAGGAAAAGAAATGTGTCTTTGGGAAGGGAACGAAAAGAATTATCCAAAAAGAAAAATTGATAAGCCTGGTAGGGTCATGAGGACTTTATAGTTAGTAAACAAATAAACAAACAAAAATCTTCTCCACTCTCCACGTTCTTTGGATTCTTTTCACTCAAGGGGAATGGGATTTGAAGATCTAGGAAAAGTGTTATTTCTCACAATTGGAGGATCTACGTGTGCTCTAAGTCTGGGGAAGCATTATTTCTTCAAATTGAGTGATTCTTTTCTTTCAGGGTCAACTCCCTTACCCCATTCATTCTTCTCTCTCTGAAAGGGATCCAGAGAAACTCTGTGTGCTCCTTCTCTTGGCATTCCACAAATAGAACAGAGCAAGACATTAATGAAGAGAGAAAACAGTTTTCCATTTATTTTGCTTTCAGAAATATACTTGGAAAGCCCTGTGCCAAAGCTGTACTATATCAAAGAAACCATAATCCAAAAGACTAACCCTTTTTAAATGATAACCAACTGCATTTTGTATTTTCATAGAATTACTTTATTTCCGTAAAAAACAGAATTTCTATTTTTCCAATCAAGGAGCTGAGTTTCTAAAGCTTCCTGTGGTCTATTTACATTTCCTACAGTAACCTTTTTAAGCAACAGACCAAGGAAAATATGAAATATTTTTTTATTGCATTTTCCCTTTTTAAAGGAGCCTCTATATTTTCCTGACCTCACTGAAGGCCTCAGAGACAACATCAATTTCCAAATATGAAGTAGTAGCAAATTAGTAGATGCCTCTTTAATACAAAAATTATCATCAGACTTCAGGTATATTCATCAACTCCTGCTATATTCTATGCATTGGGTACGGGTGTTACTTTTCCATCTTTTTCTCTCAATCAGAAAAGTAGGATAGTAAGATGAATCTGAATTTCTATGTGCTGAAGAGCAGGGTCTTTAAAGAGACTGGCAGATACTGTGAATGGGAAACTTATTACTAACTCTTCAAACAAGATGATGAGCGTAAGAACTAAAGACCTCAGGAGGTTGTATTTATTCATTTATTTAAACAATATTTATTAAGGATTTCTAGTTGACCATCACTGTGTTAGGTGCTGGTAGAGGGAAAGAGAAAGGGTTGATGTAGACCAATAAGAATTGCCCTTGGGTTATTGCAGAAGAAATGATTATAATGATAAGAAACCTGGAACTTCATCAAACAAATTATTTTGAGAATGTTCTTGACTTTCCCACATACTTTGGGGAGCAACAGAACAGGACCACTATTTAAAACATAACTTAAAATAGTTCTGTGGATGTCATTCAGCCTAAAAATCCTGCTGGCTTTCTCCATCTGTTATTGTATCATCAGTTGCCTTATTCATCTCAACACAGAAGTCCCTTTTTTCTTTTCAAAAAAATTTTTTTTATTGAAGTATAGTTGATTTACAATGTTGTGTTAATTTCTGCTGTACAGCAAAGTGACTCAGTTATATACATAGACACATTCTTTTTAATATTCTTATCCATTATGGTTTATGAATATTGTATATAATATCCCCCAGGATATTGAATATAATTCCCTGTGTTTTACAGTAGGACCTTGTTGTTTATCCCAAAAGAGTCTTTTTGAACTCATGGCTTGAATTGACGTTATAAGTGGGGAATACTTCTTCCACTTTGGAGGAAATTAGCACAGCATTTCTAGACTTTCTTGGCTCCCTCTCTTACACCTGCCTAGGCCAGGTGGAATTACTTACCTGGATGGTAAATGTGAACAGAAAAAGTAAGCAGAACCCTTCCCTCTTCCATTTCCTTGAATGCAAGCTACCTGCAGGGAGCAGGAGTTCTAGGCTGATAAGAATGTCTGAGTCTGGAACTCCATACTAGGAAACTCACTTACCTGCAGTTACAAGTCACAGGCTCTAATCTGGCTTTTCATAATTATAAAAGTAAAATGTCAGTCTCCACATGTCAACTTCCTTGTTTTATTTCTCATTTGGTTCAGAACTTGCATAGGCAAAAAGGGTGTTGTTACTGGTGCCTCCCATCATGCCTCCAAATCTGGTGCAATGAACAATGAATTTTGAGAAAAAGAATACAGGGAATGGAATTTTCAGACAAAACAGAACAAAATTAAAAGCAAATACAACCAAATACGGTAAGAGGCATTTGATGGAGCCAGGATGCATGCTTTGAGCCTTGGGCTTTAGTGACGGGCATATACATCTTTGACTTTGATTACTTTCTTTAGTTCTTTCGAAAGTTCACTTCAGAACAGCTTCTATGTTCCAGTTGTCCAAGCATCAGTACAGGGGCTGGCAAACCATGGCTCACAGGCCAAATATGATTTTGTATTAAAAAAAAAAACTTTCACCGGAACACAGTTAAGTCTATTCATTTACATATAGTCTATGTCTGCTTTCATATGATAATGGCAAAACTGAGTGGTTGCAATAGAAATCATATGGTCCATAAGCCTAAAATATTTACTACCTGACCCTTTACAGAGAAGTTTACCAACCCATGCATTAATGAGTTGAATGGTCTGATACACTCTGCTGTGCTTCTCAGCCAGTTTTGTAAACCATTAGGAGATTTTGGTCTTTGATACTAAGTATTGATCCTTATCCTGGGCCAAGGCAGAACTGACCCCCAAATTGGGTGACTTATATGCTTTTGATCTACCATGTTCTAATTATATAATGTGAACCTTGGAGATCTATGTTGCAGCTTTACCCACAGAAAAGAAGAGGACTTTACTATGGAACAAATAAGAAATGAGGGTCTCTACCATACCATTCTATAGACATAATCTTCACTTGGACAAGAGTAGAAGGAAAGCTCGCTGAAATCCTCATTAAAATAAAACCAAAAATTTGTTTAAAAAAGCTGATATAAGAGCCGCTTTCCTCTTGAAAATTATGCTGTCACAAAAGTAGTACAAACATCTAGGTCACTCGATATAGACATTACGGGAAGCTTTAGATTAATAGACTTTGGTATTTTAAGAAACAATTTCTTCCTAAAAATGGTGAAAAAAAAAAGCCATATAGCTAAGATGCGGTTCAATTTAAATGTTTGTTAAAATATGGCTGGAAAAGGAGGTAGAGGTAACCACTGAAAAGTGGTTACCAAGACAGGAAAGTGACTGGGACTTAAAGAATCCTAATAGAAGAAAAGTGGTATTAAACCTTAAGAGAGAACTTGCTGAAAGAGAAGAACAACAGAATGTAGAAGGACTCACGATTTGAGGCTCAGAAGGTAAAGCAACTGTGTCTGAGTGGGAATGAGGGTCCATGTGAAAGCAAGAACTGGACATGCTACAAAGGGAGGAAGCAGAGCCCTTCTAGACGCAGGAATGTTGGAAGAACATCTCCAACCAACCAAGCCAACTATGTCCCAAAATCTGGATTGGGCAAAATATATCAGCGCTGAGAAAGATAACTTGGCCAACAGCCTCACTGTGTCCAAATGAAGGAGGCACTATAGAAGGTATCCAGGTTCCATGGAGCTCATCTGAGTGATGCTCATATAAGCCACTGGCTGAGAAGCACAGCAGATGTAGTTCACGGCCTTATCCAGCCCATTCCATTGTATAATCCCAGTTCAAAGATCCAGGATACTCATAAGCCACACTACATAAAGGACAAGATGGTACCCATATCTGATCAACATGAAAGCAGATAAAATAACTCAAGGTTGTCCAAATAACTGGGTCTTGAATTTCCTGGCTATACCACTTGAGGTCAAAAGACTTTGATCTGAATTCCATTTTCAACATATGCATCTATGAAAAAGGGTTTATGTTTTCTAAAACTTGGTTTCCTCATTTAAATGGAAAAACACCTACTCACAGGGTTTTAAATGAGATAAAATGCAACATTGTATGTAAAAATGTCTTGTGCCATTTCTGTCATATATGAGGTACACAATATTCAGGGAATTCTATTTTCTTCATACCTTTCTTTAAAAGAAGAAGGTAGAAAAATAGTGATAGCCGCAAACCTAGATTCAGTACAAAATGTGTTTAAAAGGTCAGTGTCCTTTCCCAATTCCATAGCTATTCATTAAAACAAACAAACTAAAAAAGGTTAAGATTTAGAAGTTAAGATTGTAGTAGACACTATGTCTAATACAACTTTTCTAAATTTCTCATTAAATTAAAATATCCATGAGTTTAAACAAAAAGACAAAATGATGACAGTGTTGTAAATAAAAAATAAGAAAAGACCTTAGCCCAAAGTGCAAGGAGAATTTCCACTGAATGGATCACCTATGAGAATGGAATGAAATACATATTCTTAGATTTTACAACATATACTCCACCCTCTGAATCAGAACTGAACAGAGGGCCCCAAAGAAGGTAACAAAACTTTGCCCCAACCTAGAGGGTGAGAGGGTGTACAACTCAGAGAGACAACAGTCCATGCAACAAATGCATAGGAACTGTGTGTCAGGCAAAATCATTGTCATTCTCTGCTCTCCCATCCCATTCAGCCCTTCCCCCAAATCAGCAACTTTTTCTTGTTATCTCCATTTAGAGACTAACATTCCTGGACATCATGGCAAGAGGCTGAATGGAGTGCACAGTTACAGAAAGTTTATATCCTGGGATTGAGACAGGCTGGGACCTGGGACCCTTTGCTGCAGTGCTTGTACCTGGAAAGACGTCTCCTCGAGGAACAGAATACAAAGAAACTGTAAGGGACTAAAAATAACTGTGTTCATGTGCAGTTGGGGGCAAATTCTGGACAACAAGATACAAAACGACCAAAAAAACCCCTCCAACTGCCACTTCTGAGGAGCTGGGAGCAAAAACAGGGTGTCGGGAGCAAAAGCAGGGCACTGCGCATGCCCTCAACACTCAACACCGTGAAAGGGGTGGGCAAACCACCTAAGCCATCCCTTCCACCCGACCCCAGGACACACCCCTACCCTCACCCCATATAAGGAACAAGCTCATCCCCCGCATCAGGGAGAAAGCAAAGGAACCTCTTACTCATTTTTACTCCCTCCTGTGACCTCAGGAGCCCCAATAAAGTCTGGCCTGAATTCCTTGACTGTACTCTTACCAATTTCTATTGATTGGGGAAAGCCAAGAACCCTGATTGGTGTCAGGATAATTGAGTCACCTAACAAAAAGTATTATAAGAAGGGGTATAAAGAGGAAGCACACTGGGCATAGCAGGTGCTGGGGGTGAAGTATTTCATGTTCTATTTTGCTTAAAGGAGCTCTGTAAAATGCATCTGAATCTCTAGCCTAGTCACAGGACCAGACAATCTGAGCAAGAGAAAATGCCTACCTACTTAAGAGCTGCACATTCCAACATGTGAATGCCTACTGAGCATCACACTGAGCAGGTGGTAAAAACCATCCTTAATGTCAGGAGGTGGGCTGGTGTGGGAATGGATGGAGTTCTAATTCCTCATTAGCACAGACATTGATGGAAGCAGAGAACTGGTTTAGAACATTTGTCTACTCTGATAGCAAATCCCAGGCCTGAAGGGACTACTTCTCAATAAAGAGTTGGCAAACAAAATTAAGAAAATAGATAAAGCCTACCAAAAGACAACAACATAAAGTCAATAAAAAGGATCCTTAAAAGTAAAAATAAAGTTTTAAAATAATTTATTATAATTATACTTTCAATATTATATATAATTATACATAATTATTTATAACGATAATATTTCAAAATACATAAAAATAAAAACCAGTGTATTAGTTATTTGTTGCTGTATAACAATATTATCACAAACTCAGTGGCTTGAACAAACACATACTTACTATCTCAAAGTTTCTATGGGTCAGGAGTCCAGGCATGTTTTAGGTGGGCCCTCTTTTCAGTGCCTCACAAGATTGCAATCAAGCTATCAGTCAAGAGCTGTGCTCTTATCTGAGGCTTAGCTAAGGAAAGATCCATTTCTAAACTCACCCATGTTGTTGGCAAGATTCAGTTCCTTGTGGCTGTAGGACTGAAGGCTCAGCTTCTTGCTGTTTCTTGGCAGGAGTCCACACTCAGCTCTTCATGGTTACCTGCTGCTCCATCCGTGTCAGATTCTACAACATGACTGTTTGCTTCACAAAGCGAGCAAGGTAGAGAGAGGCCCCAGCAAGATGAGAACTACTATCTGCTATAATGTAATCACATAATTGTGCACATGTAGTCACATACATCCCTCACCTTTGCCATATTTTATTGGTTAGAAGCAAGTTACAGTTCCTGTCCACATTCAAGGGAAGAATCACACAAAGGCATGAACATGAGGGAGTGGGGATATGGAGAGCCACCTTAAGAGTCTGTCTATCACAGACTGCCCTCTGGTCCCCAGTTATTCCTGTCCTTGCTGTCTGCAAAATAGAGTCACTTTCTCTCAAGGAGCCCTGAAATATCATCTCATTACAATAGCTACTCAAAATCCAGAACCTCACCATTTAATCAGGTCCAGGTATGGATGAGACTTCTTGGGTGTTACTCTTCTTGATTTGTGGATCTATGAAACTAAACAGACAAGTTATCTGTCCCCTACATCCTCAATATTTAAAGGTTGGACAGGAATAGAATAGCAGCTATAGGCATTCCCTTTTATAGGATGAAGTAGAAGATACGAAGAAGTTTCTGATCCATAGCAATTCAGAAATCTAGTCAGGCTAATTGTTGAGTTTCTTGATTAAATTTCAAGGCCTAGGAATAATTCCTTTGTGGCTCTTGTGACTCCTTCCTCTGAGCTCTCATTTCTTTCCTCTGAGGCATCCTTCATTTTCCTTGAAAGGTAGAACAGGATTACAGCTGCAAAGTTTTATTAGCCTTCTTCCTGCCAGTAGAATTTGGTGGATCCAATAGCCTCCTTTCATTTGTACTCTAGCTTTCTGTTGTGGGCTTTGTGGATGTAAGAGGCCATCTTGGGGAACCTGACATGATAGGAATAGTAAGTGGCAACTACGAGTTGAGCGTGACCTCTGGCCAATGGCCAACAAGAAATCAAATCCCTCAGTCCACAAGGAACAGAATTCTGTCAACAACCTGAGTAAACTTGGAAGCACACCTTGCCTTAGTTGAATCTCAGATGAGAGCACAGCCTTGGTGGACATTTTGTTTGTACCTTGTGAGACACAAAGCAAGAGACTCATCTAACCTGGACTCCTGACACACAGAAAATGTGAGATAATAATTACTTATTGTTTTAAGCCATTAAGTAGTAATATTGTTATACAACAATAGAAATCTAATACAGATAGTATTAATAAATCAGATTTAACAATTATTAATCCATGATTAATACTTGTTTTGTCTATGCACTTTACCGATTTTCCCCAATCCCACTGGATTATTTTGATGAAAATCTTAGATATCATATCTTTTATTTATTTATTTATTTGTTTGTTTGTTTTGCGGTACGCGGGCCTCTCATTGTTGTGGCCTCTCCCGTTGCGGAGCACAGGGTCCGGACGCACAGGCTCAGCCGCCATGGCTCACGGGCCCAGCTGCTCCGCGGCATGTGGGATCCTCCCGGACCGGGGCACGAACCCGTGTCCCCTGCATTGGCAGGCGGACTCTCAACCACTGCGCCACCAGGGAAGCCCAATATCATATCATTTTATTCATAAATAGTTCTGCATATGTCTAAAATATAAGAGCTCTTTTGTAAAACATAATTAAATGTCACTATTAAACCTAAATTATGAAAATAATTCTTTAGTATTATCAAACATTCAATGTTCCAGTTTCCCTAATTGTCTCCTAAATATTTGTCTACAATTTGTTTCTTCAACTCAGCATCCAAATAAGGCCTATGCATTGAAACTGGTTGACATATCTCTTAAGATTCTTTTAATCTATAAGTGTGATCTCTCTTTTTTTCTCTCTTTCTCTCTCTCCCTCCTTCATTTCTTATTTTTCTTATTTTCTTTCAATCTATTTGTGTCTCATGTTGAATGTCTTGTTTGCTGGATTTTGCTCACTGTGTTTCAGTAATGTTATTTGACATATTCCTTCCTCCCCTGTATTACCTAGAACAGAATTTCTCAACCTAGGCACTATTGATATTTTAGACTTGATAATTCTTTGTTTCGGGGATCTGCCCTGTGCATTACAGGATGTTGAGCAGCATCCCTGGCCCCTACCCACTAGGTGCCAGCAGCACCCTTCCCCAGCTGTGACAACCAAAAATGTCTCTGGACATTGCCAAATGCCCCAGGGGGATGGGGGAGATGACCATTGGTTGAGAACAATGACCTAGAAAAGCATATTTCTAATAATAACTTTGTAAGAGAAAAAAAAATTACAAGTCATCTTCTTTGTGACCTAAAAATACACATGAAGGAATTGGATCAGGATCCATAAAAACAAACAGACTGAAATACCAGCACATACAGAAGCACTGGCCTGCGGGTTTATATTTTTTTTAAACAGAATATAAGGAAATCCCAATTTCAAGAGCAAATTAAAACCTTCATTGAATCAGTAAGCTAGAACATACGTTTGAAAATCTCCCAGAATTCAGAGTTAATAATCAAACATTAATTTTTTCGTAGAACATTTATTTCTTGAGCATTTACTATATATCAGATACTGTAATAGACACTGGAGATATAAGAATAAATAAGATAGATTTGATTCCAACCTCATGGTGCTTACATTTTAATGAGAGAGTACACAATTACAAGTAAACAAATAATAGACAAAGTTTGCATATTTTTAATCTACCAAGAGGGAAATAAATTGAACGTTGTAGTTGACGATATCTGGACGGGGAGAAGCTACAAGATTGTTAAGAAAAGCCTCTCTGAGAATGACCTTTATGATAGGGCTAAGACAAAAGATCCATGTAAAGAATAAGAAAATATCACTTAAGGTGCAGATAAAAGCAACTGCAAAGGCTATTAGGCATACTTCCCCTCCTTCATACATTTTGCTCTAGAAGCCATTGTAACTGGAACACGATGTGAGAGAAAGAGAGAGATTGCCATGAAATAAAGTTGAAAATGAAGACAGGAGCCAAATCCTACAGGGCCTTCATAGACCATCATAAAATATAAAGGACATTATAATAAGTGCAATGGAGAGCTTTTGAAGGACTAAAGCATACCAACATACATGTACTAAACGTCCCAGAAAGAGAGATGAGAGAGAAAGAGGCAGAAAAATTATTTCAAGAAATAATGACTGAAAACATCTCAAATGCAATGCAAAACATTAATTTAAGCATTAAAAAGCACAATGAACTCAAAGTAGAAAAATGCAGAGATCCCCTCCTAGATACATCAGAGTCCAACTGTTAAAAGCCAAAGACTCAGAGAAAATCATGAAAGAAAACAAGAGAAGAAAGACTCTTCACATAGGCTCCTAGAAAGTCTGAATCTAGAATTAATCCCTTTGGTCAGTGCAGGGGAGTGATAGAGGGTTGATAGATACAGCCACAAAGTAGAGCAGAGAATTAATGTAGCTGGATGGCCCAAGTTTCAAAGAGGAGATTTTGTTTCGCTTTGTTTTTGTTTTAGTGGAAAGGGGGATGGATTATTTGAAAGTAATGGCAAGCAGGGAGACCATTCCCTCACCTTCTAGTGTTGACGTATGTGGTGTGCAAGAGAAAAAAAAAAAGTTTACTTCAGAGGACACATGGGAGAACTTGACCCCAGGGAACAGCCTGGTTTTAGTCAGGGCAGCAAAGAGATAAAAACATTCACAGAAAATGAATTTATAGGGGCTATTGCAGTTCTCAGACAAAAATGATAAGAGAGTTGTTATATATGAAAGACAGAAAAGGGAGATTCCCCTTAAGAATTATAGGTATTCCAGAAGAGACAGGAACAAAACAATAGAAAAAAAACTGGTAAAATATAGTAAATAAGAAAAATGTCCTTAATAAGGCAAATATTTGAGTATACAGGTTAAAAGGATTCCTGAGTTTCATGTAAAATAATGGGCAATGTTAGGGAGAAGAGAAGGAGGTGGATCCCACATACAGATACATTTTGGAAATGCACTCTTTTTTTGTTTTTTTAATGTATAGGAAAAGAAAAACTCATCTTCCAAGCTTCCAGAAAGAAAAAATGTTTACAACTAATTTTTCTATGACTAAATTATAATAAATGTAGAAGGTGTTAGAAAGCTATTTTCCTATTCAGACATAAAAATATAGACCTTTTTTCTGAGAAAATTATTTAATTATTCATCCCAGTTGATCAGGAAATGAATCAAAATCAAGAACAGAAATGCCACAGATATGGTGATAACTGTGCTCATAAGAAACCGTATGTTATTGAAAAACAGTATTTTAAATAGAAAATCTGGGTTGAAGTTATCTTTCCACAGAAATTTCATGAATAAAGGTATTTTAGAGCCATTAGAGTCTCTATCTATGAAACCTAGACATTACTGAGGAGTTCCAGTAATTGGTTACAATTACCTTGTTGAAGAATATTAGCCTTTCTTTTTCCTGTCACTGACAAACAGTAGAATAGCATAATGCCTTATACATATTCTTATCGCTATTATCGTCCACTGTCTTGATAAATTATACCATTAAAAATAAGCAGATAGATTGCAAAGCAGAGTGTTTTGTTTTGTTTCTATGGGCACTTGGTGCTAGCTCTCTACTGGACTAGATTTATGACCAAAAGTGTTTTGTAAATCTAAGATATGTTCCCCATCAATATTATAAAGGAACACTCAATGTAAAAGAAAATTATATAAAAGGTTGGAGGTAATCATGGAAACCAAATAAAACATTGATTTAAGAATACATAATAGCTGTAACTATTGTTAATAAGAATTATAATAATGATATTTCCCAAATTCTTATGTGTTGGATACCATTCTAGCACCATTCTAGGTTCCTTGCTTGTATTATTTCATTCATGGACCACCTCAGTGAGGTTTATGTCCTCATTTTATAAATGTGGAAACTAATCAAGTCACGCAGCTAGTAAGTAATGGACACCAAACACAAGCACAAGGAATCGAATTCCAGAGACCATACCCTCTAATTATCAGGAAAATTCTTTCTAAACAAAATTGGATGCCTTGATAATTAGAAAAAAGGTAGGATTAAATATATACCCATTAAACTTAAATGCAACTATAGACATAGTTTAAAATAACACTTCTCATCTACAGTAGGATGTCATGTTAAAAATAGCATGTTTGTCCTCCTGGTATTTTCTTCTTCCTCTATCTCATATAGCTTACTAATTCCTTATTAATTCATTGCTTTGGGGATTTTTCTAGGGCAGGTCACAGAAAAAGAAGATGTCAGTGTTTCTTCTTGTCTTTTATAAATGCCTAAACCCATCAACGAGATGTATGTGTCCCAGGGGAGAAATTAAAAGTAAAATAAAATAAAATAACAATTCTTCTTTAAAGAAAATAAATAATTGTTGATGTAACAAAGGAAAATAAAGGAAACAATTAGTGCACATGAGCTAAGCTCCATTATTAAAAGATAAAAGAATAATTATATTAGGAAGTATTCTGTTTTTCTGCTCTCATCTTCCAATTCTGATCCTCCTCTCTGGTGGGACAGCAGCACCAAAAGTGGGATTATGTGCTGGACCATAATCTCTACTGGGGCACAGGGCTTTGTTCCTTTCTGTACCAGATGGGAGCCTGAGAACCAAAGACAGGGATAAGAATTGGAACCCTCTATACTCAAGAGAGATCCATAGAGTCCCAAGTATGTGTTCCTAGAAAGACCTGCTAGATCTCCCAGACCTCTTCAGAGCTATCCCTGTCCCTGAATTTGGGAGCTATAACCCTTTAGCCCTGGAAGTACTGGGGCAGAGTTTTCCCCTGGTGACTCAACTACAGGCTGCTGGTTTACTAGCAGGTACACCAACAGTTCACCAGAGCACAAAGAGCTGTGTCCTTCTCCATGTGTCTGTTTGTCACTGTTTAATAGACTCCATTAGCTTGGTGTGAGCCCCCAGATGTAGCATACCATGAGCAGATAAAGATAAGCAATGACACATATAAGGGGATCTAAAATCCAAAAGAAGAAATGGCAAGTAGAATACCTAGACTAGGAAACCTCTGATGAAAGAGGATTGTGGATGAGACAGATGATAATATTCACAAAATTCATAACAACAATAATATGCACACTTAAGGAGATCCTTACTACAGAATAAACTTCTTGATTTCCCATTAAAGATTTCAGTGAGTGAACTAAAAGTGGGATAGTCACTGAGCAAATGTAGATGAGAATAGATCCAAGTAGGCAATCATGCAAATAGTAAAATGTTCAAATAGAATAGAAGGAACAGAAATGGAGAGGCAATAATAAAAGAAATAGTAGAGGAAAATTACCCTGATTTGGAGCTGTTCAATCTGCACACTGACATCTTTTTTCAAATCAAGATTATCATGACTTGTTATTTATTTAATATTAGAGAGTATTTTTGAATTTTAGGGATGAGAAAGTAATTACTAGTTAAATTGAAAAGAACAATATAACTTCTAAAATTATGGGAAAATTGAAATGAATGATATCTTTTAACAATAAAATAAGAAGAAAAGGAATGATAACTTTTAACAATAAAATAAGAAGAAAAGGAGGAAAATCTAAGTGACATAAAGACTAAAATTAAAGAAATAAAGTGGGAATAAGCCAAATATCTCAGTGGTCTGAATTGCCCTTTTGAAAGATAGATATAGTCAAGATACGGTAAAGAAACAAAAGCTAACTTTATATTGTTTAAGACAAAAACTCTTAAATTTAAGGGATATAGAAGAACTGAAAAAATATTATGATAAGTAATGCAATGATGTGCAAAAGCAAACAAAAAGAAAGCAGATCTGGCTGCTTGTTTCTCCAAAATTTAACGCTTCAGGGAGGGCAAAGAGACACGAGATTATGATAAAAGGCGAAACATTTTTTTAAGAAGAAAATTTGCCAGAAATAAATTCAAATGCACCAAAAACGTAAAATTATTAGAAATTCAAGAACTTAATTTAAAAATTTATTCTTGTGAGATTTTTTTACTATAGCTTTTTCAGACATGGACAAATCCAGCAGCAATATATAATATGATAAACAAAATAGTGTGTGTCAGGGGGCATATGTATCCCCAAAATTGGGAATAAATCAATCTGGTCGTAGGTCTCAATTTTTTTTTAATAAAGATTTTACAGGTCACGTTCTCTGAACAAAATAACATGAAATTGAGTTAAATACAAAAATTACTTTTTTTAAGCTATATTTTGGAGGCTAAGACATATGTTCCTGAATAAAACCTAGACCAAACAAGTAAAAACTGAAATTACGAACTAACTAAAAGCAATAAAAAGTGAAAATCCATGACAAAACCTATGAGAGATAAAGTTAAAAATTTACTGAGAAGAAAATGTACAGCATTAAATGTCCTCAGGAGAAGGTAGCAATAATGGTACTTAGTACTCTTTTTGAGATATTAGAGGGAGAACAACATATAAAAGAGAGAAGGCAGTAGGAGAAGCTTAGTAAAGTTAAAAGGTGAAATTAATAAAAAATAAAACAAAAATAGCATTAATCACACAAGAAATCCTTTCAAGGATCCTGCCTTTCAAGAAGGCAGCTTCTTTGAAAATACTGAAATAGATGAAGAATGAAATGAAAATAGATAAAATCCTTAGGAGAAAAATTAAGACAAGAGTTTAGTAATAAAAATATAATTGAAATGGGACAAGAAAGGAGACATAAACACAATTGATGAAAACAGAATTTAAAGCAAATATTTAGTGTTTTGGCAACAAGTTTATAAATCTAGAGAACATGGATGACTCTCCAGCAAACCATAAATCACCAAGATCAAGCCATGAAGAAGTAGAAACATAAACAGATCAATTTCATGGAAAGATACTTGAAATAAATTAATGGTTGTTATATTTGTATTAATCAGTATAAGCTAACTACTGTAAGAGAAAAGTCCAGAAATCCCTGTGGGTTAATACATGGAAGCTTATTTCTCATTTACATCAAGTCTGAACAGGTGTGGTTGACTCCCCGAAGCTGTGTTTCAGGGACACATGCCCTGCTACCATGTGGACTCGCCAGTCTCTAGAGGTTCAGAGTCCTCTGCTGACCCTCTCTTTGCACTTGGCAGGAAGGGATTGGAAGAAGAGAATGGTGCTTGTTATTGGCCAGTCTTAGGGGTGACTTACATTAATTCTGTCCACATTTCCTGGATCAGAACCTGGTCTTAGGTCCACTTAAGGGAATGGGCAAAGGAGACTACACAATTATCTGTGTGCCAGGGAGAGAAGGGAAAATTTCGTAGTGAACAACTAGCAAGTCTTTGGCACAATATTCTAATATCCTAATATATATCCCAATAAGGAAAGTGGCTTTTTCCACAATTCCTTATCATTAAGAGTTGATAATCCCTGTGGTGCACTAGAGCTTCTTAGCACCAGTGGATCTCTTCCCACCTTGAGGTGCAGCCACGGTGGAAGTATTTATATACAGAAATTGGCATTCACTCCCTACAAACTAGGGCATACCCAACCCCACCCAGCCAGCTCCTAAAGCTGGCTGTGTGCAAACACCAACATACTACTGCGTAATTCAAATACTTTTACAATTATTCCAAGCCATAGAAAAAGATGAAAAGTACAATCCACTTTAGAAAGCCAGCAAAATTGACAATGATAGAACACTCTTTTTGAAAAAGTAACTAGGGACCAACATCCTTAATTAATATAGATTCAAATCTAAATCAAATATTAAAAAATAAAAAAAACCACTAATTAAAAAGATATATGCACCCCAATCTGCATAAGCAGCATGATTTACAGTAGCCAAGACATGGAAGCAACCTAAGCGTCCATCAACAGATGAATGGATAAAGAAGATATGGTACATATACAATGGGATATTAGCCATAAAAAAGAATGAAATTTTGCCATTTGCAGCAACGTGGATGGACCTGGAGGGTATTACACTAAGTAAAATAAGTCATACAGAGAAAGACAAATTGTGTAAGATCTCCCTTATATGTGAACTTTAAAAAATACAACAGGGCTTCCCTGGTGGCGCAGTGGTTGAGAGTCTGCCTGCCGATGCAGGGGACACGGGTTCCTGCCCCGGTCTGGGAGGATCCCACATGCCGCGGAGCAGCTGGGCCCGTGAGCCACGGCCGTTGAGCCTGCGCGTCCAGAGCCTGTGCTCCGCAATGGGAGAGGCCACAGCAGTGAGAGGCCCGCGTACCGCAAAAAAAAAAAAAAAAAGAAAAAAACTAGTGAATAAAACAAAACAGGAGCAGACACAGGTACGGAAAACGAACTAGTGGTTATCAGTGGGGAGAGGGAAGGGGTAGGGGTAGTATAGAGGTAGGTGGAAAAAAAGGGTTATTATGGGATTATATGAAATCATACGTGTAAAATTTATGAAAACAGTGAAGCACTATAGAATTTAAAGAATGTTTCATTCAGTTAAAAATATTAAAAATTTAAGAAAACACAAAAACTCTCTGAGATTATGTCTCTGCACAAGATCTACCTACAGTCCCTTCCTAGGAAAGTGAAGGTCTTGATTCTCAGGTCCAGACTGCAAGACACAGAGCAAAAGAGCAACTGCAAACAGCATCTCAGTAAGCAAAGCATCAGTTTCAAAGTGGTCAAAGAGATGGGAAAGAATCAAATCTGCACTAAAGAGTTCAGACAAGGCAGAGGAAGCTGGTTTGAGAGAACAAGTGGGAGGTTTAGCCTGTGAATTTCCCTGAGGCCTGGCACACAGAGGGAGGGTGCCCTCTACCATGTGCCTGTGACTCAGAATTTCATTGTAGAGGAGGCTGAGCCAACTTGGAGTTTCATGGAGAGACTCTTTCCCACTGGCGACCGGTTTTTTCTAGTTCACTCGGCAATGTCCTTAATAACGCTCAGGAATTTCAAACAATAGGAGGTAAGTCTCTATGATGATTTCACCAACTTTCCCCCTATCTCTGAGCTATTTGCGGGAGGTGACCATGGCATTACTGGGGTCCAGTGACTCCTTGTGACCTTCTACGGTTCTCTGTACCTCTGGGTAATTGCTGGGGCACTGCTGGGAACGTTGGGTCTCACTACATCAGAAGTATGCTTGAATTTCAAAATTTCCAACTCTATTAAGACTGTTCTAAGTCTATGGCAAGGAAAGAGGGCAGCAAAGAGAAATACGGTTTTGAAGAGGAGACAAAAAAATATCGTCATTTGCACTTGATATGACTGTATTCTCTGAAATCCCCAAAATACTGACAAGGTATTTACAAAAGTGATAAAATTTATATGACCAGGTATAAAATCTAGGAGTAAAAGTATAAACACTTAAAAAACAAAAACGAGGGAGAAGAGAAATGGACCAAGACAGTGCCAGCTCACGGAAGCCAAATTTAAGGAAGCTTTGAAAAAAAGTCATAAGCAACGTTAAAAGCTGTAGAAAATCATGAGAATAAATTTTATTTATTGGTGATGCCAGTACCCGGCCCCAGTCCATCCAAAGCCGCTGGATGTGAAAGACCAGATATCTTCCTCTGATACCCCAGGCCCCCACTCCATTGATGCCTTAAATGTTGGATAGTGGCAAACAGACACAATCCTCTTCTCAATTCAGGGACCAAATATTTTATTTTTATATAACATCACTGGAGAATTCTCTCATCTTGCAGGTCACAGATACCAACGGTGGATGAGACATGTGCTGAAGTCTACAGACTTCTGGCACTAAAGTATGGATTCTCGCAGCTAAGGAGGAATCATTCGACATCTCTGAAGGTGTCATATTTGACTATTGCATACTTGTTCCAGAATCTAAGCCATTCAATCACATTTCAGTGCATCTCAACGATACTCACACTGTATTTTCCCCTCATTGGAGCAGTTCTTTCTCCTCTTCAATGTGGGCTCACAAATACCCTTTACGGTATCACCATTTAGCTTTTCACTTTTTTTTCCATGTTCACCTGTATAGAGGAAATTACTCCCTTTAGCTGCCTGTCCAAATTATCTAAGAATACTTTTTACGGCTTCCCAAATTGTAGAATAATGCCTTCCTAATGCAGTCACAGAACAGACCTGACCATCCAGAAGAGAAAAGCAACACTAAGTTTGCTACACTGTTCATTTTGTTTTAGGATATTTTCTCCTTTAGGTCTGCAAGGGAACGTCTTGCTAATATGGGTTCTAAGAAATGCCTCCATTTACAAATATCTTTGTTTTGAGGTCCCCTAAAACATTACTTTGGATATGAGGTTTTAGAGTGTTTGATCAAGTTATTTTTTGTATGCATATCCTCACCTATGTGATTTTAAGGTTCTCTTTCAAATAAGACCTATTGGATTGATACAATGTCAAATCAGTTTTAAACAACTCATAAAATACAAGACAACACCATCAGTCAAAATATCAATTTAGGGTATCCTGAACACTAATCAATTGATGGAATAATGGCTACAATCACACACACACACACACACACACACACACACACACACACACAAATGCAACCTAAACCTACCCTTTTATTAGATAACTCTTAAGTTTTTTATACAGTGAGTTAAAGCGAATGGTCCCTTTTGGGGAATCACTGAAAGACATGTTAGTTGTAACATGAAGTGTTCTGACCATAGTCTGATAGGATGGCTATTGGGGAAAGTTCTATGCAGTCATGAGAAACCATTCCTCATAATATATTTTTATTTAGTTTTATTTTAAAGTATATATATGGCATGCTTAAATATGTAAAAACATTTACACTATTCAAAAGTCAAATCTTTATGCTTTAAAAAATATATATACTCTGAGAAGTCAACCCTTTTCCTACTCTCTCACCCTGTTTCCACCCTGAAGGTAATATTATTTTCTTTAACTTATGGTTTATTGGCCCTTTGTTTCTTTTTTGTAAAAATAAGCATACAAGTATATGAACATATAAAAGTGTATATATTTCTCTCTCTTACACAAACTGTAGCAAAGTATATCTACTGTTTTGCTCTTTGATTTTTTTACTTAATAAATCCTGAAAAATTTTCCATATCATTCATAGAGATTTTCATTCTTTTTCTTTTTAATGGCTACACGTACTATTATGTAAAGGTACCACTGTTTGGTCAACCAATTTCCTATTTATGGTGATTTAGGTTGCTCCCAATATTTTGCTGTTAGAAATGTGCTTTCTACATATGTTATTTTATATTTGAGGAGGTGTTTTTGGAGGGTAATTCCTAAAAGTAACATTACTAAAGCAAGAAGTAAATGCATATTTAGTTTGGCAAGATACTGTAAAATCCAGCTCTCTGCTAGGAAGTATTATTGTAAAATAAATGAACAACAAAAAGAACAGTAAATCTCATCAAGTCTCTAGATGTAACTAGCAATTGGCAGGAAATATACAGAACAGAGGAACTTGTTAATGACAACACAGGGATGCAATTAGAGAAATCCAAAATACAGACAACTCTTTTTAGCAAATAACCTGGTTTCTCTAATAAACATATTGCAAGAAAACAAGGTGAACGATGAGAAGGAACCCACAGAATACCAGAGACTTAAGAGACATACCTACTAAATTCAATGCATAGACCTTGTTTGGAGTCAAACAAGCTGACTGAAACCAAACACACATATTTATGTGTAAAGGTATATATATATTAATTAATATATTTTATATAAATATATATTATAATTGATGAAATTTGAACTCTGACTAGATATTTAGTGGCATTAAGGAATTATTGTTCATTTTTTCAAATGTGATAGTGTGATTTTAGTTATATTTTTTAAAGAGTCCTTATTTTTAGGACTATGTACTAAAATGTTTATGTATGAAATGATATGATATCTGAGGTTAGCTTCAAAATAATTACAGGGTGTTGTGTGTAGCAACCTTACTACATAATTATCAGAAGGCTGAACAGATAAAAACATTTGTTAGTCCTCACCGTACTTATAGCCACATATCTGCAACTCTTTGCTTTATGCATTTCCTCCCTTATCCACTGCACAAAATCTCATTTATCTTTGACGATCTGATAATACGTCCTCTGCACTCTCCCATAATCCTGTCTGTCTGGGTATAGCTGACACCTCCAGTGCTCAGCTGAGATCTCCCCAGATCTCTTTTGCCATTTCTACACACCACGCCCCCAGCTTCTGCACAGTTTTGCTTCTAACAGTCCTGTCCCTGCACCAGAGGCTGCCTTTGCGGGGTCTGCTCCTGTGCTGCCAGAGTCACTTTGCCTTGCATCTGGAGCTGGAGGTACCTGGGAGTGTATGCTTGACCCCATTGGGCAGCCTGTAGTCAATCACTGCCTGACGCAGAGGATAAAAATTGTCAGGACCAGCCATCAGGACCAGAGCATGTAGTTTCTTGAGACATTCCCATTGGTCTGTGCAATGAACATTCATTAAGTACCTGTATACCAAAGTTTGATGAATTTACTTATTTGTGTCCGACAAATCCACTTCACTTCATCTCTACCATCATCAGCCTAATCTAACTTATTTTCATTTCACACTGGCTGGATTGCAACAACCCCCTACCTGCTCTTATCCTTCCTGAAGCCCTTCTACACAGAAGCCAGGAGAACTTATCATTTCCCTGCTTAAAATTCTCAAAAGTGTAAAGACTAACCTTCTATATAAAATAGTTTTCAAAATACAGTGGCTTACAGAACATAAAAGCTATATTTCTCTTTCATGTAACAGCTTCAAAGAGAAAATTCTAGATGGACAGGCTGCTTAGTTCCACATAATCATTCAGAGCTGAGGTTTCTCTTTATTTCTCTTCTTCCTTTAGGGCAGGTCCAACAAATTTTTAGGCCTTATAGTCTTTGGCCTCTGTTACATCTATTCAACACTTCTATTGTAACAACAACAACAAAAATCAGCTATATGCTTTATGTAATTGAGTGGGTGTGTCTGTCTTCCGATATAAATTCATTTACAAAAACAACTGGTCGCCAAATTTGGCCCATGGGCCATAGTTTGCTGACCCGAACTCTAGAGCTCTTTTCTCATCTACGTACTATAGAATTATGGTCATGGGCACTTCCGGTTTCCAACTCATGAGAAGAGAAAGCACATGGAGGTGTTTGTACCTATTTTAATGCTCAGACTAGGAAGTAGCACATATCATTTGGCACTGGCTTTGGCAATAGCTTAGCAATACCTAGCTTCAAGTGATACTGGAAATACAGCCTCTTCCCAGACAGCTCCACATCCAGCTGCAACTGTATTCTTAAGGAAGAAGGCAAGAAGATTTTAGTGGTCAACTAGCAGTGTTAGTAGAAGTCACAAATGACTTCTACTTTTCTAGGAGAAAGTCCAAAATCCTTGATGGCCTATAAGACATTGCACAGTCTGATCCGTACTTCCTGCTTTAGCTCTTCTTGCACTACTCTCTTCTGTGCTCTAGTCATATTCTTTCATTTCTTCCACTATATCATGTTGATAGACTGAAAAACCCATAACAACGGATCTGGTCTGTTTTGCCAACTGCTGAATCCCCAGTGCCTAGAACAGTATCTGACATTATAAGCCCTAAGTAACTACTTGGTAAATGAATAACTGAGAGTCAGGTCCTGTGATTGATATCTAGTAAGTCAAACTCTGTACTTGCTGCAAGCATCAATGATACTCTTGGGTTCTAAATGTTTCAAATGGTTTCTAATGGCTTCTTCCTTAGACCTCTGATCAAATCAGCCATCCAGGCCATCAATTCTATCTCCTAAAAATTCTTTACCCATTGACTTCTCTCCTGCACTACTGCCTCCATCATCTATCCACAGGATGACTAAGTCGAATTCCTGGATGCCCGCTCTCCCCCAAATATATTGTCCTCTCCACTAGCGAAAAGTAATCTTTCTGTAAGTGAAAGCTGATTATGTTGATTTTCTGTTCAAAACATTTTGTTGAATCCCCACTGTCCTCAGCATAAAGGTCAAATTTTTTAACCTGACTTGAAAGACCCTTCGTAGTCCGTTGACTCTCATCCTCTCCAGATCAACAGAATTGCTTCTATTATCCCATGATCTTTTATTTCTATGCCTTTGAATATGCTGTTTCCTCTGGTGAGAACAATGCTCATTACAACCTCCAAACCATCAGCACTTTATTTTCCTGCTAACGTTTATTTATGCTTCAGGTCACAGCCAAGATGAGTCTCTCTAGGCAAGGTTACCTGGCTGTAAGTGCATCAGAGGTCATTATCAAGAAATCAAAAAGACAACCTATAGAATGGGGGAAAAATTTGAAAATTATATAGCTAATAAAGGTCCAGAATTTGTTAAGAACCTTAAAACTTGACGAGAAAAAGATGAACTACCCAACTGAAAAATGGGAAAAGTGGTTCCTGTGGTTTGAATGTTTGTGTCCCTTCAAAATTCATGTGTTGAAATCCTAACTCACAAGGTGGTGGTATTAGGTAGGACCTTTGGGAGAGCTCTGCCTTCATGAATGAGATTAGTGCCCTTATATAAGAAGCCCTAGAGAAATCCCTCATTTAAGTGAGGTTATAGCAAAAAGATGGCTGTCTATGAAATGGATCCTCTCCAGACACCAAATCTGCCAGCACTTTGATCCTGAACTTCCCAGCCTTCAGAACTATGAGAAATAAATAGTTGCTGCTTATAAGCCACCCAGTTTATGGTATTTTTGTTGTAGCAGCCCAGATAAGCTAAGACAGCACTCAAATGGACATTTCTCCAATGAAGGTATACAAATAGCCAACAATCACATGAAAAGTTGGGCAACATTATTCATCATTAGGGAAATGCAAATCAAAACCATAATGAGATACCACTTCACACTCATTAGGATGGCTATAATGAAAAATAAAGAGTGTTGGTGAGGTTGTAGAGAAATTGGAATATTTGTACGTTGCTGGCAGGAATGTAAAATGGTTCAGCCATTGTGGAAAACAGTTTAGCTGCTCCTCAAAAGTTAAGCATAGGGCTTACCTGGTGGCACAGTGGTTGAGAGTCTGCCTGCCGATGCAGGGGGCACGGGTTTGTGCCCTGGTCCGGGAAGATCCCACATGCCGCGGAGCAGCTGGGCCCGTGAGACATGGCCGCTGAGCCTGCGCGTCCGGAGCCTGTGCTCCGCAATGGGAGAGGCCACAACAGTGAGAGGCCTGCGTACTGCAAAAAAAAAAAAAAAAAAAGTTAAACAGAATATTCATATCACCCAGAAATTCCACTCATAGGGATATACACAAAAGAACTGAAACTATATATTCAAACAAATACATGTACATGCATGTTCAGAGCATCACTATTTTTTTTTTTTTTTTTTTTTTTTTTTTTGCGGTACACGGACCTCTCACTGTTGTGGCCTCTCCCATTGCGGAGCACAGGCTCCGCACGCGCAGGCTCAGTGGTCATGGCTCACGGGCCTAGCCACTCCACGGCATGTGGGATCTTCCCGGACCGGGGCACGAATCCGTGACCCCTGCATCGGCAGGCAGACTGTCAACCACTGCGCCACCAGGGAAGCCCCATAGCATCACTACTGACAACAGCCAAAAGGTGGAAACAGCCCAAAGGTCCATCAATGGATAAACAAATTGTGGTATATACATACAATGGGATACTATTCAGCCAAAGAAAGGAATGAAGACCTGATACACAATACAACATGGATGAACCTCAAAAACATTATGCTAAGTGAGAGAAGCCAGACATAAAAGTTCATATATTATACAATTCCATATATATCCAGAATAGGTAAATCCACAGGGATAGAAAGCAGAATGGTGGTTGCTAGAGTTGTGGGAGGGCAGGGAGGATAAAAGGGGGAGGAACTGATTAATGAGTACAGGGTTTCCTTCTGGGGTGATAAAAATGTTTTTGAACTAGATAAAGGTAGAGGTTGTACAACATTATGAATGTAGTAAAATACTACTGGATTGTTCACTGTAAAATGATTAATTTTATGCGATGTGAATTTCACCTAAAAAAAAAAATAGGGGCTTCCCTGGTGGCACAGTGGTTGAAAGTCTGCCTGCCGATGCAGGGGACACGGGTTCGTGCCCCGGTCTGGGAAGATCCCACATGCCGTGGAGCGGCTAAGCCCGTGAGCCATGGCCGCTGAGCCTGCGCGTCTGGAGCCTGTGCTCGGCAACGGGAGAGGACACAACAGTGAGAGGCCGGCATACCGCAAAAAAAAAAAAAAAAAAAATTGGAAGGAAAGGATGGAAAAAAGAAGCTAAGAGTAGACCAAAACATTGAACAAAGTAAAGTGTTATAATTTCAAAACAACAAACAAAAAAAAGATGAAGAGATAGCATCTTCTAGGGCTCTTCAGTCTGTTGTGAGCAAGAGCTTCTGCCGTGTGTTTTGACATCCTCTCCTCTTTTGCCTTTATTCTTCCATAAGGTGATTTTCTGTGCTTTAACTTTATGGTTAAATGTGATTTAAGAGCAAGAAAATTGTATCTAAAAGTTGAAGAATTTGGTGAAAACAATTTGGTTCAGAAAGATTAAAGAGAAAAGTTCTAAGTATTCAATAAAATACATGTGTGATAGAACATCACCTGACTCTAGTCATCTTACAAAAATATTGGCTCCTTATACTCCTCCCTACTATTTACCATGTGCCATCAAGTCTCTTCTTCCTACTTTGGCAAGAACAATAGATCTTTATAACTTTATACTTTATCAGCAAACTTCACTTGTTCACTTTATATGTTTACATATATAACTTGTTTAAATTGTCCGAATGATATGTGTTTCTGGCTGTGAAAATTGTTTATGCATTTTGGGTTAAGATGGAACAAATAATTTTCCATTAAAATAGATGAAGATCTTTTTTTTTTTTTATTTAACAGCTTTGGACTTAAAGGCAGGATTTTGGGGAATGAATGAGTCATGAAGTTAAGGGCTAGGTATACTAGTTTATCTCTCCCACTAGACTATAAACTTCATGCCTGACTCACAGCTGTTACTCAATAAGATTTCTTGAATAAAATAAAAATTTTAAATATTAGTTAAAATTAGCAAGACCTAAATAACTTTGGAACTGAATGAAGACAGCAAGACTAAAGGCAAAGGGAACTGTACCTAAGCACTGTACTTTAGTTGGTAAAGTTGTTACCCATGGGAGAATGAGTTAACTACTCTGAAATCACTGTACATTTATACTAAAACTGAACAAACACAAAATAGATGACGAATGGTGGAAGTCAGGCTTCAAGGACAGTTTGACCAGTACCGGCTCACTAATTAGGTCTACAGTATGAGATACCATTTAGGTGGGATATCATCCAAGCTTGACAAGAAATAGATGACACCGTCACACAGTGCTGTTGAATAGAGTTTAATGGAAAGACTATCTACAGCAGTGAAGGAAGGTCTAAGGAAAAGAATAAGAGAAGGAGAAACACCAAGAGGCTACCAACAGCAAGAGGCTTGTAGCCCTGAAAGGGAAAGGGAATTCCAGATAGAGCTGTGGCTATTGCTGAGGCTGTTGGAGAGGTTCCTGGCAGGAATGGTGCCTTCAGTAGAGGAATGCCTGTTAACCCCTGGCCAGGAAGAGAGTTGGTTGCCGGGAAAATACTCCAGATTCTCCTCTTACATAACTCTGACGTCTTGCCAGTGGCTTTCATTGGCCAAATGCAAGTCAAAGTCAAAGATCAAGGAAGAATTCCAGTCTATGAATTCCAGATAGGTCAATCTCCTGGACACAGAGAAAGGGGAACAGGGTGGAGTGCAGATCTTATGGGGCAAATGGAGAATATGAAACACACGGAATGACTGAATACAGAAAAATTAGATGAACATACAAAAGACCAATCTCATTTATTTCACAATTTTTCCAACTACTTAGCCTTATTTATTTATGTGTCTAGATTAACAAAGCCTTTTGTGTTGAATGGTCATTACTTAACTAGACACAATGCCTAAATGGTTAACTTGTAATTGTGTGATTTGGGATAGTAAAGGAAACTTCTATCCACCCCAACTTTCCACTGACAGATTCTGAATACCATTATTCATTTTAATCCCATGAGGTTTTAATAAAAAGGCAAATACTTTTCATAACCTTGACAAACAAAACTCAATCTGAGCCTTTATAAATAGCTTCAAAACTTACTTTTTATTTGCCATAAAGGTCTGGCTAAACCTCCATTTCTCCATCCTGTGCCCCTTGCCTTTTTTTCAAGGATTGGGTGGTATGGAGGGAATTAAACTCTTTAGATTGATCTCTTTTTGTTAAGACCAGAGACCTTGATCAGGTTTCTAATATATCCAAATTGTCCCACACGCCTAAGCTTGGTCTCAAAAGACTTGAAGTTAAATTTTGCTCAGCATTTAAACTGAATCACCACTTGTTTTTAACCAAAGTTGTTTTTGTTTCAGTCAATTGCCCTTTAAGCTCTAAACTCTAAGGAGAGTTTGAATTTCAAAAGTAACAATTGTTCTGTCTGTAGTATGCAAGACTTCTGGTTCTCCTCTTCCAATTTGGCTAGCCTTTCATTTCTCTCCTAGTCTTTCTGAAAAAGAAGAAAATAGATCTCTTAATTGTATAAGGTAAACCCCATCTCTTGTTACTCGAAGTATATAATTGCCTAATAAACACCTACCTTCCCACATTTGTATTTACCTTCTTGTTTCATATTTTCTAACCAACCAATTAGATGAGGGCAGTTGTCTCTGTACATTCAAGCAGATGGGTATATCATCACACTCTTGGGAATGCTTATCTTAAAACAGAGAAGTATAAATAACAATATAAGAAATTTTTTTTAAAAAGAGAGAGAATAACAGCCCAGAATGGCATTATGAGGCATGAGGAGCTCATGGATACTCTTGTCAGCCAAACAACTGAACTGATGAAAATTATAAAAAATAATGATTTAGTCTTTTTAAAGTGTCCTAAGGGTATACAGCAAATGGAGACATATTTATTCAAGGAATTCCACTAACTCTTAGTAAGAACAGGGAAAGTCTGTGGCATCTGAACCACAACATGCCCTTTCCCCCACCCTCAGCTCGGCATGACAGTAGCTCTACTCCAGTTGGGTACAATTAAGAACATGGATAACTGATTCACTTTGTTATAAAGTAGAAACTAACACACCATTGTAAAGCAATTATACCCCAATAAAGATGTTTAAAAAAAAAAAAAAGAACATGGGGCTCCCTCTCCCTGAGGCAGGAGATAGATGGGCCCCAGGATGAACAGCTGGTGTTTGTCCCCTGTGGACAGATATGCACAAGATGAAGAGGAGGAGGTGAGCCCTGCCCAGAGAAAAGATAGAGACCACATATTTCTCATTCTCAAGGTCAAGGAGACCTTCCCAACTATACATGTGCAGAAAGGCTCCTTGAAGGTCAAAAAGGGAGTGATGTCAACTTACCCATAGGCCTCTTCACTGGAATCCATCTCAGCTAAGAGATGTGCACGCACACATGGGAGGACCCTAAGATAAACCAAGTATGGACTCAGAACCAGGCAAAACAAGATGATTAGTCAAAGGAAACCTGGAAGAAATACCCCATATAAGTGATTCAAACTACCACGAGGGCATGACTCTCTGAGTCCACTCATGTATCTATCCACACACATACTTTTTCCTCCTAATAAACACTTTACTTGTTTCACTACTTTCTGTCTTTGTGGGAATTCATTTTTGCAAAGATGAAGGGCCAGGGCCTGTCACTAGCCCCTGGTCTAGTGGCTAGGTTTCAGTGCTCTCATTGCCATGGCCTGACTTCAATCTCTGGTCAGGAACCAAAGTCCTGCTTCAAGCTGCTGCAGGCTGAGGCCACCCAAAATCATCCCCACAGTTCCCAGTCTAGAGCTACAGCTTTTCTCCAGGAGAAGCAGATTGCCAGTATTTCTTATTACTCCTAGCTCTGTGTGCAGAAGCTCTATATCAAGCAGGTGTGACTGAGAGAGCTGGAGCTCCCTTCTTCCACCCAAACCTTATCTGTGGAAGCTCTACCCCAGATGCAATTACTTTTGCCCTTAATCACCCTTGCCCCAGTTCACCTGCAGAGTAGAGTCTGCATGCCCGGAGAGGTGAGCCAAGAAAGCTAAAGGTTATCACCTTACACATCCTTCTGCTTACGGAGCAAAGGTGTCACTCTGAGAGAAACAGGCTATTGTCCCCACTTCCAGTTCTAGAGCAGTGGTGTAAAATTTCTTCCTAAGGGGGAGAGGCAGTTCATAAAAACGGAAAACTCTGGACCTCTCCTTAAGAGTATTAATGTTACCTGGGAGAGAGCATAGGGAAGTACAAGCTTAGGGCACTCTTAAAAGAAATGGAGGCTTTGGTAGCAAGCAATTAAGAAGAGACTTGTAGCTCCATGCTAGCCACAAGCAAAATAGTAGACAAGCTAGAAATTTAATCAAGAAAACCAGGAAAAAAGGCAGCTAACAAGAGCCCTATTGTGGTCAGAGCATGACTCAAAGACTGCCCTCAAAGACTATTCCTGCAAGAGGGTTTGAATTTGATAGATCAGATTGAGAAACAATTTATGCCACAGGCTGTTGTCAAAAACAATAGCGTGATCACTTAGCAATCAGTGGAGGCTGACAGCTGAGTATGATGCCAGTAGTGGCAGGACATCTAGAAAGTTAATAGAAAGATCAAGAAAAGACACAGTAAAAGCCCAGTGAAAACAGCTGTCATCTCTTGGAGGAAAGGGGTCAGGGTGAATGTGCAAATGCAAAGTCTATGCCCTCTGAGGATCAACAGAAGAAGTTAAACTCTGCTGTGGAAATATTTACTGAAATAGTCCAGCCAAATCACTAAAAAATAAACAAGCCAAAAAAAAAAAAAAACAAAGCAAACAAACAAAAAGACAAAAAAAAAAAAAAAAAAGAATAAGGCCAGGGAAGGGTAGAGGTTACAGAAATCAGTATCTATTCAGTTGTTTCAATTTATTACTTAATATGTCCAGTTTTCACCCCACCAAAAAATGATATACAAAAACAGGAAAGTGTGATCCATACACAGGAAAAAAGCAGGCAACAGAAACTATTTTTGAGAGAGTCTTAGCAGACAAACACTTAAAAGTAGCTATTGTAGATATATTCAAAGAACCAAAGGAAAACATTCTAAAAGAAGTGAAAGAAGATATGATGACAATGTCTCAATGGATAGAGAATAGCAATAAAGACGTAGAAAGAGAAATAAAAGAAACAAAAAGAAATTTTTAAAAAAGAAACAAAAGAAAACTGTAGTGGAAAAGTATAATAATTGAAATGAGGAATTCACTAGAAAAGCGCAACAGTTGATTTTAGCCAGTAGAAGGTCAGTGAACTGATGTCGGATCAATCAAGATTATGCACTCTGAAGAACAGAGATTACAAAATAAAGAAACATGAAAAGAATTTCAGAGAAATGTGGGACAACATTTAAGTGGACCAACATATTTGCTATGGGAGTACCAGGAGAAGAAGAGAAAGGAAAAAACACAGTAAAATATTTAAATAAATAATGGCTGAAGCCTGGGCAACTCACAGCTCTTGCTTTCCTCAGAAGCGTAATCCAGGAACCATGAGGAGAGTGTGTGAACCCCCTATCTGCAGAGCCACAGACTGAAAACCCCATGACATGCTGAATGTTGAGAGTAAAAACACACTCTCATACACACAGTCTTGAATCTAGAGCATGTTACAGTAAGTGACCAGCCGGTGTGTTCCTGGGACTCTGAAATAGGAGAGACCTTCAAGATGGCAGAGAAGTAAGACGGGGAGGTCACCTTCCTCCCGAAAAATACATCAGAAATACATCTACATGTGGAACAACTCCTACAGAACACCTACTGAATGCTGGCAGAAGACCTCAGACTTCCGAAAAGGCAAGAAAATCCCCACATACCTGGGCAGGGCAAAATAAGAAAGAATAAACAGAGATAAAAGAATAGGGACGGGACCTGCACCAGTGGGATGGAGCTGTGAAGGAGGAAAACTTTCCACACACTACAAGCCCCTTCACTGGCGGACATGGGGGTGGGTGGGGGTGGGGGTGGGGGAGCTTCAGAGCCATGGAGGAAAGCGCAGCAACAGGGGTGCGGAGGGCAAAGTGGAGACGTTCCCTCACAGAGGATCGGTGCTGACCAGCACTCACCAGCCCGAGAGGCTTGTCTGCCTACCACTGGGTCGGATGGGAGCTGGGAGTTGAGGCCACGGCTTCAGAAGTCAGACCTCAGGGAGAGGACTGGGGTTGGCTGCGTTAACAATGCCTGCAGGGGGCTAATGCACCACAGCTAGCTGGGAGGGAGTCTGGGAAAAAGTCTGGAATTGCCTAAGAGGCAAGAGAACATTGTTTAGGGGTGTGCGAGAAGAAGGGATCCAGAGCACCGCCTAAACGAGCTCCAGAGACAGGCGCGAGCCGCGGCTATCAGTGCTGACACCAAGAGACAGGCATGAGACGCTAAGGCTGCTGCTGCAGCCACCAAGAAACCTGTGTGCAAGCACAGGTGACTGTCCACACCTCCCCTCCCGGGAGCCTGTACAGCCCGCCACTGCCAGGGTTCTGTGATCCAGGGAAAACTTCCCCAGGAGAACATATGGCACCTCAGCCTGCTGCAATGTCACACTGACATCTGCCACCGCAGGCTCGCCCCGCATTCCGTACACTGCCCTCACTCGGGCCTGAGTGAGCCAGAGCCACCTAATCAGCTGCTACTTTAACCCCGTCCTGTCTGGGTGGGAAACAGACGCCCTCAGGTGACCCTCACGCAGAGATGGGACCAAATCCAAAGCTGAACCCCAGGAGATGTGAAAACAAAGAAGAGAAAGGGGAATTTCTCCCAGCAGCCTCAGGAGCAGTGGATTAAATCTCCACAATCAACTTGATGTACCCTGCATCTCTGGAATACCTGAATACACAACAAATTATAATAAGGCCACAGACACTCCAAAACACACCACCAGACATGGACCTTCCCACCAGAAAGACAAGATCCAGCCTCATCCACCAGAACATAACACTAGTCCCTCCCACCAGGAAGCCTACACAACCCACTGAACCAAACTTAGCCACTGGGGGCAGACACCAAAAGCAACAGGAACTAAGAACCTGTGGCCTGCAAAAACGAGACCCCCAAACACAGTAAGTTAAGTAAAATGAGAAGACAGAGAAACACACAGCAGATGAAGGACCAAGGTAAAAACCCACCAGACCAAACAAATGAAGAGGAAATAGGCAGTCTACCTGAAAAAGAAATCAGAGTAATGCTAGTAAAGATGATCCAAAATCTTGGATATAGAATGGAGAAAATACAAGAAAAGTTTAACAAGGACCTAGAACTAAAGAGCAAACAAATGATGAACAGCACAATAAATGAAATTAAAAATTCTCCAGAAGGAATCAATAGGAGAATAAATGAGGCAGAAGAACGGATAAGTGACCTGGAAGATAAATAGTGGAAATAACTACTGCAGAGCAGAATAAAGAAAAAAGAATGAAAAGAACTGAGGACAGTCTTAGAGAAATCTGGGACAACATTAAACACACAAACATTTGAATTATAGGAGTCCCAGAAGAAGAGGAAAAGAAAGGGACTGAGAAAATAGCTGAAAAGATTATAGTCCAAAACTTCCCTAATATGGGAAAGGAAATTGTTAATCAAGTCCAGGAAGCGCAGAGAGTCCCATACAGGATAAATCCAAAGAGACACATGCCAAGACACATATTAATCAAACTAGCAAAAATTAAATACAAAGAAAAAATATTAAAAGCAGCAAGGGAAAAACAACAAATAACACACAAGGGAATCCCCATAAGGTTAACAGCTGATCTTTCAGCAGAAACTCTGCAAGCCAGAAAGGAGTGGCAGGACATATTTAAAGTGATGAAAGGGAAAAACCTACAACCAAGATTACTCTACCCAGCAAGGATCTCATTCACATTCAATGCAGAAATTAAAACCATTACAGACAAGCAAAAGCTAAGAAAATTCAGCACCACCAAACCAGCTTCACAACAAATGCTAAAGGAACTTCTCTACATACATATTGATAATTTCCTTAAATGTAAATGGATTAAATGCTCCCACCAGAAGACATAAGTTGGCTGACCGTATACAACAACAAGAACCATATATGTGCTGTCTACAAGGGACCAACTTCAGACCTAGGGACACATACAGAATGAAAGTGAGAGGATGGAAAAAGGTATTGCATGCAAATGGAAATCCAAAGAAACCTGGAGTAGCAATTCTCATATCAGACAAAATAGATTTTAAAATAAAGCCTATTACAAGAGACAAAGAAGGACACTACCTAATGTTCAAGAGATCAATCTGAGAGGAAAATATAACAATTGTAATTATTTATGCACCCAACATAGGAGCACCTCAATACATAAAGCAAATACTAACACTAACAGCCATAAAAGGGGAAATCAACAGTGACACAGTCATAGTAGGGGACTTTAACACCCCACTTTCACCAATGGACAGATCACCCAAAATGAAAATAAACAAGGAAACACAAGCTTTAAATGATACATTAAACAAAATGGACTTAATTGATATTTATAGGGCATTCCATCCAAAAACAACAGAATACACTTTCTTCTCTAGTGCTCATGGAACATTCTCCAGGATAGATCATACCTTGGGTCACAAATCAAGCCTTGGTAAATTTAAGAAAATTGAAATCATATCAAGTATCTTTTCTGACCATAACGCTATGAGACTAGACATCAATTACAGGAAAAAATCTGTAAAAAATACAAATACAAGGAGGCTAAACAATACACTACTAAATAACCAAGGGATCATTGAAGAAATCAAATAGGAAATGAAAAATACCTAGAAAGAAATGACAATGAAATCATGACAAACAAAAACCTATGGGAGGGGCTTCCCTGGTGGCGTAGTGGTTGAGGGTCCGCCTGCCGATGCAGGGCACATGGGTTCGTGCCCCGATCCGGGAAGATCCCACATGCCACGGAGCGGCTGGTCCCGTGAGCCATGGCCGCTGAGCCTGCGCGTCCGGAGCCTGTGCTTCGCAACGGGAGAGGCCACAACACTGAGAGGACCGCGTACCGCAAAAAAAAAAAAAAAAAAAAAACCTATGGGATGCAGCAAAAGCAGTTCTAAGATGGAAGTTTATAGCAATACAATCCTGCCTTAAGGAACAAGAAACATCTCAAATAAACAACCTATACTTGCATCTAAAGCAATTAGAGAAAGAAGAACAAAAAACCCCAAAGTTAGTGAAGAAAAGAAATCATAAAGATCAGATCAGAAATAAATGAAAAAGAAATGAAGGAAACAATAGCAAAGATTAATAAAACTAAAAGCTGGTTCTTTGAGAAGATAAACAAAATTGATAAACCATTAGCCAGACTCATCAAGAAAAAAAGTAGAAGACTTAAATCGATAGAATTAGAAATGAAAAAAGAGAAGTAACAACTGACACTGCAGAAATACAATGGATCATGAGAGAATACTGCAAGCAACTATATGCCAATAAAATGGACAACCTGGAAGAAATGAACAAATTCTTAGAAAAGCACAATCTTCCAAGACTGAACCAGGAAGAAATAGAAAATATAAACAGACCAATCACATGCAGTGAAATTGAAACTGTGTTTAAAAACCTTCCAAAAAATAGAAGCCCAGGACTAGATGGCTTCACAGGCAAATTCTATCAAACATTTAGAGAAGAGCTAACACCTATCCTTCTCAAACTCTTCCAAAATATAGCAGAGGGAGGAACACTCCCAAACTCATTCTACAAGGCCACAATCACCCTGATACCAAAACCAGACAAAGATGTCACAAAGAAAGAAAACTACAGGCCAATATCACTGATGAACATACATGCAAAAATCCTCGCAAAATACTAGCCAACAGAATCCAACAGCACATTAAAAGGATCATACACCATGATCAAGTGGGGTTTATCCCAGGAATACAAGGATTCTTCAGTATACACAAATCAATCAATGTGATAAACCATATTAATAAACTGAAGGAGAAAAACCATATGATCATCTGAAAAGATGCAGAGAAAGCTTTTGACAAAATTCAACACCCATTTATGATAAAAACCCTCCAGAAAGTAGGCAAAGAGGAAACTTACCTCAACATAATAAAAGCCATATATGACAAACCACAGCAAACATCATTCTCAATGGTGAAAAACTGAAACCATTTCCTCTAAGATCAGGAACAAGACAAGGTTGCCCACTCTCATCACTATTATTCAACATAGTTTTGGAAGTTTTAGCCACAGCAATCAGAGAAGAAAAAGAAATAAAAGAATTCCAAATTGGAAAAGAAGAAGTAAAGCTGTCACTCTTTGCAGATGACATGATACTATACATAGAGAACCCTAAGGACACTACCAGAAAATTACTAGAACTAATCAGTGAATATGGTAAAGTAGCAGGATACAAAATGAATGCACAGAAATCTCTTGCATTCCTATACACTAATGATGAAAAATCTGAAAGACAAATTAAGGAAACACTCCCATTTACCACTACAATGAAAAGAATAAAATACCTAGGAATAAACCTACCTAGGGAGACAAAAGACCTGTATGCAGAAAACTATAAGACATGATGAAAGAAATTAAAGATGATACCAACAGATGGGGAGATATACCATGTTCTTGGATTGGAAGAATCAACATTGTGAAAATGACTCTACTACCCAAAGCAATCTACATTTGATGCTATCCCTGTCAAACAACCAGTGGCACTTTTCACGGAACTGAAACAAAAAGTTTTACAATTTGTATGGAAACACAAAAGATGCCAAATAGCCAAAGCAATCTTGAGAAAGAAAAACGGAGCTGGAGGAATCAGTCTCCCTGACTTCAGACTATACTCCAAAGCTACAGTAATCAAGACAGTATGGTACTTGCACAAAAACAGGAGTATAGATCAATGGAATAGGATAGAAAGCCCAGAGATAAATTCACACACATACGATCACCTTATTTTTGATAAAGGAGGCAAGAATATACAATGGAGAAAAGACAGCCTCTTCAATAGCTGGTGTTGGGAAAACTGCACAGCTACATGGAAAAGAATGAAATTAGAACACTCCCTAACAGCATACACAAAAATAAACTCAAAATGGATCAAAGATCTAAATGTAAGACCAGACACTATCAAACGCTTAGAGGAAAACATAGGCAGAACACTCTATGACATAAATCACAGCAAGATCCTTTTTGACCCACTGCCTAGAGAAATGGAAATAAAACCAAAAATAAACAAATGAGACCTAATGAAACTTAAAACCGTTTGCACAGCAAAGAAAAACATAAACTATATGAAAAGACAATGCTCAGAATGGGAGAAAATATTTCCAAATGAAGTAACTGACAAAGGATTAATCTCCAAAATCTACAAGCAGCTCATGCAGCTCAATATCAAAAAAACAAACAACCCAATCCAAAAATGGGCAGAAGGCATAAATAGACATTTCTCCAAAGAAGATAAACAGATTGCCAAGAAACACATGAAAGGATGCTCAACATCACTAATCATTAGAGAAATGCAAATCAAAACTACAATGAGGTATCACCTCACACCAGTCAGAATGGCCATCATCAAAAAATCTACAAACAATAAATGCTGGAGAGGGGGTGGAGAAAAGGGAACATTTCTTGCACTGTTGGTGGGAATGTAAATTGATAGAGCCACTGTGGAGAACAGTATGGAGGTTCCTCAAAAAACTAAAAATAGTACTACCATATGACCCAGTAATCCCACTACTGGGCATATACCCTGAGAAAACCATAATTCAAAAAGAGTCATGTACCACAATGTTCATTGCAACACTATAATAGTCAGGACACGTAAGCAACCTAAGTGACCATTGACAGATGAATGGATAAAGAAGACGTGGCACATATATACAATGGAATATTACTCAGCCATAAAAAGTAATGAAATTAAGTTATTTGTAGTGAGGTGGATGGACCTAGAGTCTGTCATACAAGTGAAGTAAGTCAGAAAGAGGAAAACAAATACTGTATACTAACACATATATATGGAATCTAAAAGAAGAATGGTTCTGAAAAACCTAGGGGCAGGGCAGGAATAAAGATGCAGATGTAGAGAATGGACTTGAGGACACAGGGAGTGGGAAGAGTATGCTGGGACAAAATGAGAGAGTGGCATGGACATATATATACTACCAAATGTAAAATAGATAGCTAGTGGGAAGCAGCCGCATAGCACAGGGAGATCAGCTCGGTGCTTTGTGTCCACCTAGAGGGTGGCATAGGGAGGGTGGGAGGGAGGGAGATGCAAAAGGGAAGAAATATGGGGATATATGTATATATATAACTGATTCGCTTTGTTATAAAGCAGAAACTAACACACCATTGTAAAGCAATTATACTCCAATAAAGATGTCAAAAAAAAAAGAAAAAGAGAATGAATGTCTGAAAACTTTCCACATTTAATGAGAAACATTAATCTAAATGTCCAAGAAGGTCAATGAACTCTAGGTAGGGTCAATGCAAAGAGATCTATATCCAAATACATCATTGTCAAAATGCTAAAATACAAAAACAAAAGTCTTGAAAGCAGCAAAAGAAAAATGACTGAGCACATACAAAGGAACCCCAGCAGGATTAATAGCTAACTTCTCATAAGAAGCTATGGATACCTGTGATACTGTGAATTTTAAGAAATACATATAGTCATTCAGATGACCAAAATATATTTCTTAGACAGTTTGGTCTTCATCCACAGTTCCTGGCTCACAACTCACAAAACCCTTGGAATTTTCTGATCAATAAGAGCAATGGGAGCATCTTTTGTTATAATATTTGGTCTCTTGTCCTCAGTTTCTTCAGGGCCATAAAGGTAAAATGGGTTCTTATTATTCATAACAAGCCCTTTCCATGACAATTGTGTATATGTTAATGAAGGTGACTTTTGGATCCCTGGGTGAGGACTGGTTGCCAGGAGAAGCAGTCATGTGACTAAAAGGTTGGAACTTTCAGTCCCACACCTGATTTCTGAGGAGGGGAGAGGAGTTTGAGGTTGAATCAGTTTCTGTTGGCCAATGACTTATTTAATCATGACTATGTAATGAAGCTGTTGTAAAAACCCCAAAGGACAGCTTTTTGGCCTCTTTGGAGAGCTTCTACACTGGAGCCAGAATGCTTCTATGGGTCACTGTGCTGGGCCCCAGTCTATATGAGGATGGAAGGTCCTTTGTTCCGGTCCTCCCCTAGGTCTCCATCTGACTGTTGATTTGTATCCTTTGATATCCTTTGTCATAAATTGGTAATCTAGCTAGTAAACAAGTTTTCCTGAGTGCTGTGAGACATTCTAGCAAATTAATAGAACCCAAGGAGGGGGTTGTGGGAACCTTGGACTGCTAGACACAAAGAAGGACATTTCATAATGATAAAGTGGTCAATCCATCAGAAAGATGTAATAATTGTAAACATACACTAAGCAAATACAGAGCCCCAAAATATATGAAGCAAAAACCGAAAGAACTGAAGAAAGAAATAGACAATTCAACAGTAATAACCAAAGACTTCAATACGATTTTCATAATGAATAGAACAACTAGGCAGAAGATCAACAAGGTTATGGAAGATTGGAACAACACTATAAGCCTACTAGAGCTAACAGACACCTATAGACCACACCACACCACAACAACAGAACAACTGTGGTGATAGATGCATGACTCTTTGAACATACCAAAATCCATTGAATTGCATACTTCACATGGATTAATTATATGGTATTTAAATTCTATGTCAATAAAGCCATTTAAAATTGTTTAAAAGAATAACATATCTTTAGAAGGATAAGAGATCTCACATTTACAATACAATAATAAAAAGTTATAAAAATGATGAACTAGAGATCTCAGAAATGAAAAGATTATGTTAAAAAAATTTCCAAAGATGGACTAAGTGTCAGAATGGATACAATTAAAGAGAAAATATAAGGCTGAAAGATTCAGCCCAGTAATTCTCTGAGAATGCAATGCACAAGGACATCAAATATGTGGATGAGGAGTTAGGAGACATAGAGGATGATCCATACCCACCTCATAGTAGTTCGAAAAGAAGAGCACAGAAAGAATTGAGGCCAAGATAAAGAAACAATAGAAAAACCCACCAGAGTGAAAAGAAAGCCCAGATCTTCAGATTCATAGTCCACCAAGTATTGAACAGGAGGAATTAACCAATATTTATATCTTCAGGTATTGATATAAATTAAATCCTAAAAGTCTGGAAAAAGAAAATATATATTATGTACTAAAGATTGAAAAATCAGACTGACAGCCAGTCTTTTCATTAGCAGCACTGAATGTAAAAGATCCCAGGACAATAGCTTCATATGTTTGCTCTTCATAAAGAAGTGTAATTTTGAGTGTAGAGCTTTAGACCCAGTCTGTATGCTCAGAATTTATCAGCTACCTTCTATAAAAAAATTACAGGAGAGAAGGTAAATCCAACAATAAATCTAGTTTATAAACTAAGAAATTCAGTAAATTTTTTCTTTCCAGATGTAAAGCATTTATTACCAATTCTTTATTTGAAGCCAATTCTTAATGCAAAAATTTGACAAGGGAATTGCAAGAAAGGAAAAAATACTGATCAATCTCACTTACAACATATATGCAAAAGTTCCAATCAAAATATTAGCAAACTAAATCCATTAATATATATAAAGAATAAAACATTTTTTTATTGTGGCATAATATATATAATATGAACCTCACTATCTTAACCATTTTTAAATGTACAGTTCAATGGTATAAAGTATATTCGTATTGTTATTCAACCATCCCCACCAACCATCTCCAGAACTCGTCTCATTTTGCAAAAATAAAGCTTTGTACCCATTAAACAATAATTCCCCATGACCCTTGCCCTCCAACCCCTGGCAGCCACCATTCTACTTTCTCTTTTTCTCTCTCTCTCTTTTTAACCTCCCCTTTTCCCCCACACCCCAGACAATTGTAATCAGTGTCCTAGACTCTGTTACTATGAGTTCGACTTTTTAAAAAATATTCCACATATAAGTAAGGTCTTGCAATATTTGTGTTTCTGTGTCTGGCTTATTTCACTTAGCATAGTGTCCTCCAGGTTTATCCATGTTGTCACAAAGGGCAGGATTTCCTTCTTTTTTAAGCTGAATAATATTCCATTGTGTGTGTATGTGTGTATATATATATAACATTTTATTTATCCATTCATCCTTCAGTAAATCTTATCATTAAGTCTAAATAATTGGTGATGTATAGCACAAAAATAAAATATAGCATTTGATTTGAAAATCATAAGTGATTTCAACATGAGAGTTCTCAGGATGGAGTAAAATTACAATACATAATATTTTTGTTTTATATGTAGAAGAATATAGATACTGATTAAATCAAGACATAGAGAAATATAACTATGTCTCTGAAAGCTCTCTAACTCTTCAAGTATCCCATCCTCAGTCCCTAAAATTGAAATTTTTATGCCCTCAGAGAAATTCTAGGAAACTGTTCTAGAAATGTTCTAGGAAGTATTAGAAAATGTTTTGTCATTCAAACCACTCCCCTCCCCAGCTGCTCCTCCCCACAGAACTGTGTATCACACTGTTGTCCATTAGGAACTATAGGCCCAGTGTTTAGCACCCATAATATGTTGGAACTGGAAAAAAAAAAAGTATTTTCTCCAAAAAGGAAAACTAAAAAGTTGAGATTTTAATATTTTAATGTGTATAATCATATTCCTAACAATATACCACATATTAACTTTATTAATTGCTAAATATGGTATTCAAAAATTACCTTTGGAAACAATTTATAGATTAATATTTTCACTTAATCAGAATATCTGAATCTGCATAATGATTGCCAAGACACCATAGCTGAGCATAAATTAAGATTTATTCAGAGCTATACTTTCAAAATCCAAATCACTAAAATCTTTCAAAAATTATGAAGAAAAATACAAAATATATATATTTTATTTAATGTGAATGTAATCTCACATTATATTTAATGTGACTGTTTAAATCCATTTGATTTGACTTCTAAATAAAAGTTTCCAGGTCTTAAGACAGTCCCAGAAGTGATTTACTTGACTGATGAGTCTGGGTGGAGGTCACCGATGGTTCTGTTCATTCACAGCTGAGCCTTTTGTGACTCCTGCTCTGTCTCTGCTCTCTTGCTCTCTCTTCTCTCTTTGAGTTTGGCTTGGGAAAACTTGTCCATGAATTCTCTTCTTCCTCTGGCATGGAGTTAGCACACTGGGGTAAGCCTCTTGCTCCCTGCTCTCCTTCTTACAGGTGGGTATTTTCCATTTGTGTGGAAAGAAGTAGAAGCTTTGTTTCAGCCTCAGACTCAGCTCCTTCTCTAATCCAGTTTTACCAGCACTGAGGAAAATACTATGTTTTAATTCCTAACAGGCTTCTATATCTGTTTCTCAGTGACTCCAGAATACAAAGAGGAAAAAGGATGAAGGGTTAGGCTCCCTCAATATCCCAAGTAAACATTTTTATTAAATGTTGAGTGTACCTATAAAATAATTGGAATGTGATATTTCACTTCCAAACCACTAGAAGAAAAAAATGTGGAACAAAGAAAAATCAAATATTTCAACAAAAGATGGAAAAGTACAAAATAAGAAAGCATAGAAAACAGAAGACACAAAACAAAACGTCAGGAATAAGGACAAACAGGTCATTAATTACAATAAGTGCAACTGAGTTAAAATATTTATGTATATATGCCCACATATGTATAGTTTATTAGATCTGCAATGACAAGTTTAATTGTATTTTAGTAAGAGAAAATTTTATACTTGAAATCACATGAAAGTAGGCAAATTCAAATCAACTATTAATCATTGTATTCACTTTCCTCAGTACAATTGCAAATCAGAAATTCAAAAGGACCAGTCCACAAGTATCAGCAATTGTACTGCATTTAAAGAGGTTTGGCAAAGAAAAGAAAAACTTAAAACTAGAGAACTATTTTACTATAGCTGCCCAAATATCAATCAGGAAATAAACCTGGAGGACAGTCATAGGCTTTCAATTCAAAGGAATTGTGGTTACCAGGTGGTTAAGTCCTCAGAACTTAACACCAAGTTCCATAATAAGCAAACGACTTGATATGTAAGGTTATTTTGATATGTGTAATCTAGTATCAGTCCTCTGCCCTTATGAAGTACATGGCATAGTGGAAATCAAGGGATTTCAGAAATATCTTGGAATGGCATCTTGATTCTACCACTTCCTGTATGTGACCTGGGGTAAATTACTTAGGGTTCTGAGCCTCAGTTTTTTCACCTGTAAGTGGGGTTAGTAACAACTTTCCTAATAAGTTTTTGTGGGAATTAGATGAGATAAAGTATGTGAATCAGGTAAGACAGTACTTGATCATAAGTGTGCAGCAGATAGTAGTACATTCATTTGTTAGGGCTACCAAAACAAAGTACCACAAAATGGGTGGCCTAAACAAGGGAAATTTATTGTCTAACAGTTCTGGAGGCTAGAAGTCCAAGATTAAGGTGTCAGAAGAATTGGCTCTTTCTGAGGGCTATGAAGAGGAATGTTCCAAACCTTTCTCTTTGGTTTGCAGATGGCCATTTTCTCTGTGTCTTCACTTTGTCTTCCCTCTGTGCATACTTCTGCTTGCAAATTTCTCCTTTTATAAGGATACCAGCCATATTGGATGACAACATCACTTTGCCCTAATTGCCCCTATAAAGTCCCTTTCTCCAAATAAAGTCACATTCTGAGGTACCGAGGCTTAAGACTTCAATATGAATTTTTTTTTTTTTTTTTTTTTTTTTTTGTGGTCCTCGGGCCTCTCATTGTTGTGGCCTCTCCCGTTGCGGAGCACAGTCTCCAGACACGCAGGCTCAGCGCGGCCATGGCTCACAGGCCCAGCCGCTCCGCGGCATGTGGGATCCTCCCGGACCAGGGCACGAACCCATATCCCCAGCATTGGCAGGCAGACTCTCAACTGCTGTGTCACCAGGGAAGCCCCAATATGAATTTTGAAGGGACATAATTCAACCCATAATATGTACCTTTTATTATTACTTTCTCCAAATCTTCCCAAGAAATGCAGGAAATCTTTGTTTTAAGTCAAAACAGTCCATGGTATGAGAAAAGAATATGGAAATCTGATCTTCCTTTAGAAATGACCTCACACTACTGAATAGTCTATACCCTATCCTCTGATTAAATCTTAATTGTTTCCAAAAAAAAAAAAAAAGAATATGGAAGTCTGAGACTTGTGTATATGAAGAGCCATTTCCTTCCCTAACTCATTTACTATCTCCCTTCTGTCCACAAAACACTCTACTTGGGACACCACAAAACCAAGGAAGGCCACTGTAGATGAGAGTCCCTGCCTAGTACAGAAACAGGCCATTTCTCTTGAGTCATCTTGGTAAAAGTTGGCCCTAATTCTATTTGTATATGGCTCAACCTCAAACACCAGCTATAGATGAGTACTTTAATTTAGGTCTGTGAGTGGCATTTGTGGTCATCCTCCCCTGGAGAATCCTGAAACTGCAGTTTCTGGAAAACAGACAGCTATGAGTGTGTCTTTACTGAAAAAGTTTTCCTTAGTAAGAGTGAATGAGTCCTCTCATAGGAGAAAGTTCATTAAAAATATCTGGGCTGTATTAATACATAAAGAAGACTAAAGATATATGTCATACCATTTGTTTAGGAATATGTCTCTCCACTGGGGCAACCTCTCAGCTACAAAATCATAGAGAATTAAAATGCTTTTCCTTGGACAAAGTATCCATCCACTGTGAGAAGAAAATAGCAAACCCTCGTGCTGTTGATGATAAACTCTTTCATTCTCTAAAAAGGAGCTGAGAAATCCAGGGTAAAAACTCCAAGTTCATACAATGAATTCAGACAGACTTGAATTTCAGATCTGCCCTGGTGGCCAACATATGAGCTGTCTGTATTCAGGGTAAAGCTATTTTTTTTCCTTCTTTTTTTTGGCAAGAATACTGACCGTTGGATTATTTGTCTTGCATATTTTTAATACCTGGATCAACTTATATAGAATATCTTTAAACAGATATGCATTTATCTTCAAAGAATGAAGCACTCACTTGCCTGGATAAAAGGTAGGGGATCGCTTAGTTCTCATTCCCTCCCTGTTGTTAGTAAAGATTATGAAGATTTTCTTTATCCTGTTTTCACTTCATTGGTAAAATAAGGAAATGTATGGAGACCTCTTCCAAAACAGGACCTCTCAATATGAGTGCCCCTGGAGTCTAGCTCACTGTACAGACACCAAACTACAAAATCATTTTCCCAGTAAATATACCTCTTACATGTTATACAGATACAGTGAGAGATCTTCTGGAAAGAACATAGACTTGGGATTCACAGAGGCTCAGATCTGAAGGTAACACCATAATTTATCAGCTGTACCCTGGGGCAAATTGCTTAACCTGTCTGAGCCTGTGTCCTCATTTCTAAAATGGTGTTTGGGGGAATAGAAACAACTATGAATCCCTGAGAGCCAATGCTGCAGTGAAAAAGAAGAGAAAATGCTATTCCTAAGGAGAGACAGCTAGAGGTAGGCAAATTGGACACTCTGCTGCTCAGAGGGAAATTTTGTCAAGAGACCAAATGGGTGGGCCTTGAAGCAAGAGAGAAGGAAACTATCATTTACTGGCATTGCTGGGTACTGGAGATCAGGCTGGCCCACTCCCATAACAGCTCCCACTTGATTCTTACATTAACCTTAGGACAGGATATCATCATCTCCATTGCACAGAGGCTAAGTGAAGTTAAGTAAATTATCCAAAGCCACAGAACTTATAAGATGTGGAGCCAGGAATTAAAATTGTCTGTCTGATTCCAAAACCCATGATTTTCCATAACACCAAACTATATTAAATAAGAATATCAATAATCATAATAATAATCTTGTTCCTGTGGAGTCCAAAGGGAAGTTGGACTTCTGTCCCTGGGTCAATCTTCCTTAGCTCATGCCCTGCCCTCTCCCCAGTGTCCCCTGCTGCCAATTGTTCCTAACACTGTGCTTCTCCCTCTCCCCAGCTTGACCCTTGCCCTCCCCAAACTCCTTCCCAGAGTTTCAAGTCCCAATTTTGCCTTCACAGTTTTATCATTTCTATTTGGCCTCTTGTGCTGCCAACCAAGTCCTGATTCTGAGAAGTTATCCCTGGAAAAATAAGAGAATGAGAAAAGGACTTTGATGCAGAGAAATGGTTCTTTATCCTACTCACTACAGCCTCCTTGAGACCAGTTCCTTCAGGAGACCTTACATGAGCACCCAGGCCAGGTTAGGGACCTCCTTCCAACTTCCCCAAATCCTCCCTGTCTATCCCTATCACAGCACTTGGCAAGCTCTGTTAGATCCAGCTAGTTAAGGTGCCTGTCTCCCTCACCAGAGTATAAGTTCTTGGGGGGAAGTATGTATCTTACTCACCATCAGCTCCCCAGCAATTTATAGGGCCCTTCACACATAGCAAGTCCTCAATGAATACTTGTTGAATAAAAGAGTAGATATTGCACAGACTTGAATGAACCAGTGAACAGTTAGACAATTAAGCTCGAAAAACATTATAATTATACATTATGCTTTATTCCCACAGATCCTTGATGCGCTGACAAATGAAATTATTTTAAAATGGCTTTTGGTGATTATGTTTTAAATAGTTGAAAGGTAATAATCTCAATGGGAAGAGTATTTTGTGAATGTCAACACTTAAGAAGTTAGAAAGCTAAGTTCAAATTTTTCATCCAAAATTTATAACGTGCTGACTTTTGTGCCATGAAGCAAAAAAAGATCTGGTTTGATTATGATACTGTCCTTAGTTTAATTTGAAGACACGTCCAATTTGTTGTCATTTTATTTCCTTCCTTCTTTCTATCATCTTAAAGCTTTTTATCACTGCCTGTCTTAGATATTCTCCAAGTAATAGATACACCATTATCCAAAGTTTATTCAAACTTATCTGAACCTTTTGGGGCTAGAAATTAGGTGGGAACTGCTTTCTTCATGAGATTTCTAGTGCTTTTTGGCTTTGAAAGGCTGGAAATGCAACAAGAATAGCTTTTCTTGCGGTATTTTGGTTTCTACTCCCAACCAAAATCAGGAAGTGCAGAGATGCACAAAAATTAAAATAAAGGGGAAAAAGTTAACTCAACTTTTTGAACCTCAAACAAGATTCAGGTTCAATTTCAGTTTAAGGCAAAGGTTCAACTAAGATCTTGTTTTATCCAAACCACTTGGCCCTTAGATTGAAATAACTGGTAGGCTCACATATGGAATTCTTTTCTAATGTAAGGATAAAGGGAATTGCTGGTATGTAGAATCATTATGTCAGTAGAACATCCTATGATATTATCACTGTGATGCTAGAGTTCCCCAGGACAGTGACTGCAGGGAAAGCAGAAGGCCTTACAATCCAACTTTTACTTCTCAGAACTCATTTTTTTTAATATAATATTTTACAGACTATGACTCCAATAAGATGAGCTTTGTCCAGCCTGAGTTTGCACTTCCTTCTTTGGGAACATTAAGATAAGAGAAAGGTTACTCCTTCAAACTCTTATTTAGAACCAAAAGTTGGCTTCTGCATTGATCTGATTGGTTAATGAGTCAATCAGAGACACTGAAAATTCTTGCCTAGACAGTTAAGGGTGGGGCGGGGGGGTGGTGAATGAGAATTAAAAAAACAACTGACCAAACCATTAGGATAGTGAATGTTCAATTCCTTGAAATTGTATTTTGTTTTTTAAGACTCTAAAGTTTCAGAGAGCACCAAATTCTATCCCTGTACAGCCAAGAACAGTAGGGATTTATGAATGGTAGAAAAACCAAGTTATAAACTATAAACTGTGAGTGGATTATAAACTGTGAGTGGATAAAAACAGCATTCAAGCACTCAGGGATCATTGGTATCCTGAGAAGAATCTTCAGGTCAGATTTATTAGCTGTTCTATTACTGGAGAACAACTTGACTACAAGAACCTATTTGCCTGATAAGTGCCAAAGGAAATAAGTGGAGCTATTTTTCTCTTAGCCTGTGTCTACATGAAAAAGAAGCTGGCCAAACAACAAGCCAAGTCAGTCAATTCACTTAAGGGATGTCCATCAAACCAGTTGCCCAGCCCTGAAATGCTCACTTTTCAACTAGTTGCATTGGTGTCACCGAGACACCAGCAAAATCAAATGTCTACACAGAATGAAGTTTTAATAGGAAACAAACAATTTGAAATTTTAATCTAAATAGAGTTTCCATACCCCTGCAAAAGGACGCTAATAAGAATGGTTGCCTCAGTTATACAACAAACTTTCAGAGCTTCTCAGAACAAATGCCTACAGAGCTTATTTTGTTTTTACTTTTCTGATAGTTTGACCTTGATTGCAGTCTCAAACATGTAAGTGGCAGGTGTCTAAAGTATGTTTGGGTATGACTATCTTTTATGGTTTTGAATAAAAGATCTCTATATATTTTATTTTGTACAACAGGATAAAAAACTGAAATGTTTTGTTCTTCAGATGAAGATGCAGGGTTATTTGGTTAGATACAGAGGTTGCCTTATTAAATATCACCATTTTCAGGTACTTGCATATAAAAATTTTAGTGATGTTTTGAGGAAGTTCTTATGATTTAATACATTGAGAATATTTCAATAATCTTTGAAGTGCTATAAAAATGTAAGGTAGATTTTTAGCATCTGTCTTCTCCTATTTGAATACATTATAATAATCTACCAAATAAAGTTTGAGAAAACCCCACAGCACTGCCAGATTGTAAAACAGAAAGTGGTATAATTTTCTAGGGGAAAAACTGTTGGTACTGGTACACAATAGGAATCATCCAGTTGTCTCAAATTATCACACAAAGATAAAGGCCTATGGTTTGTGCTGAAGTTGAAACGTATGGTATCTTTGTACAATATCTAATGCAGAGGTAGTACCAGGTAAGCAGAGAAAGTTCCTGAGAAAGGTCCTCAAGGACATCTAAGTAGTGAACAAGTCCTCTTCATTTCTTGATGAGCCCACGTCCATTCTATGCCACTATGCCTTTGAACTCGCCTTAAACTTCTCTGAAACTGTGTAGAAATGGAAAATAGACCTTTTGTAGAACTGCTGTAAGTGCCAGGTTAAAAGATGCCAAACTTTTCAAGGAAAGTGGATTTCCCTTGTGTGTTCTGGCTTACAAAATCTGTCTCTTTCATTTGAGGAATAAAATTGTCACACCTTCTAAACAGTCAAATAAGCCAAATTCAACAAGCAAAGTTTTGTTTTTCTGTGAATGGTCTTGACCAGTCCCTTGAGAAGGGGAGTTGGGTGGGGAATATAAATGTATAAAGAAGGAGCAAAAAGATTGTCTCATATTAGTGCAGTGACCATTTCATCAGTCCACAGCCTGCCTCTATTATAAAAAAATCTTTTTTTTGATCCAAGATACAAAGTGCTGGCTGGAGTAACAGAATTTAGATGTCTCTTTATTCAGAATGGAAAGCAGATAAGAAACAACCAAGGGAATTTCCCCACCCATGTATATTTCAAAACAACCAGAGATGACCCCGTAGAAGTGAAAAACATTTGAGTCTCTTAAATAGTCAACTTCTTTGGGGGACCTGGAAACAACATTGCCAAGTTATATTGGTGACTTTGTGATACTGATATCTTCCTACTTGGAATAAAGCAAATTTAAAGTCTCTATCCACAAAAATCTTCAACACAGTACCAACTTCTTATGCTTCACATTGTAAATGCCCTAAATCATCTAGTCATCCATTTATATACATATATAGAAATACACATATATATGTCTTTTTGTACATGTATCAATATTTGTTATCATAATTGATCCCTAGCAGTCTCTAAATAATTGCCTACCTTTACCAGAAAGATGGCAAAATGTAAGAAGTTAATAAAAGACAGAAATATGATAATTATATAAAGCCAAATAAATCATCACAACTTGAAATAAAGAATATTTTAATATTTAGTTTATCTTCTGTTATGTGAAATCAGTATATCATAATTTTTTTAATGCTGGAATGGAAAGAATCAAATAATGACCTTTTTTTTTTATTGATGTTAATAACTGTGTCCCACTGCCCCACAGCTATTCTGTGGTATTTAGAAGAATACAGAGAAGGAAATATTTTCTAAGAGGACTGTGTTGAAAGGCTATAATGGAGTTTAATATAGTTTTGGAAGCTCAATTCCACTTCTTTTGTCTGGTGTGTGTATGTGCATAAGATCACGTTACTGAGAAAGAAAAAAAATACACTGCTCTTTTCATTACTGAGACAAAGAATGAATTACAGCTAAAACATGAGGTGAGGATGGAGGGAAGGAATGAGTACAATTGGTAGAGTCAGGAGAGATAACTTAAGACATTCCGGGATAAGGATATAGCAAATGGTTGATTTGCAGAGACAGCCCTTCTCTCCTTTGGGAAGAATTATTTCCAGAGAATTCAGTCAATCCACATCTGACTGTTGATTTTTCCCCTGAGGGCCTATGTGTTTTGTATGGGCCTCTCTTTCAAAACATATCATACTGTGTTACCTATATGGGGGCTGTCTGGCTCATCACAACTGTGAGCATCTCAAAAACCACATCAACTAAATATTTGTGTTCACCTCATTGTTCTTCACTGTGCATAAATCCATTAAGCCCAGAAACGTTTCTTAAGAGAGTTATGATTATTTAAAGGTAATGTGATTTTAAGTAAAGGTGTAGGTCAACAGAGCCACTTCTCAAGTGCTAAGACTGCATCTTACCTTCCTCTTTGATGAACAAGTGTGTGTCTCTACAGAATACACACTGAAAACATATTTGGTGAATAGAGCTTAATCCTAATTTAATTGTCATAGAACAGCTCTTCTCAAAGTGTAATCTGGGTATTTCAGATTTTCATGATGATACTAAGACATGATTTGCATTTTCATCAGGTTGACATCTGAAAACAAAATGACAAGTTGCGAAGGCAATGATAAATAAAACTGCTTGTGCCCTTGCGTAAATTAAGTCAGTGACACAAAACTATACCAATAATTATATTTCACCTTCACACATTTGCAGAAAAAGAGGCTGGTTTCACTTAAGAATATTATTGATGAAGCACTAAACAGTTTTAATTTTATTAAACCTCAGCTCCTCAGACTTTGTAATATTTGATGAAATGGAAAGTGTATTCATAAAGGCATGTTTGCTGCATATAGAAATAGGAAAGTTGTCTCAAAAAAAAAAAGCTCTCCTGTGAATATTTTTAAAATTATGAACTGAACCAGAAGCTCTTTTTCATAGAACACAATTTTTACCTGAAAGACCAATTTATAGACAAACTATGATCATTCAGATTTGGGCATTTGGTTGACAATCTCTCAAAAACGAAAAACAAATGAGCCTGTCACAATAAGGAAAACAACAGATAGTTTTGTTGCCAACAAATATTTTTCCACCACTGGTAGCTTAACAGCATTCCTATAGTTGACTTTTATGTTGAAATTGGTGAGGTTATTAAGCAATGTGGGTTTTTTTACATTACATAATAAAATGTGTCAATCTCTGGGAAATCTGCACAACTCGATAAACCAATCTTTTGCAAATGACTATAAATGGTATAAAATCATGAATGTGTAAAAAAGCACAAGACTGACCGATTGATTTTAATAGGATACAGTATGAAGAGTTCATTGATATGGTTTCAGATTTCACATTGCACTAACCTTTAAGAAACTACTGCTGGTCAAGTATTGGTATAGTATCAAAGAACGTCCATAATTATTTGAAAATCTTGTAAAAGACTCCACACATTTCCAACTTCATGTAATTCAACTAAACAATGAATCACAACAGATTGAATGCAGAAGGAAATATAAGAATTCAGCTCCAGCTCTGTTCTATTAATCCAGAAATTAAAGAGATTTGACAAGCTATAAAACAATGCCAATCTCACTAATGTTTGCTTTAAAAAATTATTTTTATTAAAAATGCTATTTTTGCTTATATGTAATATTTCTTATTGTTATTTTAATTAAAATAACTATTGTATTTTAAACTTTCTTCATTTTAGTTTTCAATATGCTAAATATTGATATAATCCACATAAAACAAAAGCACCGTGGGGTCCTCACTAATTTTTAAGAGTATAAAAGGGTCCTGAAACCAAAAGGTTTGAGAACTGCTGCTGTAGAGAAATGAGGGGACAGTTTTGATCTCTAAGGAAATCATCAAGTTGAGAATTATTTGCCTAAAACTCATTGGTAATAATACAATAAACACCTTGAAAAGGTGAAAAGTTACAATAACAATGTAATTACATATCAAATTCTGATTTGCACATAATTTGGACTCAAGATCTTATAATAAATGTTTTGAAACATCTAATACACATGATACAAGAAACCTATCTTTAAATGTATTCCATAAAAGTTCAAGAATCCCTCCTTAATTCTTCACTCTCAGAAAATGGGTTTAGAGATTACTTCCCCCCTTTTTTGTCATTTTATACATTTTGCAAAGCTTTTAACTTTCAACCCTCATTTGCACATTAGAAAGGCTTAAGCCATTGACTTTTGGAGTACCAATCTCCCTATTATAAATACTGGGATTTCTTTACTTTCTCATTTCTTCCTTTCCTTTGTTCATTCCAAAACTATTTATTGAGCAACTAGTCTCAACTGAGCAACCTGCAAAAAGTTAGTAAAGGCAGAAACCACAGGATTTCAAGAACTGTATAATGGTTAGCAAAGAATACATACAAAGATGAGTAAGAGATGGCCTTTAAACTTGAAACTTTTCTGGGAAAAATATGAATATAAATTCATTTTACTGTTGTGTTCAAGTTTTCCAAAATGATCACCTCACACTTGAAAACTTCAATATGATGTGATGGAAATCCTCAGAGAGAGTGAAATCATCAAGGAACACAGGGTTGCATGCCCTTGACAGGCTGGCACAACTCCCCTTCTCTGTACTGTACTTGGTCACCTCCACGGGTCCTGCATGGGTCACACGCAGGAGGTAGTGAAGTGTCCGCTATGACTGTGAAGAGGAAATATATGGATCCTATTTCCATACCTCGAATTTGTACTTATTTTAAGTCAATACGTAGTATTAGTGATTTTAATTAAAACGAGGGACAGACTTGGTTGTTGGCAACACTCATACATACCTAGGGAGGCTGTCTGAAAGCCAAAAAGTCAGAGTGCATCTCAGTCACACTCTGTTTCATGTGGCACCAATAACAAACACTGATGGAAAGCATTTCCAAAGACCCCAGATTCTCTTAAGAACTCCAAGTCTAATTACCAAGCAAGTTAGAAGTCCTATAATATTTATAGAAATTCACGTATGACATTGAAATTTCCAAGTAATTATAGAATAATTACACAGGGCCTTTTGGTTGTTTTGTTTTATGTGGACCATTTTTAAAGTCTTTTTTGAATTTGTTACGATATTGCTTCTGTTCTGTTTTGGTTTTTTTGGCTGCGAGGCACGTGGGATCTTAGATCCCCCACCAGGGATCGAACCTGCACCGCCTGCGTTGGAAGGTGAAGTCTCAACCACTGGACTGCCAGGGAAGTCCCAGGCCTTATGTTTTGTACCTGGAAAATGAACGTACTAACTACTATATATAGGTGAGGGATGGGATGTGCGTGGAATGGAGAAGTATTCCCTTGGCATTTCTCCTTTTGTTTTTTCCAAAAGAAAATTCATGGCCAGGGAGTCATCTTTCTCTATTACAGCAGGTTCCTGTGCATAATCTACATGATGCTCCTTCCTCAGATACTTCACCTTGAGTTTTCAATCCCATCAAACCCCCAGGAGAGCTTTCTGCCTAACTTCGACACCCCTGTCTGCTACTATTACCACCAAGGAATGTTATTATTCACCATAACCCAGAAGCAGCAGTTGTATGCCAGAGCACACACATGGGGAAGGGGAAGAGTCTGCCAGCTCTGAGCAACAGGCCACTCTGACTCCCAGGAATTACTCAAAACATGAGTCAATCATCAACAGAGGGAGAGAAGTTGATGGGATGCTTCTTGGATTTTTGGCTGAAATATGATTAAGTCAGAATCTTATAGTCCTTTCTCTGAAGATAGCTTAATTAAAGGCACTTTAGGAAAAGTAACTTGGAGTGGAAATGGAAGCTTGGTTCTGCCATTGGACACAGGTGAGATATTCCTCTTTTTCAGGGAATGTGGCATAAGGATGGTAGACCCTTAGGATAGGGATTTAGACTGAGACGGAGTCAAATCCCAGCTACGTGAGCTTGGAAAATGTATTTAACCCCTCTGAATTTCAGTGTTCTAATCTATAAAATGAGAATTAAAATATCTCCTTCAGAGTTGCTGTGAGGATTGAACGAGTGAATGGGCATTAATCTCTCTTGATAAGGTTAGTTCCTTTCCCTTTCTTTTAGGGTGTTAGTTCTCTGCTAAAACACTCCATAAACACATCTCCCTTCTGCCACATCTGACAGATTGCCCTGCCATCATAAGAATACAATAAGATTTTAATGATTTAAACAGTTCATGCCACAGGTGTTTCTGTGTTTTTAATGGAAGGAATCATCTCACTCCAGTTCAATTAAATTCGACAGATAGTTATTGAAGACCTACCAGGGATAAGGTACAGAGCTTGAGCTCAATGAGAAAAACACAGTGCTTGTTCTTTAGAAACATACAAGAGGGTAGAGATGCCCAGCATATATACCAACCATGGTGACATGTAATGGGACAAGGAAGTGCCTCCAGAGATGTGTACAAGGTCTTGGAGGTGTTCACAGCAAAGCAGATGCCCTAGGTGTATCTTCACGCAACTCTTGAACCATGAGTGTCTTAGGAGAGTTTCCATCTGCCATGAACACATAGAGAGTGAGGACACTCAGAGATTTCACGAAATACTTCAAAGTTGGCAAATGCAATAGAATCCCCCCCATTTCCCAACTCATTGTTAGCACTCAGCAAATGTGTGGCAAGCCTGTATTAGAATGTTAATACACATTAATGCAACGCTGTAGACCTTTATCCTTTCCTGAAGTCAAATAGTTTGTCTTGCCCTGAATTTAGAAAAAAAATGGTAAATCTATATTGCTCCATAAACAGTACAGCACAAAGTCTGTTGCAATTCTGTGCAATTTTCTGTAATCATGTATACTTAAGTGAAATTTACATTATCCTTATGAGCTGCACTATGGAAATGATTCTTTTAGCCTACAGCTATTAGAACCACCCTGGTGCCAGGACCAAGTTGTCAGCACCAGGGGAAGCAATTTCATCGGGTTTCTTTTTACATGGACACACGGCTCCTATTAGCGCTTATACCTCCTATTTTGTTTTTTTTCCCCAGACTCATGCAGTTTGCCTCTTTGGGTAGAAACGAAAACAATTTCAAGAATGAAAAGTTTCAGCTTGTAGCTAAAAATATCCCCAATCATCAGCAGGGGAGGCAATTCCTCAGCCACTTGCAACAAAGATGACCTCTTTGCCAGGCTTGGTCTACAGCAGGAGGTGTCTACTCATGAGCTCCTTTTACATGGGCTCAAAAATAAACAGCCAGTTCCCCTGGCTGGTCTCCCTCCTTGAATGGAGGCAGGGAACATTCTGTACAAGGAAATCTTTTCCCTTTAAGCTAGGGGCAATCCTAACCAAGTCAATTTAAGCATCTGAGGTATGTTAGACATTAATAGCTTTTAATTGCAGGTGCCCAAGTTTAATTGCAGGTGGATCAGTTTAGTGTCTTTCAACCCTAAGGACTCAGCACATTGAGGGCATTCATATTACAAAGGTGAAGCAGAGCACCATGTTATTTTCTAAAAAATAAAATCAAAGATATTTTTTTCCACACAAACCTCTACCTTGAATATACATCTCTCCCAAGGTCACAGGAATACATTACCATATGATAAAGCACCAAGTAAGCAAAAATTAGGAAAATGATTGCCAAGTCCAGGAAAAGTCAGACTTAAAATTCTCTCCTATCTTTAAGGCTGATGGTGAAACTTACACAGCTGAACCAGCACTCTGAAAAATTGAAACCACATGGTATCTTTACCCCGATACCATTAGTCTATGAGAAGGAGACATGCCAACTTTGCTTCTACAAACAGAGAAATTGAGGCAAAACACCATAAGGAACTGATAGAAAAGTTAGAATTACCACCAAGGGATCTCTCTTCTTAATCTCCTCACATTAGTAGTTTAATCCACTAATCAGAGTTATAGGGGGCACAAAATTTTAAGATGTGTATTTAGGTGTGCAAAACTTTATTTTTTTTACAAAGCAGTAGGATATCGACTTTGAATCCCCATTGTACCTGGTGTTAGGAAATACAATCTTGAGCGATTCCAGGAAAATCCAGTAATATAAGATTTATTGTTATAAATCCAAAATCCCCCCTATGATTTCATCTCCCCGTGATGGCACCCAAGTTCCATGGGATATTCCAGGTTGTGTTGATGGAGTGTGGGTGGGACAGCAGAGGCCTGCGTCACCTGCTGAGATGAGCATCATTGAATCTAGTTCCTCACTATTGCTCTTCCTCCATTTTTGCATCCACTGAGCTGTCTGAATTCCCATCTGCGGAGGGTATTCCCTTGTCCTCACCTCGAGACCCTCCAGGTCTTCCAATTCTCAGTACCACATCTGACTATTTATTATGGTAAAATATTTGGCTATGCCACATCTTTGGGGGCATCTCAGAGACTCTGAGAGGATTCCTGATGTCTATCTCCCTTAGACACACTTCTTTCCCTCCCATGCCACACTGGGGCAGAGAACTTGGGAGCTTGCCCACCCTCCACTCCCAGAGATGACTATGGGAAGAAGGCGGGGCATAACACGTTGAAAGTCTGGCTGAGATCTGCATAAGAAGCTTATTATCTTTCTTCCTGTCCAACTCTTCTTCCCTTTAACAAAGCTGAAGGACCTTGATCTAATCTGAGGAGTCGGGGGTAGGGGTAGGGGGAGAGATGAGAGCTACTTCTTCTCAAACACATATTCTCAGATATTTTAATTAATATTTCATAGCATTGCCCTACCACAGTAAAGTAGGTTTAAGGTGATTAAATAAAAATCAAATACTTTTCTCCCTTTCCTCAAAGATCTAATGTCATAAAACTCTACAGAAAAGTAAGGAGAAAAGAGAAGAACACTGACTGAAAATGATGAATTTAAGAACTTAGAGACTATAATTTTTATTTGAAAGACTTCCTCTGTACTATCCTAGATTTTTCTTTTCCTTTTTTTTTCTTCTTTCCTTCTTTTCTTTTTGAAAAAATGGTATTACAAGTAGGCATTATATTTGTACAGTAACTGGTCTAAATGCCTTTCTACAATCTCACAATGCTTGACTTATCTGAGCTTTTTCAAAATTGCTCATCACAAGCTGTCCCCTCTCTCCCCTCTGTTCTGATTATTATTCTCATTTGCTTTTCCTGTGTCTCACTTTCACTTTATCCCAGCACTTCACAATCTTTTTACTTTACAAAAGATGATAGTGTTTATTAGGCACTCAGGGATAAATGGATGATTTCTGGTCTTGGTCAGGCACCCTGAGTGTGAGGGAACTGATGTCTTAGGCATATCTCTAATCCACTTTTGGAATACGTGAACCTCAGAAAACTAATTAGGAAGAGCTGATCTAGTCATTTCCCACTAGCCATCAAAATCTTGCTCCTCTCCAATGTAGATGTCCTCAATGAAATACTTATCAACTATCATAGCCTATTATGATCTCTTAAGGATCTTCTCTGCCACTCCATTTAACTGTTTGTCCTAAACCTCTTAATATGATTATCTATTTATTTCAAGTGTGCTAAAGCTAACCATATTTTAAGACACTTGAGGATAAAGGTCATGTTTTCTAGAACTAGGACCACTTCCAAAGCACTCTAATTCAAAGTTAGAAACATTGCAGATGCTCAAAAATTATGAAGGAAAATAATAATGCATAATGAAAAGAACATGCGCAAAGTGATATAGATCAGAATTCAAACCCTTTTTCCATCATTTGTTGACTGGATAAATTTAAGAAAGTCAAATTGTGAATATTTTGGGAGTCAAATAAAATGATAGCATCTAGTAAGCCTTCAAAACCAATCAAGTGAATAAATGAAGAGATTTCAGTTAAAGGATGTGAAAGATAACAAAAAATGTGTCAGATGAGGAAGGAAGGAGGGATATGACAGAGATGGAATAGCCAGTAACTGCAGAGGCCAGAGGCTGGTGAGAACATGGTATATTGTAGAAATGGCAGTATAACTTGAAGTTACAAAAGTGACAGAGGGGACTTCCACTGGTAATGAATATGAGCCCAAAGAAATCATATTTATCCTTCTTCTTGAAAAAAAAGAAACACGCAAACTGGGCTAAATATATGAAACAATATTTTCAAAACATTGTCTGGATATTGGGTAATGAAGGACAATAATCCCTGAAAAATGGGAAACAAATGAAGTGACTACTATTTTTGCCCAGGGTTAGTGCCTTTAGTGAGTTTATATGCCTCAGATCAAGGAAAGAGAGCAGTAGCAGAGTCCAGCCTACTCCTGAGTTGAGGACACAGAGCTGAGTGTCTGAGGAAATCAAGATGGCTCTAGTCAGCCGGACAGAGTACCGGAGAGGCCTCAAACCTTCACAGTTTACAACTACAATGTCTGAGATGAAAAATACACTGGATAGGATTAATGGCAGATTAAACATTGCCAAAGCAAAGATTACTTAACTTGAAGACATAGTTTTAGAAACTATACTAAAAGAAACACATAGAGAAAAAAGAATGTAAAAAATAAACAAAGTATCAGTGAGCTGTGAGATAACTTCAGCTAACCCAATGTACATGTAACTGGCATCCCCATGGAAAGGGGGAGGGAGGGTAGAAAAAATATTTGAAAAAAATAATGGCTGAAAATTTTCTAAATGTGATGGAAAATATAATCTCAGAGATCCAAGTAGCTCAATAAATATCAAGAACAAGAAACATAAAGAAAACTACAGCAAGGCATATTGTGATCAAATTTCTGAAAACCAATGATAAAAAGAAAATCTTCACAATAGCCAGAGGGAAAAGACACATTGTGTACTGAAAAAAACAAAAATAAAGATAAGGAATACAGAAGATTTCTCATCAGAAACAACGTACCCAAGAAGACAATGAGAAACATCTTTAAAATACTGATAGGAAAAAACAAAACCAAATACCTATTGATGGAGAATTCTATAATCAGTGACTATCTTTCAGAAATAAAGATGCAGTACTTTTATAGACAACAAAAGCTGAGAGAATTCATTACAAGGAAACCTGTGGTATAAGAAATGTTAAAGGAAATTCTTCAGCTAAAAGGAGTATGACAGTAGACTTGGGCCCACACAAAGACATGAAGATTCCTAAATGTGGTTAAAATGAACATAAATATTTTAAAAACACATTTTTCTTATTTTTGTCATTTTAATGGATAATTAACTAGGAGAAAGGATCAATCTTTAGGCTAATGAAACAGAAGAGAGCCCAGACATATCATCTGAAAACTGGTGACCCAGGAAAGCTGGTAGTGTTGTTCAGTCTGAGTCTGAAGGTATGAAAACCAGAGAGTGGATAGTCCCAGTAGAGGGCAGGAGAAGACTGGTGTCCCAGAATAACCAGTTAGGCAGGGAAAAAGAATTCAACCTTCCTTGTCTTTTTGTTCTACCCAGGCCCTCAAAGGATTTGATGATACCCACCTACCTTGGGGAGGGCCATCTACTTTATTCTGTCCACTGATTCAAATGTTAATCTTTTCCAGAAACATCCTCACAGACACACCCAGAAATAAATCTTTAATCAGATATGTGGATGTCTCTTGGCCTTGTCAACTTGACACACAAAATTGGCCATCACAACAATTTTTTCAACATATGGTGCTGAATAACTAAATGTCTATATGCAAAAATATCCATCTCAACCTAAAGCATATACCTTACAGAAAAATTAACTTGGAATGAATCATAGACCTAAATGTACAACTATAGAATTTGGGAAAGAAAATATATGGGAATATCTTTGTATCTTTTAGTTAGGCAAAAGTTCTTAGATGCAATATCAAAAGCATAATTTTTAAAGGAATAAAATGATAAATTGGACTTCATCAACATTAAGGAATATTGCCCTTTGAAAGACACTCTGAAGATATTGAAAAGATGAGTCACAGACTGGAAGAATATGTGTGCAAAATGCATATCTGATAAAGGATTTGTATTCAGAATATATTTTTAAAAAAACCTTTCAAAATCAACAATAAGAAAATGAACAATTCAATAAGAATATGGGCAAAAAATTTTAACAGATACTTCACCATAAAATATATGATGGTGAAAAGCACATGAAAAAATATTCATTATCGTTAGTTATTAAGAAAATGCATTGCTAATTATTAAAGAAAGGCAAATCAAAACTAAAATGAGGTATCACCTCACTCATATCAGGATGACCATCATCAAAAGTCTACAAAAAATGAATGCTGGAGAGGGTGTGGAGAAAAAGGAACCCTCCTACACCGTTGGTGGGAATGTAAATTGGTGCAGCCACTATGGAGAACAGTATGCAGGATCCTTAGAAAACTAAAAATAGAGTTACTATATGATCCTGCAATCCCACTCCTGGGCATATATCTGGAGAAAACTCTAATTCAAAAAGATACATGCACCCCAACGTTCATTGCAAGCACTATTTAAAACAGCCAAGACATGGAAGTAACCTAAATGTTTATCAACAGAGGAATGGATAAAGAAGATGTGGTACATATATACAATGGAATATTACTCGGCCATAAAAAAGAATGAAATATGCCATTTGTAGCAACATGGGTAAACCTAGAGATTATCAGACTAAGTGAAGTAAGTCAGACAGAGAAAGACAAATATCATATGATAGCACTTATATGTGGAATCTTAACAAGAAGAAAAAGATACAAATGAACTTACAAAACAGAAATAGACATACAGACTTAGAAAACAAACTTATGGTTACCAGAAGGGAAAGGGGAGGAGGGATAAATTAGGAGTTTGGGATTAACATATACACACTCCTATATATAAAATAAATAACCAGTAAGGACCTACTGTATAGCACAGGGAACTATACTCTGTATTTTGTAATAACCTATAAGGGATGAGAATCTGAAAAAGTACATATATATATATATATATATATATATATATATATATATATATATATGTAAAACTGAATCACTTGTGCTATACACCTGAAACTAACACAACATTGTAAATCAACTATAGTTCATAAAAATAAATAAATAAATAAAATGCAACTGGGAAGAAAAGTTAAGGATATCATTTTTGTAAAATGTAATAACTAGATATCTATTCCAGAAGCTATAAAAGGCTTGAGGAAGTAAAATAAAAAGGTTGCATAAAATTATGTATTGTACTTTTAGAATTTTAATGAGAATGCATTCTTATAAATCTCAAATCCTCAAATGAACAGTATTAAACTGAATGAAATGGAAAAAAAAAGAAAATGCAAATTAAAGCCACAAGATATTACTACTCACCCAATACAATGGCTAAAAGAAAAAAGAAATACTAATAATATGAAGTGCTGGTGGGGAGATAAAGTGACTGAAATTCTTAGACATTGCCATTGAGAATATAAAATGGTACAGCCACTTTGGGGTATATATTGGAAACTGCCTGTAAAATTAAACAGATACTTACCATAAACCCAAAAACCCCACTCCTAGGTGAAATGAAAATTTAAGTCTATCATAATACCTGTATATAAATATTTGTAGCAGCTTTAATCATACTAACCCCAAACTGGAAGCAACTCTAATGTTTCCCAGCCCTCATGTGAATAAACTGTGGTATAGTCATACCATAGAATACCACTTAGCAATAAAAAAGAATGAACATCCAACACATGTCACACATGTGGATGAATCTCAAATGTACTATGCTAAGTGAAAGAAGTTGGATGCAAAATGCTATAGAGTCCACCTATATGACATTATGGAAAAGGGAAAACCTAAGGGAGATAAATCAGACTGGTGTTGCCAAGGGCCGGAGGTAGAGGGAGAGATTTACTACAAAAAAACATGGGGAAATTTGGGGCAGGTAGGGCAATGGAACTGTTCTGTATCTTGATTGTGGTGGTTGCATGACTGCATTTGTCAAAACTCTGAAAACTGTGCACTAAAAATTGTGTACAGCAAATTAGTAGCAACATACTATGAGTTTGTAGCATAACTATAGCACAAAAGATGGGAAAGAGGAATTGGAAACATACTGTTATAAGGTTCTTACACTAAGAAACAGTATAATATTTGGTTTTTAAAGATATATATTGTAAGACTTCGGACAATTAGTAAGAAAAATTTAAGGTATATGAATAAGTCCACTATGAGGATAAACGAAATAATATAAAATAATCAACTAATCCAAGAGAAGGCAGATAATTTGGAGCAAGGAGCAGATGAAACATAGAAAACAATAAGCAAGACAGTGAATTTAAATCCAACTGTATCAACAAAGGCATTACATATAGATTATCTGAACACACCAATTTTTTAAAAATCAATATCCTTCTAAATCAGAGGGTCAGTTATAGCGCTTGTAGATTCAGATTACGTTAGCAAAGTAGCAAGAGCTTTTTAAAAAGCAGGTCTAAGTTAAGAGAGAATTATACAGGAAAGAACTTTGACATACACCTTTATACAAGATGCTGCTTTGAAATAAGTCCAATCAGGTAAAACCCTTGTGAAGGCAAAACTCTGGAGGAAATAGCCACTTGCCAATCAATGCTTTGCTCTTTCACAAGTGTCCCATTGTGTTTTGTCCAGCTTAACCACTGACAGACCTTACAATCTTGGCGATTCACTCAGCTTTATTTTACTTAAATTTTTGAAATGGATAAAATAATGTTTAATTCTTATCTTACTCACTGGGAATAAATAAAAAGAAAGAATGTAGGCTCCCTAAAAATTTGTGAAGTCCTCAGTTCAGGAACATTTAATTACTATTACTTTTCAAAACCAATGAATTTCACTTAATTTTTCTCACTTATTCCAAGGGCTAATATTAACTTGTCTCTTTTATTACCTATTTTCTTTCTCAAATTGATTTTGTTAGAAAATTATGATCTTGAAAACTATATCATTACATTTGACGTTGGCAACTTCTGTGATGGAAAAGAAATCCAAATGTCATCTAGCACTCATTTTGTAAAGCAACTGATCTTCAAAAAATGGATTGACTTTAAAAGGAATATTTTAAATGATTTGTAATCAAGTACCTCTTGAGTGACAGAAACATTAATAATTTATCTCCATTTCTCTGAAATCTTTAATTACCCCTTCTTGTCTAGTATCAGGAAGGACCACACAGCAACAAGAGATATATAGCAGACACTGTTGATTTCCAGTCAACAGCCATTTCTTTCTTGCTTACCAATGGGACTCTGGATTTTGTTTGGGGACTGAAATGTGCTGTCTTAGTCAGTGGATAATGATTATTTTAAGCATCATTTCTCAGAAGGAAAGCTTCTGTCAGTAGAGGGATGGGAGATTATTAGTTGTACAGGACTATACTGTCAATGGTTAATAATTTGGGCTCCCCTTTACATTGCACACTAAAGGCCAGTAGTACTCCCTGGTCATTGCAATAATCAGAAATGTTCTCCACCATTTCCAAATGCTCTCCTACAGAGTACTACTCTCTGTTGAGAAACCATTGGCCAAGCTGTATTAGTCTGCTTGGGCTGCTGTAACAAAATCTCACAGTCTGGGTGGTATAAACAACAGAAATTTATGTTCCCAAAGTTCTGGAGGCTGGAAGTCCAAGGTCAAGGTGTCAGCAGGTTTGGTTTCTTCTTCTCCTTGACTTGCAGATGGCCATCTTCTCTCTGTGTCCGTACATGGTCTTTCTTCTGGGTGCTCCTCTGGTGTCTCTCTGTGTGTCCAAATTTTCTCTTCTTATAGGGATACCAGTCAGATTGGATTAAGGCCCACCCTAATGGCCTCATTTTAACTTAATTACTTTAAATACCATATCTCCAAATACGTCACATTCTGAGGTACTTGAGGTTTAGGGTTTGAACATACAAATTTGAGGGGACACAATTCAGCCTATAATGTAAGAATCCTGCTCCCTTTTGTTAGACACTAGACTTTCCAACATCCTTTGAGTCTAAGGAGGATTGTATAACCCAAGTCTGCCCAAGGAGGGGTCATAGAAAGTCCACTTGGTATGGGAGAGCTTATGGGAAAGCTTTTGCTTTTCTTGATAAAAGGAACCTATAAGGCCAGTCTTGCTCCTAGCCCCTTCTTTCAGCTTTGAACACAGATATGATGCCTGTGACCATGAGAAAAAGATCAGAGAATAGCAGAGATGGTATCTTCAAGCCCTGACATTGTTGATATTGAAATAATCCACCTCTGGGTATCTTGTCATTTGAGAAAAGTAAACTGTTTAAGCTCCTGTCAGTCATGTTTCCTATCATTTGCTGCTGAAATCACTTTTTACACATACAATATGGAAATATCTGTGAATTTCAGATATCTGTGAAATTCAGAATGGTCTTCTATTCCTAACACTACTATTTTCCACAGCAAAGTTTAGTGGTTCTCAACCAGGAACAATTTTGTCCTCCAGGGGATATTTGGTAAAGTCTGGATACATTTTTGGTTGTCACAAATAGGGGGCAGGAAGAGAAAAAAGGATATTAGCATCTAGTGGGTAGAGGCCAGGAATGTTGCAAAGCATCTGACCCTAAATGTCAATAGTGTTGAGGTTGAGAAACCCTGTTCATATTATTTCCTTATTATCTTTTTAATATCTGTAGGTCCTTAGGGTCTTTCATTCTTGATATTTGTAATTGGTATCTTCTTTCTCTCTCTCTCTCTTTTTTTTTTCTTCAGTCTCGCTACAAGTTTATCAATTTTATTTAACTTTTTCAAATAACTGGCTATTGGTTTCAATGAGTTTATTGTTTTAGCTGCTTTCAATTTTATTGATTTCTGATCTTATCTTCATTATTTCATCCTTTATGTCGATTTTGGGTTTAATTTGCTCGTCTTTTTCTAGTTCAATACATTGGAGCCTTAGATGACTGATTTGAGACTTCTCTTCTTTTCTAATGTAAGCATTTAATGTATATATTTCCCCCTAAGCACTGCATTAGCTGCATCAATAAAATTCAGCTGGGAATTTTCCATATATCTCTCTAATACTGATTTGTAGTTTACGTCTATTGTGGTCTGTATGATTCAAATCATCTTAAATTTATTAAGATTTGTTTTCTTGTCTCAAATATGGTCCATATGTATTTGTAAACAATGTTTTCTTCTGTGGCTTTTGTGTCAATTTTATTGTTTGATATTATTTTTCTAGTCTTCTCTAACATTGTGATTTTCTGGCTGCTTGTTCTATCAATTACTGAGAGAAGAGTGTTAAAATCTCCAACTATTATTGTGGATTTGTCTATTTCTCTTTTCAGTTCTATCAGTTTTTGCTTCATGTATTTTGAAATTATTATCAGTATATGTATTTAAGATTTGTGCATGTTTATGACAAATCTGTCCTCTATGATTGTGAAATGTCCCTGTTCATCTCTCATAATACACCTTCTTCTGAAATCTTCTTTGCATTCATTAATATAATCATTCAAGACCTTTTTGGTTTTGTTTTTGCCTGAGATATCTTTCCTTTTCCTTCATGTTTAATCTCTGTGTTTTTCTATTCAAAGTGTGTTTCTTGGTGACAGCGCACAGGCTCCAGACGCGCAGGCTCAGTGGCCATGGCTCATGGGCCCAGCCCCTCCGTGGCATGTGGGATCATCCCGGACCGGGGCATGAACCCATGTCCCCTGCATCAGCAGGTGGACTCTCAACCACTGTGCCACCAGGGAAGCCCAATAATTTATATCTTATTTAATTATTAATAATGTTGGGTTTAAATTCACAGTCTAGTTTGTTTTCTCTTTGCCTTATCTGCTCTTTGTTTCCTTTTACCTAATTCCTCGCTTCCTTCTGGATTTAATTTTTTTAGGATTTCATTTTATCTTCTCTATTGGTTTATTAGCTATATCCTTTTAGTTATTTCGTTGTTCTTTGTGGTTGCAATCAGATTGAAAATATACATCTTTAATTTATCAGAGTCTAATTTTAAATAATATTTTCAATACGACCCCTTCATGCAGAGTTTAAGAATCTCCCAATACTGTACTTTTATTTCCACCTCCTGGCCTTTGTACTATTGCTGGCATACCTTTTATTTCTACATGCACTGTTAATTCTACAATATATTGGTATTACATTTGCTTTAAACATTCAAATATTATTTTAATAAAAAATTAAAAATGAGAACAAAATGTTATGTTTACCCATATATTTACAATTTTTGACACAATTCATTCTTATGCTTAGATCCAAGTGTCTATGTAGTATCATATTACTTCCTGAAGAATGTCCTTTAACATTCTTTATAGTAGTGAAGTCTCTCAACACTTATTTGTTGAAAGTTGCATTTGGGTCTTTTAATTAAACTCCTTCTTGAGGTGTTTGTAGATTCACATACCATTGTGAGAAACAATACAAAGAGATCCTGTGTACACTTCACCTAGTCTCCCCAGTGGTAACAATTTGTATAACTATAATACAATATCACAATGGGGAAACTGACGTCAATACAATCCACCAATATTATTCAAATTTCACCACTTTTACATAGGTAGAGGTGTGTGCTTGTGTATTTAGTTCCATGCAGTTGTATCATATGTGTAGATTCATGTAACCACCATTATAGGCAAGTTCTATCCCAGTGACACCTCTGCTACCCTTTCATAGCCACACTGACTTTCTTTCTTACCCCTTCCCTAATCCCTGGCAACCACTGATCTGTTCGTCAAGTCTATAATTTTGTCATTTCAAAAAGTGTATCCATATAGATGGAATTATAAAAAATGCAGCTTCTGAGATTTGTGTGGTTTATTTTGGCCGCACGGGTTGTGGGATCTTATTTCCCCAACCAGGGATCGAACCCAGGCCCTCAGCAGTGAAAGTGAGAGTCCCAACCACTGGACCACCAGGGAATTCCTGTTTTTTTTTTTTTTCCAATCAGCATAATCCCTGGAGATCCATCCAAGTAGCTGTGTGTATCAATAGTTTGTTCCTTTTCATTGCCGAATAATATCCAATGGTGTGGATCTAGCACAGTTTGCTTAACCATGCATGGAGGACATTTTGGTTGTTTCCAGTGTCCAGCTATTATGAATAAAGCTGCTTTGAACATTCACATCACATTGATATATAAACATAAGTTCTCATTTCTCTGAGCTAAATGCCTGGAACTGCCATTGCTGAAGCATGTAAGTGCCTGTTTAGCTTTAAGAGAAGTTACCAAAGTATTTTCCAGGGTGTCTGTACCATTTTTTATGTAGCCACCAGCAATGTATTAGTCATCCAGTTTCTCCACATCCTTGTCAGCATTTGGTACTATCAGTACTTTTTAAAATTTTAGCCATTCTGATAGATATGTAGTGATATTTTATTGTGGATTTAGTTTGCATTTTACCAATGGCTAATGATGTTGAACATCCACCACCTGTATATTCTCTTCAGTGAAATACATTTTCATGTCTTTTGCCCATTTTCTAATTGAGTTGTTTGGTTTCCTTACTGTGAAGTTTTGAGAGGTCTTTATGTATTATAGATACAAGTCCTTTGTCGGTTATGTGGTCTGAAAATACTTTCTCCTAGTTTGTAGCTGTTTTTTCATCCTCTTAAGAGCAAAAGTTTTAAATTTTGATAAGATCCAACTTATCAATTTTCCCTTTTCTGAAACATGCCTTTGGTATCAAGTTTAAGAACCCTTCACTTAGCCCTAAATCATGTGGGTCTGTTTGTATATATACCAGCTCTCTTCTCATCATGATCATGTTTTCCTCTACCTTCTTGAACATATGAGATATATTTATAATGGTTGTTTAAATGTTCTTGTCTACAAATTCTATCATACACATATCATCTCTGAGTCTGTTTCTATTGATTGGTTTTTCTCCTTGTTATTGGTCATATGTTCTTATTTCTCTTCACACCTGGTAATGCTTGATATATACCAGACTTGACATTTGCTTTGGTTGCCGGACATTGTTTTATATCTTTAAAAAGTGTTGTGTGGTTTTCTTTCCCCCTGGCATGAGGTTAAGTTTTTGGTGTTAGACTCTTTCCAGCTTTTTGTTAGAGTTATCCAAACCAGTCTTTAGTCTAGGACTCATTTTATCCCACAAGGCAGTATACTTCTGAGAATTTTACTTGATGTTTCCTATATTTTGAGATCTTTCCACTCTGGGTGGTGAGAGCAATGTATTTCCAGACCTCTGTGAACTTTGGGAATTGTTCTGCCTACTTTTTTCCAGTGGTACTTTTCCTGCCATCAAGCACTTGCATACAAGTTCAGATTAGTATTCAGCAAAAGACTAGAAAAGCCCCACTAGCACATTTCAAGAACTCTCTTTCTCGGTGCAACTCTCTCCTTTCCAGTATTCTGTCCCCACAGATTCTAGCTGCTTTGGTCTCCACAGATTCTACTATCTCCTTAGCTGAACAGGATCTGTTTAAGTTCCCCATCTGTGATGGTTGATTTTTATATGTAAGCTTGGAGGGTGTTTGGGAATAAGATTAACATTTAATCAGTGAACTTTGAATAAATAGATTCCTTTCATAATGTGGGTGGGTCTCATCTAATCAGCTGAATGCCTGAATAAAACCAAAAGTCTGGCCTCGCAAGAAAGAGGGAAATCTCCAGCAGGCTGCCTTCGGATTTCATCTGTACTGTCACCTCTCTTGAGTCACCAGCTCACCAGCCTTTGTAATGAAACTGGAACATTGCCCTCCTGGATCTCTAGCTCACCAGCCACAACACTGCAGATTTTGGACTTGCCAGCCTCCCCTAATTGCATGAGCCAATTCCTTGTAATAAATCTCTTACTATATACATACACATCTTGTTGGTTTTGTTTCTCTAGGGAACTCTTACTAATATAACATCATTACCCTTCAGCCTATAAGTTGATTCAATTTTAGGGCTCACCTTATCTGTTTCTCTTTTCTTAGGGCTCACAGTTGCCACCAATTGTCCAATATCTGAAAGTCTTTCTTTCATATATATTGACCAGTTTTTTTTTTGTTTGTTTGCTAAAGGTAGGTCTGTTAATTCAGTCTCTGTTACTTTATTCTGACTGAAGTGGAAGTTTTTCCTGTATTTTTTAAACCCCGTGTATCACTTATAGAATCTCAGGGTGATCCTAGTTGGAGCTTGAGAAATTAATCCAGTCCCTTTATATTACAAATGGGAAAAACTGAAGCCCATTCCTTCTTTTTTTATTTTAGGTCAAAAAACATTTACTGGGCACCTTTTAAGGACTTGTTATATCCATATCATATACTAAAAATTAATAGATTGGTCTCTCAGTGAGGAAGCTAGCAAATTGACAGACAATTCTGAAATATCATTGATAAATCCAGAGAAGATACAGGTTTATGGATTCTTCTCTACCAATTGTTGGTAGAGAAGTCAGTAGAAGACATCTTTTACTTTCCTGAGTTCTGACAAAATTAAGAGAAAGAAGCAGGAATGAGAGACTGAAATAACTGCATTTTAATCATAAGAACTCACTAGAGAATGCGTATCAGCGTTAAGCCTAATGGGCTGTGACACTTCCTTCCTGAATATGCAGACTTATCCACCAGTCACTGGCAATGTCGGGCACCAGCAGACTTCCCCACCCAGGAGCAAACCTGCTCCACTTGCTGAGCACATTTTGAAAGAAAAGCAGACTCAAAGGCACCCTCTCAGCAGGTAACAAGACCCCAAACCAAATGCAAAAGAGATTGAGCCGGGTATTTCCAGTGCCTTCTACCAAACTCAGAAAATGTGGGAATGGGTGAGTGGGGAGGCAGAGAGAGGTCGAGTTACTCCAGGGCAGGTTTCTTCTACAGAGAAGTGTGAGGAATGGGAGATACTTTCCTCCCAAACACCAATCATTTTACTGTCTAACAAGTCCCTTCTCCTGTTGCCTTTTGCATGTTTAATGGAGTCCTCTTAACTCCAAACCTCCTCTCAATGTGGTTTAAGCCACAAGATTCCTGCTACTGTTCTACTGTTCCATATGGGAGATCACATGTAAGAATGAAAACAGCATCCTTGCATAACTAATTAAGAAAAATTGCAGAAAAACAAACATAACCATGTTAATATAGAAAATGTGACTTTTTAAACTAATACTTTCACAAAACTCATAATAGTGCCTGGCATATATTAAGTGCTCAATAAATATCCATTCGATAAGTGTTCAAATAATTAGCATAAACTCATAGGACAACAGTCTAAAACTAGTTAGATTGGCACTCCCCCCCAAATTTTTAAGCAAAATAATTCAAGCAATAGGCATTCAAAAATACAGATTTATCTTATAGGGTTAAGACCACATGAAGAGCATATATTTTAGACTCCAGGCTTGGATTCTGACTCTTCTTGGACAAGTAGTTATAACCCTTCTGGGCCCAAGTCCTTTCATCTCTAAATTAGGAACAGTGTCATCTACTCTAAAGTGGTTCTGTGAAGGTAAAGGAGATAATCCACTTAAAGCGCTTAACCCACACTGCCTAACATAATTGTCTAAAAATGTTAGCTAATAATAATAGCACAGTGGCATTAATCAGCCAAGCACAACAACAGAGATTTCTTTATTTCTAATCAAAAAATAGAATCATTGTAACTCCATTGCCTCCCTCATAGTTTTTTGAGAGGGTCAAATAAAATGTTCGTAAGAGAGCTGTATGGACACAAGATATCCACATTAGATAATATGCTTCAGGCTCCCACTGCTCTTCATTTACTTACGACTGTAATAAAGGTGTAGAAAGCTAGGGATATCTGGGGTAAGATAAGTGTTTTATAGGCTAAGAGGCTTTTCTGAGACCATCTGTGAAGCTGATGACAGTCTTTATTGGTGAAGGTTGTGCCTCTTAACTAGGCTGTCAGCATTTCTTTCTCACACTGGGTGTGGCTGGTGGAGCCACCACTGAGAGGCAGCCTCTCTGGGTGGTCTGTCTCTGCTGCTTAGGCTGATGCTGCTGTCATGTCTTAAGGAATCATCTCATCAGCTTCTTTATGGCCTTGACCTCTCACATTCATTGGCCTCTCCTTCAGATCATACAGTTATTAAACTGTAGTAGCAGCAAATATTGATAGTCAAGTGATTTTGAGGGCAGAAAACCAATTTACAAAGCACAACTTCCCTGATGAAGCACATATACAGATTAAGAGCAAAACATTTACTTTATTATAAGTGGGTGAAAGGAAAGAGAGCATTATTTCAGTACAGTTCATTGCTTGATAAAATTTGCACTCTTAAAACAACTCTGTGACCTAATGTTATAACTTAGAAAAGGTTGAAAATTGCAACATACTCTAATGATTAACTCTTTGAGAATAATTCCTTTCAACATGGATCATCTCAATCTGAACTGCTTTATTTACCTACAATTAACCCATCTCTGCTTATGGTAACTCTCCTGTCCACAGCTACACCATGTCCTAAGTTCTAAATAGCAGAACAAAGCAGAAGGTAAGATGTATAACCCAGGTTTCGGGTACAGTAGACATTCACCAGTTGCATGTGGCTTAGTGTCCGCCTTAATCAAGGCTTTCCTGTTTGACAGTTCCCAAAACTCACATCACATTAGCTTAAGAGAAAATATACTCAGATTAGGGTGACTGTGAGCCCCAATCTGTCCCAATATTCCCAGGATACAGGGCTTTCTGTGCTAAAACTGGGACAGTTCCAGGAAAACTGAGATGGTCGATCATTCTAGCATGGGTGTTGCTGGTGTGGGATATATTGAACAGATAGGTGGGTACCTGTGGAATTCAAGGGCAGGAAACAGAGACTGGCTCCTTAAGAATCTAGAACAAGAAACTGGATATCCATCAAGAGTCACACAGCTCTTCTTTCTTTCTCTATTTGGTTTACATACTCTAGTTCTCTCTGAATGTATAGTTAGCCCCCTGGATCTGCAGGTTCCACATCCACAGACTCACCCAACCACAGACTGAAAATATTGGGGAAAAAAATTCCAGAAAGTTCCAAAAGCAAAATTTGAATTTGTCACGTACAAGTATTATTTATATTTATAGCATTTACATTGTATTTACAACTATTTACATGGCACTTACATTGTATTAAGTATTATAAGTAATCTAGAGATGATTTAAAGTATATGGGAGGATGTGTGTAGATTACATGCAAATACTACATCATTTTACAATAGGGACTTGAGCATCTGGGGATTTTGGTATCCATGGAGGTGGGGTCCTAGAACCAACCCCCAGATACTGAGAGACAACTGTGTGTTGTATTTTCCTTCCCCCTCTCCTTCTCCCCCTCCTTCTCCATCTCTTTTTTCTCTCTCTTTCTACAGATTAGCTTACTCTTTCACCCTTAGTAAAAAGGTACAAGGATGTAACTTAAAGGAATTTAAGGGTCCATAGCCTTATAACATATAATCTTCAAGAATCTCAAGCAAAAAATATGTTTAATGTCTTTCTAGGAATGTTGCTTAACCCAATGAATAGAATCCTAAAAATGCTCATATTGTCTCAAAATTCATAGGTCATGATATGAAACTGTTCTTCAATTATCATATTGTTTATTGATCAGGTGGTTTAGAAAGGCTACAGAATATTATGGTAATAACTTCCTGCTCAGTGAATTTTTAAAGTGCCCTTAAGTGGAAATACTGTCTTCTTAGGCATGTTCTAATTCTTTACTACAGTTCTCCTGAATACTTTAAACATTAAACTCAACTCAACCTAGAGCAATTATTTGCTTAGGTGAAGGATTTACTTAAAAAATATTGGCCTCAAATTTCTTAACATTTGGGCTAAAACTGTGGTTATTTCAATGACAGAAGTCCCAAGACTTTGCGTATCTGGAATTCTCACTATGAGAAGTATTCTCCAAGTGGTTAATTGAGTTTAATTAAAACATAATGTATTCAGTGTTAGTTAAAAGTCATCCTCAAAACTGCAAACAGAACAAACCAATGTATTAGCTAATTGTGTGTAAGCTATGGCTCTAAGGCAATTAAGTAATTCATAGTTTAATTTTCAATAATGAGCTCTAGTAAAAACATAAAAATATATTTTAAATTAAGTTATGATGGTGTTTGGCCCTCTGCTATTGTTTTATCAGTACAAAGTAAATAAGGCTCCAACTAGGGGATTCTACATGGATTTTACTGATTGGTTGGATGAAATTGTTGTTTCTCCTAAAAGTTTAATAACACCTAAATACGGTGGTTTTAACCTAAAGAATCTGAAATGTTTTATTAGCTATGACAACTTTATTAATCCCTACTTTTCTTGTGATATCCTCTTCACTGATTTGAGTAGAGATCCCTTTTTCACTGATTGTATCTTAAAATTTTCATAGAAATATCTTGTTATAGCTTTAACTCTGCTTAAATATATAATTACAGCATTATCTCCCTAATTATTTTTGTAAAATTTTCCATTTTTGTTACATTATTACCCGTACATACTTTAAAAAGTCAAAATGTTCTCTAAGCCTTACGAAAACAAATGAAAACTAGTCTCGTATCCCACCCCTCATCACCTCCCCAAAACAACTTCGACTCTTAGCTTTTTCCTTTCGTGTATATGCTTAAGTCTACATAACATGATAATACTACTATACCTTGATTTTTTTAAAAAAAATTCAGTTTTACTTGTTACACTTAGAATTCTTATTATGGAATATAAGGATTTTAGAAGCCTTAAATCTTACTTTCTACCTCATTCTCCATACAAATATCCTCCTCCATCCTATGCATTCAATATAACCATGATTTGTGGTTAAATCAATATGTCAGATAATTTTATGATGATTGGGTAAATATTATTCAGAGATGAGCCAAGTGAAATGCTCTGATTATATTTGTTTCTTGTATAAACGTCTCTTCCTCTGGAGTTAACAGTTGCCTAGGATAGTTTTTCCTTAATTGCTTTTTTAACCTATATTGAATTGCTCTGTTAACTTGATGATTCTGGGAACTGTTTTCTGGAATTCATTTTTCTGCATGGTTCCGGATTAAAGTCATCCAAAAGAGAGCCTCGTGCGAGATCATAGAGGTAGAGATGAAACTCTGAGCACTGGTTTTCAAAGATCCTTTCGTGGACAGAATAATGACAGATAAACACGGTTTGGGCTTGCTTTCCTCTGCTTCCTGTCCAGTTCTTCTTCTAGACTACAGGCTTTACTGAGTGCACGTCCACCATCAGATGCAGTATAACACAGAACTTCCCACAGACCTCTCCACAGGCTCCCCTCTTGGGGACCCACTTCAATGGCTAGACATACTTGGCTTCTTAAATTTTCCTACAAGCTCCAACTTGTTCACCTGTACCAGGGTTTTAGGAGGGCTGGTTAGTAGCTTAATTCTCTAGTTCTTTAATGCCCCTCCTAGAATTCACATTCCCAGCTTGTCTGGCTGTATGGCTTAATTCCCGTAATGGCTTAATTCCCTGTATGGCTTAATTCCAGTAATTATCCCTGAACACACATCATAGTGGTGTTTTTCTCTCTCTGAACCTTAACTGAAATTCTATTACAATTATTTCCCCAAACTCTTGCAAGAATTATAGATCTCTAACAATACCCATATGCATTAGATAATTTATTATTTTAGCTTCTTTTATTTTCCTTAGAGATTCCCTTTTAGATCCTTCTGTTCTGATTCTATGTGGACTGGCTGCTCTCAAAGTCTGATGCACTTATGCTACCTGGGATTATTCACCTTTATGCTGGGAATTCCCTTCACATCTCTTTCCTTTCCAGGTTAGGGAAGTTTTCAGCTATTATTTCTTCAGATAAGTTCTCTGCCTCTTTCTCTTTCTCTTCTCCTTCTGGGACCCCTATAATGCAAAGTTGATACGCTTGATGTTGTCCCTGAGGTCTCTTAAACACTGTCCTCATTTTTTTTTATTCTTTTTCTGTTCAGCTTGGATGATTTCCACTACTTTGTCTTCCAGTTCACTAATCTGTTCCTCTGTATCATCTAATCTACTGTTGATTCCTTCTAGTGTATTTTTAAATTCAGTACTTATATTCCTCAGCTCTGTTTGACCCTTATTTATATTTTCCAGTTCTTTGTCAAAAGTCTCACTGTGTTCATCCATTCTTCTTCTGAATTTGTTGAGAATTTTTATGATCATTAACTTGAACTCTTTATCAGGTAGATTGCTTATCTCCCCTTCCTTTAGTTCTTTTTCTGAGGTTTTGTCTTGTTCCTTCATTTGGAAAATATTCCTCTATCTCCTCATTTTGCCTAATACTCTGTGTTTATTTCTACGTATTAGGTAGGTCAGTTACATTTTCCAATCTTGGGGAAGTGGCCTTATGTAGGAGACGTCCTATGTGACTCAATAGCACACTCTACTCTGGTCTCCAGAGCTCTGTGCTCTAGGGCTGCTCGCCATGTAGGCTGTGTGGGCCTTTCTGTTATGGCAGGATGGTCTACTGTGTATGCCCTTGTAGGTGAGGCTGGCCCCTGGTCTGGTTGGCTGCCAGGCTGTGCCTCAGGCAGTAGCTACTGGCCAGCTGGTGAATAGGACCCAGTCCTAGAGTGGCTGGCTGTGTGTCTCAGGGGTCCCAGGGCTTGTGCCTGACAACTTGTGGGTGAAGCTGGGTCCCAAGGCAGCTGGTTGCAGGGCCTAGGGCTGGTACTATCCTACTGGTGGGTAGAGTCTGGTTCCAGGGTAGCTGGCTGCAGGGCCAAGGGGAGTACAAAACTGGTACTGACCCTCTGGTGGTCTGGAAGTCTCCCAATATTAATAGGCTAGAGGGAAGATTCCAAAATGGACCCGTGCCAGAACCCATGTCCTCATGACAAAATGAGCTCCCAAAAATGGCTGCTACAAGTGTCTACATCTCCAGCGGGAGTCTCAGTTGCCTCCTGACTCTCCCAGAGGCTCTCCAAGATCAGCAAGTGTGCCTGATCCAGGCTCCTTTCAAATTACTCTCTGTGCTCTGGTACTTGGAACCTGTTTAAAGCTGGAGTCTCTGTTTCCTACAGCCCTCTGGCTCTCTGATAAGCAAGCCCAAGTGGCCTTCAAAGCCAGACTTTCAGAGGTTCATCTTCTTGGTGCAGGACCCCTGGGCTGGGAAGCTCAATGTGTGGCTTGGACCCCTCGTTCCTGTGGGAGAACCTCTGCTATTGTGATTATCCTCCTATTTAAGGGTCACTTACCCAGAGGTATAGGTCTTGACTATACTGCATCTCTGCCCCTCCTATCTGCCTTGTTGTGGTTCTTTCTCTATATCTTTTGTTGTAGAGAATCTTTTCTGTTAGTCTTTGGGTCATTCACATATATAGTTACTTTGTAAATAGCCGTAATTTTGGTGTGCATGTGAGAGGAGATGAGCTCGGGGTTTTCCACCATCTGGTCCACACCTCTCCAATTCTCCATTTTTAAAGACTTCATATTTTTCATCTCACTGCCTTTTCATTCTATTTTCTATGAAATCTCCTCAAATTTATCTTCTAAACTTCTAAAAAAATTTCTGCTTTTGTGCTTTCAATTTCCAAGAGTTCTTGTTCCTCAGATGTTTCTCTTGCATGGTGCTCTGCTCCTATGTTTTAGATGTAATAACTACTCTTCCCTCCCTGAAGAAATTAAATTTAAAAACTATTCTGCTTCATGAACTTTGTCCTTTCTTCTACTAGTTTCTCTTTGTTTATGTCATTTTAAAGTAGGGCACCAAGAGGTTGAGTGAATGCTCTCTGGGACAGATCGTATCTATAAAGAGGGTTCCCTGTGTGGTGACTGGGCAGGGACAGCATTTTGTGATTTTCCTTTTGTTTGTTTGGTTTCTTTTGTTCTGCTTTATTTTCTAAGGCTCATACATGGATTTGAGAAATCAGATTTATGCGCTGAATGACTTCACTTTTTAAGGGAATATTCATTCACTTCCTTATTTATGGTAAATCTGAAAAATGGTCTGAGGTGGTTATATGGAATATATCCTTTTATACACCTTCTAGATGCCTTTCAAACACTTCATATACTAGGCAATAAAAAGGCCATATTTTATTTGTATATTCTACTCAAGATAAAATAGATAATTTGACATGTTCTTGGGGAGAAATTAATTGGAATGTAAGCAACACAAAATAAAAACATAGGAAAAGGAAAAGCTGAGAATGAAAACGCTAAACCTTAACTGAGAGCATAAACAAAATAGTAGTTGTTAAAGGGAAAAATTACCCCTCTCCACTCATTTAATCATTCCATTACTAAATATAATTTTATAAACAGAATCTGTGTGTTCTGACCTTGGAGTTATGACAGAACTTCTTTGCGTATTTAATTCTTATTTTGAACACAAAAGAGCTAATGCTTCATTTTTGGTTGGAATTCACATCTACAAATCTTCCTTAAGAGAAAAAGTTCATGAAATTCAGTGTAGAAAACTCCAAAAGAACATGTCCTTTCATGGGTTTCATTTTAAATTAGGCAAGGGTGGCAATAACTAATAAATAATAATTTCATTTATTTTTAAAAAGTACTCCTTATTACCACTGCTTGAAATATTTACATATAATATTTTATACTTTCTAAATGTTTTAGGTAATCCTTATTAATTTCTTTATTTACTAAATTATTAATGGGCACTGTGTGTCAAACAAAGTCTTAAGCACTGAGGTTACAAAATGAGCAAAATGTCAATACAATCCTCTCCTCCTCAAGGCTCCTACAATTTGATAAAAGAGAAATTCAAGATTACAGTTATCACAATTTATTATACTACAGTGTGATACATACTAAAATGCAGACTGAGTAAAGGGTTCTTAGATCATGTGAGTGAGAAAACATTACGTCTTGGAAGAGGGGGTCAAAAGGACTGGTCAGATAAATTGAATTGAAAGAAAGTGAGAAAATATAAAGGATGGGAAGAGGGTGATTAGGAAAGCTGTGCTAGGTAGAGGAGACAGCCTTACAAAGCCCCATTGGTGATAGCGAGCACAAAATATTTTGGGACCTAGTAAAATGTGTTAAGTGGGTATTCAAAGACATGGCTTTGAAGCCATGTGAAGACACAATATGAAGCTTTTTATAAGCCATGTGAAAGATTGGGGACTTCAAGCAGGGAAATAGCTTGATCAGATTTTGGTTTTAGAAAAATTGTTTTGCTTGAATCCTGGAGGCAGGATTGAAGGTGAATCAGACCAGAGGCAGGGAAATCAGTTAGATGGTTACTGCAAAACTCTGCGTGAGAAAAGATGGGAACCTAAATTAACACCAGTGAGATGGAGAGAAGTATCCTGATTCAGAGCTGGTTAAAGAAAAGATGACTAGAATTTGGTGATTTATTTGATGTAGGGAGTGGATTATTCAAAGAAGTCAAGGTTGACAAGCTTCTGGTTTTAGCATCTGGGCCAATGGGGTAGAAGAATCAATGGATAACCTGGATAACTATGGAATACCTGAGTGTAAGTGTTCAGTCAGCACGTGGTCATGCTGGTCTAGAGGTCAGAGTCATTTGTGCTGGAGAAATCATTTGGGATGCTTTGGTAATCACATAGTAAATAAAGTTGCAGGAGTGGATAGTATCATGCATGGAAAACAAATAGAGTGAGAAAAGAAGAGAATAATTTTATGAAGTAGATTGTTGTTATATATGTGACAGACGTCATTTCACAGAGAACACTGTTAGAAATCTTGGGCTAGGATGATTAACCAGATTATCCAGTTCACAATTAATATATCTTGCATTTATGGTCCATTGATTTAATCACAGAAAGGGCTGACTTTCATAACTGCAAGTCATCAAGATTGAGAGAGTATTCTCCAAGCATATTCAGGAAAAAAACCTTCACAATATATATGAGAAAAAGTTTAAAAATAGCTTTGCCATAAGCATGGGGTAGTATTACTTAATTGAAAGATAAAGAAAATATTTCAAAAGTGTAGTATCATTTAAGAAAATATTTACACACAACATTGCTAATTGAATAGCAATTGAGGACACAGTGAAATGATCCAGTGTTTGACAGATAAGACTATCTGTTGTATCTTGGAGAAAGTATATTCAAGGTGTTTGTCTCCATTCAAACAGAGATTCCAGCAGGGATTTTGAAATCTGAGTTGGATCTCTGTAGGGAGATCAATGCTGGAGACATAGTTTGAGAAGTCATCAGTTTTAAAAAGGGTAGTAAAAAACTTGGAAAATGATGAACTGATAATAGAAACCAAACAGAAAGACATTGTCCAGTTCACATCGTTCAGAAAGAGATGTTTTCAATGCCTTTTAAAAATGGAGTCAAGACAAGGAAAACATAAGTAGCTGTCTCAATAAAAAATAAATGATGAAAGAAGAGCTTGAATCCTAGTTTTCTGCCTATAAATTTTGCTATTTCCACCAACAATAATAAATAGTAATAATGATATAGTTTGGTAAACTGTAGGCTATGTGGGCAACTAAAATGCAGAAACAACTCTGATAGACAGTTACGATTAAAACTATCACCAGACTTTTATTCAACTGTTAGTTTCTAAAACCATACTCCCCACCAGCCAAAAAAAAAAAAAAAAAGATTTCCAGAAACCTTTAGGCAGAATCACTGTTAAATCTACTTCACCAATAAGAATATTGTCTCTTTGGGGAGAAAAAGCTCAGAGCCACACAAGTAGGGGCTGATTATCAAGTGAATGGTCTAAAAATCATGTCTTGTTGTGAAGAGAGAAATTCCATCAAGAAAAACACTTCAGAAATCCAGCCAGCAGCATTTCAGGCTTTTTCTTTTTTAACAATTTAAATTTTATTACAACAAACAAGAGTTAGTCCCATTTAATTCAATATCATGAAATGTTTCAGCATTGAAATTTAAAATAAAAATGAGAGATTTAAAAAGCTAGAAAGGAAGAAACAAAATATTCTCTATTTGGAGACAATATAAAAAAATCAGGTAGAAAATTCTGTCATATTGACTGTTATAATTCTTATTGGTTATTGCTAATATATGAGAAGATTTATTTTTATAAGCTAATCTTTGTTCCAATTACATTGTTAAAATCTGTTACTAGTTTGTTAGTCTATTGATGTATAGTTGATTTACAATATTATATTAGTTCCAGGAGTACAGACTAAAGATCCAACTATTTTTATAGGTTATACTACATTTAAAGTTATTACAAACTAAGGCTATATTTTCCCGTGCTGTACAATATATCCTTGTTGCTTATTTATTTTATACAGAGAAGTATATCTTGCCCCTCTCCCCTTCTCTCTCCCTACTGGTAACCACTAGTTTGTTCTCTATATTTATGGGTCTGTTTCTTTTTTGTTATTTGCATCCATTTGTTTTATTTTTTTAATTCCACATTTAAGTGGTAACATAGAGTATTTGTCTTTGTCTGACATATTTCACAAAGCATAATACTCTCTAGATCCATCTACATTGTAGCAAATAACAGAATTTCATATTATTTATGGCTGAGTAGTATTCCATTGCATATATATACCACATCTTCTTTATTGATTCATCTATTGATGGACACTTAGGTTGCTTCCATATTTTGGCTACTGTAAATAATGCTGCATTGAACATCGGGTGCATGTATCTTTTTGAATTAATGTTTTTGTTTTCTTCAAATATATACTCAGGAGTAAAATTGCTGGGTCATATGGTAGTTCTATTTTTAGCTTTTTGAGAAACCTGAATACTGTTTTCCCCAGTGGCTACACCAATTTACATTCCCACCAACAGTGTGCTAGGGTTCTCTTTTCTCCATATCCTCGTCAAAATTTGTTATTTGTGGTCTTTTTGAAGATAGCCATTCTGACAGCTGTGAGTTGATATCTCATTGTGGTTTTGATTTGCATTTATCTGATGATTAGAAATGTTGAGTATCTTTTCATGTGTTATTTGGCCATCTGCATGTTTTCTTTGGAAAAATGTCTATTCAGGTTTTATTAATTGAGTTGTTAGTTTTTTTGCTATTCAGTTGTTTGAACTATTTATATACTTTGGATCTTAACCTCTTATTGGTCATATCATTTGCAAATATTTTCTCCCATTCAGTAGGTTGTCTTTTCATTTTGTCAATTGTTTGCTTTGCTATGGAAAAGCTTCTAAGTTTAATTAGGTCCCATGTGTATATTTTTGCTTTTATTTGTTTTGCCTTAGGAGACAGATCCAAAAAACAATATTGCTCTGATTTATATCAGATGGTTTTGCCTATGTTGTCTGCTAGAAGTTTTACAGTTTCAGGTCTTACATTTAGGTCTTAATCCATTTTGAGTTTATTTTTGTATACAGTGTGAGGAAGTGTTCAAATTTCATTCTTTTACATGAAGCTTTCCAGTTTTTCCAGCACAACTTAGTGAAAAGACTGTCTTTTCTCCACTGTATATTATTGCCTCCTTTGCCATAGATTAATTGACCATAAGGGCATGGGTTTATTTCTGGGCTCTCTATTCTGTTCCATTGATCTGTATGTCTGTTTTTGTGCCAGTACCATACTGTTTTGATTACTGTAACTTTATATTTTAGTCTGAAGTCAAGGACCACAAAACCTCTAGCTTTGTTCTTTTTTTTGCAAGGTTGCTTTTGCTATTCAGGGTCTTTTGTGGTTCCCTATAAACCACAGTAGGATTAGTTGCTCTAGTTCTGTGAGAAATGTCATGGTTATTTTGACAGGGATTTCATAAAATCTTTAGATTGTTTTAGGTAGTATGGATATTTTAACAGCATTAATTATTACAATGCAAGAACATGGGATATCTTTATATTTCTTTGTAGCATTTTCAAATTTTCAAATCATTGTTTTACAGTTTTCAGAGTATAGGTCTTTTACCTCTTTGGTTAAGTTTATTCCTAGGTATTTTATTCTTTTATGATGTTATTTTCAATGGGAGTGTTTTCTTGCTTTTTCTTTCTATAGTTCATTATTAGTGTATAAAAATACAACAGGGACTTCCCTGGTGGTACAGTGGTTAAGAATCTGCCTGCCAATGCAGGAGACATAGGTTCAAGCCCTGGTCTGGGAACATCCCACATGCCATGGAGCAACTAAGCCTGTGTGCCACAACTACTTGAGCCTGCACTCTAGAGCCCATAAGCCACAACTACTCAGCCTGTGCACCACAACTACTGAAGCCCACATGCCTAGAGCCCATGCTCCCCAACAAGAGAAGCCACCTCAATGAGAAGCCTGTGCACCACAACAAAGAGTAGCCCACGCTCACCACAACAAGAGAGAGCCCATGTGCAGCAACAAAGACCCAACACAGCCAAAAGTAAATAAATAAATTAATTAATTAAAAAAAATAAATTGGTACTGGAATGTACCTATGTTAAAAAAAGTGCAATAGCTGTTTGTGTTGCTGGGAACCCTGAGGTCTCCATGTGCTGAAGTTTGGGCTAAGCTGCTGGGGGATGCGAGCCTGTGTGGAGCCCGGCCCAGCTATTGCAGCTGAGGGCCCTGCACCCACCAGTCAGCCAGCTGCCTGTGAATGAGCGTTCCAGCCCACCCACCAGCTGACCACAGGGAAGAACCAGCTGGCCTAGGTCAGAACTGCACAGCTGAACTCCAGAATTGCAAATGAAGTAAAATGGCAAACTTGGGTTTCTTCTGGATGCAACCCCATGCTGTTCAACCCTAATGTCAGAACTTGGAGGCCCGATTTTATTCAGAGTCCTGAATTCCTGAAAAGGGCACCAGATACAGAATGAGGGGATTGTGATCTAACCCTGCAGAACACCAGATTCCTCAGAGAAAAGTGCTGTGGCCTCTACTGCTTCATGACCAGACACCCAAGGGGAAAAGATACTGAGTGGGACTTTTCCTTGGCTTGGGAATTGATGGTCTGAGCCAAAGCCGAAAACAAAGGATTCTACAGAGAAAGGACCCATGTGATTACCTTGGAGCTACCTGGATAACTCAGGATAATCTCACTACCTCAAGATCCTTCATTGAACTACATCTGCAAAGTCAAAGACACTTACCTACTATGTAAGGTAACATATTCACCTGTTGCATGGGTTAGAACATGGACCTCTTGGGAGGCCATTATTCAGCCAATCACAGTCATAGTTCCTTGATCGGAATCACCTTTGGCACTGGATTTGTTGAACTGCCCTCCACCTACCTGAGTAGGACTAAAGAGAATTGGAGAGGGATGTGTAACTGAGGGGGGATGGCCATGGGACAAATATCACTGACTGGTTAGATAAGGATGTGAGAGTTACCAGGACATCCAGAGAGCAGCCTTCACTTGGCGATGGGGATCCTGGAAGAAAGTAGCTCTGGGTAGGACTGCCAGGTGCAGCAAGTGAAGAATTAGGATTGGATGAAGTGGGCTGGGAGCCAGATCTCCCAACTCTATGTGGGAGCAGGAGAGAGAGCAGACCACCACCTCTCCCCACATCAGCCCCTGCAGTCACAGTCTGGATGGTTATTTGGAAGAGAAAATGTTGCATCAAACATAAGATGGGGGGTATAATCTGCATGGGCTTTTAAATAACTTTTGATAACCAGAAAGCTAGATCTTCCCGAGATGTCATGCTAGCCAGTAGGGAAAGAAGAGTCAACACTTGACAGTTGGGGTTCAGTGATGAAAAAAGAAAAACTACAGTTATTTTATGTTTGTGTTACCAGCAAGGACAGGCTCTTCAATAAACTGGTTATATTTCTTCGTATCAGGGCTAGGACTCCAAGGAGAGAATGAAGAATCTTAAAAAGACTAAGTCACAGCAGCTATCTTTGCTTAAGTGCCACTTGCAACACCCCAAGAATGAGTGTTTTCCCTCTAGGGCCACACTTGACATAGTTATGTGTGGTTATCTCTGTAGTTGAATAGCGTGGAGGCCCACTTCTAGCTGAGCTAGAGGAAACGATTTTCAACTTAGCAGTCCTCAGGTAAACTTCTTAAATGGCTGTTTTTCTGGAGTGAACCACAACTGAGCCTCAAACTTGCCTGGAATGAGACATTTGAAGATTATCTCTCACCCATCTGTAATAGCACCCTGACCTCATATTCCATTCCTGCAACTGAGTTCCATGGGAGGCAGTGGAACAAGGTGGGTAGCAGGGCAGATAACCCCAGGTTCTAATCCTAGTTTAGCACTTCCAGTTGTGTGACCTTGAGCAGGTTTCTGAACCTTTTATTCCAACATACCTAGTCTAAATAGGCAAAGCACAACATTCTCTTGGTAGATTTTGGGCACTCTTCAATATTTGGGGTGGTGGGGGCCACGTTACGTGACTGCTGCAACCTCACTCTTGAGTTTCAAGGAAAAGAGGTCTCAGAATGACTTCTGCTACACACAGACATTTACTAGCAAGCAGGTATGAAACATGCATAGTCCCTGTTCAGTAAGCTTGATGGAATCCCAACTATTGATTCCCCATAGTTCTCCTTGCATGAAAGTCACCTCTGAGGCAAATGCAGCTATATATATATATATTTTTTTTTAACATCTTTGTTGGAGTGTAGTTGCTTTACAGTGGTGTGTTGATTGCTGCTGTATAACAAAGTGAATCAGCTGTATGTATGCATATATCCCCATGTCCTCTCCGTCGTGCGTCTCCCTCCCACCCTCTCTATCCCACCCCTCTGGGTGGTCACAGAGCACCGAGCTGATCTCCTTGTGCTGTTCAGCTGCTTCCCACTAGCTATCTATTTTGCATGTGGTAGTGTGTGTGTGTCCATGCCACTCTCTCACTTTGTCCCAGCTTGCCCTTCCCCCTCCCCATGTCCTCAAGTCCATTCTCTACGTCTCCATCTTTGTTCCTGTCCTGCCCCTAGGTTCATCAGAAGCATTTTTTTCTTTTTTTGGATTCCATGTATGTGTGTTGGCATGCGGTGTTTGTTTTTTTCTTTCTGACTTGCTTCACTTTGTGTGGCGGACTCTGGGTCCATCCACCTCATTGCAAATGGCCCAGTTTCATTTCTTTTTGTGCCTGAATGATATTCCATTGTGTATATGTGCCACATCTTCTTTAACCATTCATCTGTCACAACGATCAGAATGACCCTCAACAAAAAATCTCCAAAGAATAAATGCTGGAGAGGGTGTGGAGAAAAGGGAACCCTCTTGCACTGTTGGTGGGAATGTAAATTGATACAGCCACTATGGAGAACAGTATGGAGGTTCCTTAAAAAACTACAAATAGAACTACCATATGACCCAGCAATCCCACTACTGGACATATACCCTGAGAAAACTATAATGCAGCTATATTTTAGTGGCAGGATTCTGTGAGCTGTTTTGTTGGAGTCAACAATCCTCTGGAATCAGCAGGTGCACACAGGACCTTTTACAAGGGTTGATCAGCCTTGGGGGTCATTGACAAGGGTTAAGTTTCTTATGTACCATTGATGCCAGTGGGTTCTTTAAATTATGTTATTCATCCATATACGTCAAGCAAGCTGTTAACTTTACCAATGGAAACTCATGTTTAATATCCATTAGGCTAATGAAAAAACTTCAAGTGTTGGTAAGAGATAAAAATACCTGAGGAGGGCTTCCCTGGTGGCGCAGTGGTTGAGAGTCCGCCTGCTGATGCAGGGGACGCGGGTTCGTGCCCCGGTCTGGGAGGATCCCACATGCAGCGGAGCGGCTGGGCCCGTGAGCCATGGCCGCTGAGCCTGTGCGTCCGGAGCCTGTGCTCCGCAACGGGAGAGGCCGCAACAGTGAGAGGCCCGTGTACCACAAAAAAAAAAAAAAAAAAACCTGAGGAGCTTATAGCAGCTCCCTCTGGAGTGAGGCCTTTTGATTAAATGCCAGCACACCACCCCTGGAGTGTATATTCCTGATTAGGGCATGACTGTCACAAGGGTGTAGCCCAAACTAACTAATACATATATTTAGAGCACACTGTGTATGCTGAAATATTTTTAAGCAAACTACAGATGACATGAGACCTCTCACACCTTGGCTTCCTCTTCTGCAAAATGAGGGTAATAATACCTACCTCACATGGTTGTCACCAGACTGTTAAATTATGAGAAAGCTTACTACAGTGCCTGGTAAATAGTAGCAGCTCAGAAAGTGTTAGCTGATATTGTTTGTTAATATTTTGTTGAGAATTTTTGCATTCACCACAGTTATGGGCCTGTAATTTTATTAATTTGTAGGTTTTTTTGTTTGGATAATGGTGGTGTCACAGAAAATATTTGGGAGTGTCCATCGTCTTCAGTTTTTTGGAATAGCTTGAGAAGGATAGGCATTAGCTCCTCTTTATATGTTTGCTAGAATTCCCCTGTGAAGCCATTTGGTCCTGGACTTCTGTTTGCTGGGAGTTTTCAAATTTTATTATAAATTAAATTTCACTACTAGTAATCAGTCTGTTCAGATTTTCTACTTTTTCCTGATTCAGTCTTGGCAGCCTTTTCTTTTTCTAGAAATTTGCCCGTTTCTTTTAGTTTGTCCAATTTTTGGCATATGACTGTTCATAGTATTATCTTATGATTTTTGTATCTCTGTGGTATCAGTTGTTATTTCTCTTCTTTCATTTCTTATTTTGTTTATTTGGGTCCTCTTTCTTTTCTTCTTGGTGAGTCTGGCTAAAGGTTTTATCAATTTTGTTTATCTTTTCAAAAAACCAGCTCTGGATTTCATTGATCTTTTCCATTTTGGGGAGGTCTCTATTTTATTTCCTCTTTGATTTGTATTATTTCCTTCCTTCTGTTAACTTTGGGCTTTTTCTGTTCTTCTTTTTATAATTCCTTTAGATGATAGGTTAGGCTGTTTATTTGGAATTTTTCTTGTTTCTTGATGTAGGCTTGTATCACTATAAAATTCTCTCTTAGGACTGCTTTTGGTGCATTCAATAAATTTTGGAAATTAGTTTTTCTATTTTCACTTATTTTGGTATTTTCTGATTTCCTCATTGATATCTTCATTGACCCATTGATTTCTTAGTAGCATGTTGTTTAGTCTCCATGTATTGTTTTTTCTCCCATTTTTCTTCCTGTAATTGATTTCTAGTTTCATACTGTTGTGGTTGGAAATAATGCTAGATAAAATTTCTATCCTCTTAAATTCGTTGAAACACGTTTTGTGGCCTTGCATGTTATCTATCCTGGAGAATGTGCCATGTGAACTTGAAAAGAATGTGTATTCTCCTGTTTTTGGATGGAATGTTCTGTAGATATCTAATAAGTCCAACTCGTCTATTGTGTCATTTAATACCACTGTTAACTTCTTGATTTTCTTTTTTTTTTTTTTCAGTACGCGGGCCTCTCATCACTGCGGCCTCTCCCATTGTGGAGCACAGGCTCCAGACACGCAGGCCCAGCGGCCATGGCTCACAGGCTCAGCCACTCCATGGCATGTGGGATCCTCCCGGACCGGGGCATGAACCCATGTCCCCTGCATCGGCAGGTGGACTCTTAACCACTGCGCCACCAGGAAAGCCCCTACCTTATTGATTTTCCATCTGGATGATCTGTCCATTGGTGTTAGTGGAGTGTTAAAGTTCCCTACTTTTATTATATTGTTGTCAATTTCTCTCTTTATGTCTGTTAATATTTGCTTTATATATTTAGGTGCTCCTGCATTGGGTGCATGTATGTGTTAACAGGTGTAATATCCTCTTCTTGTACTGATCTCTTTATCATTATATAGTGCCCTTCTTTGTCTTCTGTTATAAACTTTGTTTAAAATTCTATTTTGTCTGATATGAGTACGGCTACCCACACTTTCTTGTCATTTTCCTTTGTACGAAATATCTTTTTCCATTCTCTCACTTTCAGTCTGAGTGTGTCTTTAGCTCTGAAGTGAGTCTCTTGTAAGTAGCATATTAAAATGTCTTATTTTTAAAATTCCAATTGGCCATCCTATGCCTTTGATTGGAGAATTTAATCCACTGACATTTAAAGGAATTATTGATATGTATATACTTATTGCCATTTATTGCTTGTTTTCCATTTGTTTTTGTATTTCTTCTCTGTTCTTTTCTTCTTTATTTCTTTCCTGTGGTTTCATGATTTTCTTTAGTGGTATCTTATGTTCCTTTTTCTCTGTATCTACTGTAGATTTTTGATTTGTGCTTACAATGGGCTTCATATATGTTGACCTATAACATATATACTTGTTTTAAACGGATAGTCCTTAAGATCCTCAGCCTTTACTATATACTTGCCTTTACTAGTTGGTTTTTTCCTTTCCTATAAATTCTTTTTTCTTGTTATGTCCTTTTCCCCCCCTATTATAGAAACCCTATAACATTCCTTTTAGGGTAGGATTAGTATTGATAAACCTTTTTAGTTTTTGTTTGTTTGAAAAGTTCTTTATCTTTTCTTCAATTTTAAATAAGAATATTGCTGAGTAGAGTGTCGTAGGTTGCAGGTTTTTCTCTTTCAGCATCTTGAATATATCATGCCACTTGCACCTGGCCTGCAAGTTTACATGACCATTTTTTTTACTGCTGCTTTTAGAGTTCTCTCTTTCTCTTTAACTTTTACCATTTTAGTTATGATGTCTTGGTCTGGGTCTGTTTGGGTTCATCTTGTTTGAGACCCTCTGTACTTTCTGTACTTGGATACTTGTTTCCTTATTCAGATTTGGGATGTTTTTCAGCCATAATTTCATCAAATACATACCTCTCTCTATTTTCTCCTTCTGGGACCCCTATAATGTGAATATTACTATGCTTGATGATGTCCCAGAGATTCCTTAAGCTGCTCTTATTTTTTAATTTGTTTTTCATTTTTCTGTTCTGATTAGGTGATTTCCATTATTTTATCTTCTTGATCACATAGGCATTCTTCTGTATGACCTAGTCCGCTAATAATTCCTTCAGTGTGTTTTTTATCTCAGTTGCTGTATTATTCAGTTCTGACCAGTTCTTTTTTATATCTATAGTTAAAAATTCTCAGTGTGTTCATCTATTCTTTTCTCTAATTCAGTTAGCATTCTTATTACTAATGCTTTGAATTTTTTATCTTATAAATTGTTTATTTCTGTTTTCTTAATGATTTTTTCAGGAGTTTTCTCTTGTTCTTTGAATTAAAACAAATTCCTTTATTCTCATTTGATTAACTTTCTCTGCGTCTATGAAATTAGGTGAAACAGTTACCTTTTGCTGTCTTGAGAGGATGTGCTTATGTGAGCACATCCCTATACAGCCTCCATGTGCCCAGTGGCTTTGGTGGGACAGATGGACCTGACATGAAAACAAGTCACATCTCTCCTCAGGGTTTGCTGGCAGCTATCCTCTTGGTAGTAGGTGGGGCTGGAGATGGAGTGGCTATGGCCAAAACCAGGTATGAGCTGAGGCTTCCACTCTGATCAGTTACCATCACCACCCTATTGGGGGAATGGTCGGTTCCCAAGTTACTGGAGCAGAAGCCCTGAGGGTCAGGTCTGGGTTGGCTAAGTTCCCGTTAATTGTGTACTTCCCCATCCCCTAGCACCAGCACTCTAGTCCCAGAGGGGAGCAGTGCTAGAGCAAGAGGGTCTGGCAAGGGGTACTCAGCACAGGCCCAGGCACAGGCCATGGCAATTCAGATGGGACCAATGATCTGGACTGTCTCTGATGCACTGCCTAAGTGCCAGTAATGGCTGTCCCCACTCTGCTTAGATGCTGCTTCAGATCTGAGCCACCTCTGTGTCTCACAGCCAAGCTCCCAAGCAGGGCTGGAGCATTCACTTGGCTTGGGCTGGGTTGTATGGCAAGGTGGTTATGGGAAACCATCCAGCTACCCATACAATTTCCAATCCACCTTCTCTGTCCTGCTTCGGGAGTAAGAAAGCAAGTGGCATGCTCTTCACAAGCAGAATCCATAGTCCTCTTGTTAGTCCCACCTGCCCTCCAACCAGCCAATGGGGCTCATCTTCCTTGCGTCTGACCCCAGGCCCGGGACAGCTAATTTATAGCTCATACTGTTCACTCCCCAAGGAGTATCTCTGTCTGTGTAATCTCCCTCTTCATCTGAGTCCCCTCCCAGAGGCACTGGTCCTGACCTGATTGTTTCTCTTCCCTTCCTACTCAGTTCTGTGTGGATCTTTCTTACAGCCTTGGTAGTATAGGAGTCTGTGTGCCAGTCTCCAGTTAGTTTTCAGTGAGGATCATTCCACATGTAGATGTATTTTTGATGTGTTCATGGGAGGTGGTGAGTTCTTTGTCCTCCTACTCTGCCATCTTGATCTAATCTCATCTCTTACTAATTTTAATAGTTTTTTAGTTTATTCTCCTGCACTTTCTAAGCAGGTGGGGAAGCAATTTTATGAGACTGACAGAATCATTTTATTTACCTCCTGGGCTTACATTAAGGACACTTTCCCTGCCTCACTTCCAGCTTTGTGGGGCAAATGACCAATTTTAAATGTGAACAATAGTTATGCACACCACTCAGAGCAACCTGGGAATCTCTCAGGGATAACGCAGCACTTCTGTCAATCTAGGTTCCAAAATGACTGAATGAAGCAGAGCACTACCTAACTTGGTCCACATCATACTATGATGTAAGTAAGATTTGGGGGTTGTTAGTTGCAACAGCTAGAGTAACTAACCTTCACCAACACATAAACTAACATGACATATAGAAGATATTTACTGAGATAAAATTTAAAATTTACTAAAAAAGCTATACCCTATTAGAGATGTAATGATTCTATATTTTAAAAAATATAAAATCAATAAAAGATTAATATATAAATCCATACAATCCCAATCAAAATCCTAAAGTAATATGAAAATTTTAATGTTAAATAAGGAATTCATAATAGATAATTCTGAAAAGACTAAGAAGGGGGAACATTTACCCTTCAGATATAAAAACACATTTTAAAGCTATGCAAATTAATACAGGGCTATGATTTTGCAGGATTATTCAGTGAAATATAATACAAAGCAAAGAAAATATGGATGTGTATATAAAAGTTTAATTTATGATAAAAGTAGCATTTAAGTCAGAATGGACTATTAAATAAAAGCTATTGGGACAAAAGACTAATTCTTTTAATAAATAAATAAGGTTAGATTACCTCACAGCATTAAAAAAATTACTTGACTTAAAAGTCAAAATAAAAACGCAAAGCTACAAAAATAAAATAAGAAAATACAGACTATGTTTATGACCTCAGGGTAGATAAGTCCTGCTTAAACAAGTTATAAAAGTTAAAGGTATAAATAATTAGTGTCCAGATTGTTTAAAGGCAAATTAAATCAAGGGGGGAAAAAAGAAAGCAGTCCAATAAAAAATAAGAAACAACAGATGTAAACTGGGAAATTCATAGATAAAATTAAAATATTAAATAAGTAAAAAGATGCTCGATCTCACATATAATCAGTAATATACAAATTCAAACTATAAGGTGGAACGTTTTACTCCTGAAATTAGCAAGTTTTAACAAGTTTAATAATATCGTGTTGGCAAGAATTTGTATGAATTGTTGGCAAGAAAATAAAACCCCAAGAAATAGAATTACAAAATTTGTCTAGGTTTGCTAGATGTTATGGGTGAGAGAGTAAGTTGATACAGCAACTTAAGAAGGCCATTTAACAATCCGGTAGTATCTATTAAAGCTGAAAATGAGCATGCTCTATGACTGAGAAATTGCACTTGGTTGCTTTTATGCTGGATAAAACTCTCAATGTGCTCTTAAGGCGGTCTGTACAAAGATGTTTGTCTCAGTATTTTTTATATTAGTGAAAAATAAAAACAACCTAAGTGTCCATCCAATGGGAATAGTTAAATAAACTTTGGTCTATTGCTCTACATTGGTTGTAAAAAATGCCACAGGCCTAAATGTATTACATGGATATAAGGCTAAAATACATTATTGAACATAGAAGGTGGAAGTGAGTTGGAGGCCACACTTCTGCACCTCCTGCCTGCAAGCACAGTGATGGAGATATTTGCATTTTCTGCTCTGTACCTGGTCACCAGGCTTTATGCCTATAGAGAGGCAAATCAGAACATCTGATTTGCTGGCATGGAACATGGTTGCAGCAGTGAAATCCTGGAGTAACAGTTGTGGCAACAGATTCCTGATTTCGCAGATAATTAACCACAGTGGAGGCAACAGCCCCCTTGGCGGGCCAATAGTGTAATGTTCTTCTGGGAATCTTTCATAGAAGCCCAGCCTATAGACTTTTTCTAGATCATTCAATTATGTTGAAAGCATCTAATTTTCTATATTATATATTTTTCTTTTCTTAAACTAGCTAGAGATATCTGTGATCTGCAGCTGGACGTTGACACATACAGTATTTTGTACTACAGAAGTGACTGTGGGAAACAGATTTTTAAGGTTAAGAATCTGTTTATTATTTATATGTCACCTGTTGATTTTGAGCTGGGTAGCATTAAAGGATAGGATACAGATAATCTAAGGAAAGTTAAGTTATTATGTGTTCACCTGGAATAAAATGTTAATTAAAAGTGTGGTGCTGGGCTTCCCTGGTGGCGCAGTGGTTGAGAGTCTGCCTGCCGATGCAGGGGACACGGGTTTGTGCCCCAGTCCAGGAAGATCCCACATGCCGCGGAGCGGCTGGGCCTGTGAGCCATGGTCGCTGAGCCTGCATGTCCGGAGCCTGTGCTCCACAGCGGGAGAGGCCACAGCAGTGAGAGGCCCGCGTACCGCAAAAAAAAAAAATGGTGTTGTTGGCAGGTCAAGTACTGACTGCCTTTACATAATACATATGGCAAGTGAAGCACAAGGACTGTTGGAAGGGGTGGTCACTTCCAAAAGCCCCAGTGAATTTTTTTTAATTGCAGTATTAGGGTTTTAAATCCCTAGTCACAAGAATGATCAGAAAATTAGGACGTTTCTATGACTGTCCCAAAAACTCTGTCTCAAATCAGAGGCAGAGACAAACTTTTAAACATCTAACTTACAGTGAAGATTTAATCAGTTGAAGGTGGTAAAAGTTAGGACATTGGGAAAAAGTGAACTCTAAGAAATAGAATAAAATTTTGCCAGATATGGAAGACAGAGAGTATCTTCAATCCCTAAATCCCACTGAGTCTTCCTGGTGCTCTCTAATGAAACAGGTGCTTCCCAACTAGAAGAAGCAGACTGATCTTACTAGAGATCATTACTTGCAAGGGAATGCCACCTTCTCCTGGAGCCTCATCCTTCTACCTATCATAGCCTCCACACCTAGGCTGAGAGTCAGACCTCAGCATTTCTCAGAGGACCAGCTGGAAAGTCAAACTTGGGAGGAAATGCTCAGACTTGAAAGGAATTATAAGGATTTACTCATTTATGTCAGAGGAAAAACTGGAGAATGTGCACAGAAATGAATGCTAAGGGTTTTTAGAATAGGGTGGAGATATACAATTTGCTTCAGGCTGAATATGTTAGCATTGTACAAGTGAAAGATTTTCAATTCCATCTGCTAACTAAAGAAGCTAGGGGTGTCTCTGTGCACACGATTAATCAAAGCATGGCCTGAATGGCAAATATATGCTTTACATATGTTAACTTATTTATTCTTCTTGATGACCCTATACGATAATTACTAAGGTCATCTGCAGAATAGAGAAGTTAAATAATTTAAGCTGTAGCATACAGCCAGCAACGAGCAGAAATAGGACTTAACCATTATCCCAAAAGAGCACACCAATTCTACCTAGGGTTGTTTTCCTACTTTTTACCCACAGCATACCATTTTATAGAAACCGTCTAGGAAGACACATATTACAAGCATTGGTAAAATCAAAAAATGCTTTTTCACCGTTTTTTCCCCAAGCAAAACCATCTAAATGAAAGTAAATAAACAAAAAAAGGAGGACAATAATGAGAAGGCATTAAAATGGGAGCAAAAAGTAATAAAAAAGAGGAACAAATATGAAAAAGAAAAGCTAAAATAATAAAAAGGTATAAGAAGATAATAAATGTAAAGCAGATAAATAAAAAACATTATTCAATGTACTTTCTTTTAAAATAATAATGTGACTATATAAATTAAAAGCTCAGTCACCAGGCAGAAAAACGATACTATGATGTCCTCCACCCTTTCCCTTTGAGAGTAAATCAGGGTTTGCTATCTGTTAGAATCATAAACTCTACTAGAGTAGGGAAGGACTTCAGAGGTCACCTAATCCTTTGATGGCCTATATCCCAAAGTGTTAAATAAGTAGTTTTCTAATTCATTTTAATAACCTGCTTTCAGGGTGGTTCAGGAAATTCTCATAGATTGTAAGCAAACTGGTACCATGTACTCCTAGACATTATATAAGGGCCAAAATAATTGAAGATTTTTTCAGATTAGGAATCTTGATGAAGAGGAAGAGATTGCCCTATCTCAATGTTGGAGGAAAATAGCAGCCTAGAAATTATCTTCCTAGGCAATGTGGATGATGGTATAAAATGTCTAATAAAAAGTAAGCATTTCATTGTTATGAGAACATTTGAACCATAAGTATTTGGGGATCAAAGAAAGGAAACAGCATCCCTTTTGGCCAAGGAGCAAGTTGTTTAAATGTCTGCTAACTTAGTCATATTGGTTTATTGTGGTTTTTCGTCAAGACAGATTCCAGAGTCAATTTTGACATGTTTATGTCTGGTAATGGAATATTAATCGAGAAGATGTCATTTTTTCTTAAAACTGCTCATTTTGTTTACATACCCAGCTGGCATTTAGCATTGCCTTACCACTTCATCTTTCATTTTCCAGATCTTGTCTCATTTCCATTTTTACAGTCCAATTAACTATAACTAACAGATTGCCTGGAAACTGTTTCATGAAAATGTGATTATACAGTGTCATAGCTATATTCTCTAAATTTGACAAGGATATATTACTCAATTGAAGAAATTCTGTATTTATATACAAAAGCATGATTACTATAAAACCCCTGATTAATGTAAATCATCAAATTGGACTCAGTCTTTCTTGTAAAGATGTTAATCAGAAGACAAAATGATTGAATAAGAATCTTTGACCTGGATTGCAGAATAGTGAGGAACCTGGGTGGTTGTACTGGGTGATGTATATTTGGGACCTACGTGTCCTTCTTTCCTAAAAATATAGAATAAAAATGCATTTAGAAAAATGTCTAAGGGAAAATAGATTTTAAAAAGCATAAGAGAGGAGCTTCAAGATGGCGGAAGAGTACGACATGGATATCAGCTTCCTCCCCACAAATACGTCAGAAATACATCTACATGTGGAACAACTCCCACAGAACACCTACTGAGCTCTGGCAGAAGACCTCAGGCCTCCCAAAAGGCAAGAAACTCCCCCACGTACCTGGGTAGGGCAAAAGAAAATAGAAAAAACAGAGACAAAAGAATAGAAACGGACGGGCACCAAGGGGAGGGAACTGTGAAGGAGGAAAGGTTTCCAAACACTATGAAGCACCTTTGTGGGCGGAGACTGCGGGTGGCGGAGGTGGGTAAGCTTCAGAGCCATGGAGGAGAGCGCAGCCAGAGAGGTTCGGAGGGAAAAGCGGAGAGATTCCCGCACACAGGATCGGTGCCAACCACCACTCACCAGCCCGAGAGGATTGTCTGCTCACCCGCCAGGGAGGGCAAGGCCTGGGAGCTGAGGTTCGGGCTTCAGTCGGATCCCAGGGAGAACACTGGGGTTGGCGGCATGAACACAGCCTGAAGGAGTCTAGGGCGCCACAGCTAGATGGGAGGGAGTCTGGGAAAATGTGTGGACCTGCTGAACAGACAAGAGACTTTTTCTTGCCTGTTTCCTGGTGCGTGAGGAGAGGGGATTAAGAGCACTGCTTAAAGGAGCTCCAGAGATGGGCGCGAGCCGCGGCTAACAGCGCGGACCACAGAGACGGGCATGAGATGCTAAGGCTGCTGCTGCTGCCACCAAGAACCCTGTGTGCGAGCACAGGTCACTATCCACACCTCCCCTCCTGGGAGCCGGTGCAGCCCGCCACTGCCAGGGTCCCGGGATCCAGGGACAACTTCCCCGGGAGAATGCACGGCGCGCCTCAGGCTGGTGCAACATCACGCTGGACTCTGCCGCCGCAGGCTCGCCCCGCATCTGTACCCTTCCCTCCCCCCGGCCTGAGTGAGCCAGAGCCCCATAATCAGCTGCTCCTTTAACCCCGTCCTGTCTGAGCGAAGAACAGAGGCCCTCAGGCAACCTACATGCAGAGGCGGGGCAAAATCCAAAGCTGAACACCAGGAGCTGTGCGAACAAAGAAGAGAAAAGGAAATTTCTCCCAGCAGCCTCAGGAGCAACGGATTAAACCTCCACAATCAACCTGATGTTCCTACATCTGTGGAATATCTGAATAGACAATTAATCATCCCAAATTGAGGAGGTGGACTTTCAGAACAAGATATATTATTTTTTCCCCTTTTTCTCTTCTTGTGAGTGTGTATGTGTATGCTTCTGTGTGAGATTTTGTTTGTATATCTTTGCTTTCACCATTTGCCCTAGGGTCCTGTCTGTCCGCTTTTGGGTTTTTTTTTTTAACTTAAAAAAAGGTTTTTTTCTTAATAATTATTTTTTATTTTAATAACTTTATTTTACTTTATTTTATTTTACCTTCTCTTTTCTTTCTTTCTTTCTATTTTCTCTCCCTTTTATACTGAGCCATGTGGAGGACAGGTTCTTGGTGCTCCACCCAGGCATCAGGGCTGTGCCACTGAGGTGGGAGAGCCAAGTTCAGGACACTGGTCCACAAGAGACCTCCCAGCTCCACATAATATCAAATGGCGAAAATCTCCCAGAGATCTCCATCTCAACACCAAGACCCATCTCCACTCAACGACCAACAAGCTACAGTGTAGGACACCCTATGCCAAACAACTAGCAAGACAGGAACACAACCCCATCCATTATCACAGACGCTGCCTAAAATCATAATAAGACCACAGATACCCAAAAATACACCACCACACGTGGACCTGCCCACCAGAAAGACAAGATCCACCCTCATCCACCAGAACACAGGCACTAGTCCCCTCCACCAGGAAGCCTACACAACCTAATGAACCAACCTTAGCCACTGTGGACGGACACCAAAGACAACGGGAACTACGAACCTGCAGCCTGTGAAAAGGAGACCCCAAACACAGTACGTTAAGCAAAACGAGAAGACAGAGAAATATTCAACAGATGAAGGAGCAAGGCAAAAACCCACCAGACCTAACAAATGAAGAGTAAATAGGTAGTCTAGCTGAAAAAGAATTCAGAATAATGATAGTAAAGATGATCCAAAATCTTGGAAATAGAATGGAAGAAATACAAGAAACGTTTAAAAAGGACCTAGAAGAACTAAAGAGCAAACAAACAGAGATGAACAACACAGTAAATGAAATTAAAAATTCTCTAGAAGGGATCAATAGCAGAATAATTGAGGCAGAAGAACGTAAATGTGACCTGGAAGATAAAATAGTGGAAATAACTACTGCACAGCAGAATACAGATACAAGAATGAAAAGAATTGAGGACAGTCTCAGAGACCTCTGGGACAACACTAAACGCACCACATTCAAGTTATAGGTGTCCCAGAAGAAGAAGAGAAAAAGAAAGGAACTGAGAAAATATTTGAAGAGACTATAGTTGAAAACTTCCCTAATATGGGAAAGAAAATAGTTAATCAAGTCCAGGAAGCACAGAGAGTCCCATACAGGATAAATCCAAGAAGAAACATGCCAAGACACATATTAATCAAACTATCAAAAATTAAATACAAAGAAAAAATATTAAAAGCAGCAAGGGAAAATCAACAAGTAACACATAAGGGAATCCCCATAAGGTTAACAGCTGATCTTTCAGCAAAAACTCTGCAAGCCAGAAGGAGTGGCAGGACATATTTAAAGTGATGAGAGAGAAAAACCTACAACCAAGATTACTCTGCCCATCAAGGATCTCCTTCAGATTTGACAGAGAAATTAAAAACTTTACAGACAAGCAAAAGCTAAGAGAATTCACAACCACCAAACCAGCTTTACAACAAATGGTAAAGGAACTTCTCTAGGCAAGAAACACAAGAGGAGGAAAAGACCTACAATAATAAACCCAAAACAATTAAGAAAATGGTAAGAAGAACATACATATTGATAATTCCCTTAAAGGTAAATGGGTTAAATGCTCGAACCAAAAGACACAGACTGGCTGAATGGATACAAAAACAAGACCAGTATATATGCTCTCTACAAGAGACCCACCACTTCAGATAAAGGGACACATACAGACTGAAAGTGAGGGGATGGAAAAAGATATTCCATGCAAATGGAGATCAGAAGAAAGTGGGAGTAGCAATTCTCATATCAGACAAGATAGACTTTAAAACAAAGATTATTACAAGAGACAAGGGCACTACATAATGATCAAGCTATCAATCCAAGAAAAAGATATAACAATTTTAAATATTTATGCACCCAACATAGGAGCACCTCAATACATAAGGTAAATACTAACAGCCACAAAAGGGGAAATTGACAGTAACACAATCAGAGTAGGGGACCTTAACACCCCACTTTCACCAATGGACAGATCATCCAAAATGAAAATAACTAAGGAAACACAAGCTTTAAATGATACGTTAAACGAGATGGACTTAATTAATATTTATAGGACATTCCATCCAAAAACAAGAGAATGCATATTCTTCGCAAGTGCTCAAGGAATATTCTCCAGGATAGATCATGTCTTGGGTCACAAATCAAGCCTTGGTAAATTTAAGAAAATTGAGCACATATCAAGTATATTTTCAGATCACAATGCTATGAGACTAGGTATCAATTACAGGAAAAAATCTGTAAGAAATACAAACCCATGGAGGCTAAACAACACACGATGTAATAACAAGGAGATCATTGAAGAAATCAAAGAGGAAATTAAAAAATACCTAGAAACAAATGACAATGAAAACACAATGACACAAAACCTATGGGATGCAGCAAAAGCAGTTCTAAGAGGGAAATTTATAGCTATACAAGCCTCCCTACAGAAACAAGAAACATCTCAAATAAACAATCTAACATTACATCTAAAGCAATTAGAGAAAGAAGAAGAAAAAAAAAACAAAGTTAGCAGAAGGAAAGAAATCATAAAGATCAGATAAGATATAAATGAAAAAGAAATGAAGGAAATGATAGCAAAGATCAACAAAACTAAAAGCTGGTTCTTTGAGAAGATAAACAAAATTGATAAACCATTAGCCAGACTTATCAAGAAAAAAAGGGAGATGACTCAATAGAATTAGAAACGAAAAAGAGAAGTAACAACTGACACTGCAGAAATACAAAGGATCATGAGAGATTACTACAAGCAACTCTATGCCAATAAAATGGACAACCTGGAAGAAATGGACAAATTCTTAGAAATGCACAACTTTCCGAGACAGAACCAGGAAGAAATAGAAAACATGAACAGACCAATCACAAGCACTGAAATTGAACTGTGATTAAAAATCTTCCAACAAACAAAAGCCCAGGACCAGATGGCTACACAGGCGAATTCTATCAAACAGAGAAGAGCTAACACCTATCCTTCTCAAACTCTTCCAAAATATAGCAGAGGGAGGAACACTCCCAAACTCATTCTACGAGGCCACCATCACCCTGATACCAAAACCAGACAAGGATGTCACAAAGAAAGAAAACTACAGGCCAATATCACTGATGAACATAGATGCAAGAATCCTCAACAAAATACTAGCAAACAGAATCCAACAGCGTATTAAACGGATCATACACCATGATCAAGTGGAGTTTATTCCAGGAATGGAAGGATTCTTCCATATATGCAAATCAATCAACGTGGAACACCATATTAACAAACTGAAGGAGAAAAGCCATATGATCATCTCAATAGATGCAGAGAAAGCTTTCGAAAAAATTCAACACACATTTATGATAAAAACCCTGCAGAAAGTAGGCATAGAGGGAACTTTCTTCAACATAATAAAGGCCACATATGACAAACCCACAGCCAACATCGTCCTCAATGGTGAAAAACTGAAAGCATTTCCACTAAGATCAGGAACAAGACAAGGTTGCCCACTCTCACCATTCCTATTCAACATAGTTTGGGAAGTTTTAGCCACAGCAATCAGAGAAGAAAAAGAAATAAAAGGAATCCAAATCGGAAAAGAAGAAGTAAAGCTGTCACTGTTTGCAGATGACATGATACTATACATAGAGAATCCTAAAGATGCTACCAGAAAACTACTAGAGCTAATCAATGAATTTGGTAAAGTAGCAGGATACAAAATTAATGCACAGAAATCTCTGGCATTCCTATACACTAATGATGAAATATCTGAAAGTAAAATCAAGAAAACACTCCCATTTACCATTGCAAGAAACAGAATAAAATATCTAGCAATAAACCTACCTAAGGAGACAAAAGACCTGTATGCAGAAAATTATAAGACACTGATGAAAGAAATTAAAGATGATACAAATAGATGGAGAGATATACCATGTTCTTGGATGGGAAGAATCAACATTGTGAAAATGACTCTACTACCCAAAGCAATCTACAGATTCAATGCAATCCCTATCAAACGACCACTCACATTTTTCACAGAACTAGAACAAAACATTTCACAATTTGTATGGAAACACAAAAGACCCTGAATAGCCAAAGTAATCTTGAGAAAGAAAAACGGAGCTGGAGGAAGCAGGCTCCCTGACTTCAGACTATACTACAAAGCTACAGTAATCAAGACAGTATGGTACTGGCACAAAAACGGAAATATAGATCACTGGAACAGGATAGAAAGTCCAGAGATAAACCCACACACATATGGTCACCTTACCTTTGATAAAGGAGGCAGGAATAAACAGTGGAGAAAAGCCAGCCTCTTCAATAAGTGGTGCTGGGAAAACTGGACAGGTACATGTAAAAGAATGAAACTAGAACACTCCCTAATGCCATACACAAAAATAAACTCAGAATGGATTAATGACCTAAACGTAAGGCCAGACACCAATAAGTCTTAGAAGAAAACATAGGCTGAACACTCTATGACATAAATCACAGCAAGGTCCTTTTTGACCCACCTTCTAGATACATGGAAATAAAAACAAAAATAAACACATGGGACCTAATGAAACTTAAAAGCTTTTGCACAGCAAAGGAATCCATAAACTGGTTGAAAAAACAACCCTCAGAATGGGAGAAAATATTTGCAAATGAAGCAACTGACAAAGGACTAATCTCCAAAACATACAAGCAACTCACGCAGCTGAATATCAAAAAAACAAACAACCCAATCCAAAAATGGGCATTAGAGAAATGCAAATCAAAAGTACAATGAGATATGATCTCACACTGGTCAGAATGGCCATGATCAAAAATTCTAGAAACAATAAATGCTGGATAGGGTGTGGAGAATAGGGAACCCTCTTGCACTGTTGGTGGGAATGTAAATTGATACAGCCACTATGGAGAACAGTATGGAGGTTTCTTAAAAAACTAAAATTAGAACTACCATACGACCCAGCAATCTCACTACTGGGCATATACCCTGAGAAAACCATAATTCAAAAAGAGTCATGTACCAAAATCTTCATTGCAGCTCTATTTACAATAGCCTGGAGATGGAAACAACCTAAGTGTCCATCATCGGATGAATGGATAAAGAAGATGTGGCACATATATAAATGGAATATTACTCAGCCATAAAAAGAAATGAAACTGAGTTATTTGTAGTGAGGTGGATGGATATAGAGACTGTCATACAGAGTGAAGTAAGCCAGAAAGAGGAAAACAAATACCTTACGTTAACACATATGTATGGAATCTAAACAAAAAAAAAATAGAAAAGTAAATGATCCGCGGAACCTAGGGGCAAGACAGGAATAGAGATGTAGACCTACTAGAGAATGGACTTGAGGATACGGGGAGGACGAAGGGTAAGCTGGGACAAAGGAGAGAGTGGCATGGTCATATATACACTACCAAACATAAAATAGATCGCTAGTGGGAAGTAGCCACCTAGCACTGGGAGATGAGCTCGGTGCTTTGTGACCACCTAGAGGGGCAGGATAGGGAAGGTGGGAGGGAGGGAGACGCAAGAGGGAAGAGATATGGGGACATATGTATATGTATAACTGATTCACTTTGTTATAAAGCAGAAACTGACACAGCATTGTAAAGCAATTATACGCTAATAAAGTTGTTTTAAAAAAAAACATAAGAGATACTACTTAAAAAATTATGTTAAAATTTAGATGAAAAGGACAGTTTTCCAAAACTGATTCAAGAAGAAAGATAAAGCCCAATAAACCAAAACCATTAAAGAAATTACTTCACCTTCTCCCAAAGGAATCAGACCCAAATAACTTCAGAGATGAATTTGACCAAACTCTCAAAAAATGGGCAATTCCCATGTCATAAATTTGTTTCAAAAATTAGAAACCATGGAAAAACAATTTATTTTATAAAACTAAAATAAACTTCATGCCAAAGCCAGACAAATACTTCTTGGGCTCAAGAAAAGAAAGTTATGTATCAATTCATTTATAAACATAGATGCAAAGGTGCTAAATACACTAAAAAACTAATTTCAGCAATGCATAGAAAAGTCCATTTTAATCAGGTAGGGCTTATCCCAGGAATTCTTAGATATTTCAACATCAGAAGTCTAATATTATTATTCACTATATTAGCAGAATGAAGGAGATAAGACATATGATTTCTCAACATATGCATTTACCAACAGATGGAGGAAAATACTCACTTGGGTAAATATTCATAATAAAAACACTTTGCTCACTTAACATAGAACTGAACTTCCTTCAGTTTCCTTCTTTCTTTATTTAAAGTGGTCATCTTTAGAATTATTCACACTATATCAGGAAGAAGATAAGAATGCCTGCTATTATGGCTTCTCTTCAAAATTATTTTTTAAAAGACACAATAATTTGAAAGGAAAATATGAAATTATTCTTCTTTGCTAATGATATCTACATAGAAAATTCAATAAGATGTCCATAAAAAGTATTAAACATATATGAGGATTCAGCACAGTTTCTGGACAAATTGTTGACATGGAAAAATAAATAGCATAACTCTATAGCAACAATAACAGTGAAGAATGGGGTAGAAAAAATTTATAATAGCAACAAAAATGTGATATTCCCAGGAATAAATCTAATAAAAACATGCAAAACTTTTTGAAGAAATGTTTAAATAAAATTATGGAAAAACATTGTCAAACCAAATAAATGGAAATGTATGCTATGGTCCTACATAAAAATTTAAGGATATAAATTTTCTCCCAAATTAGTCTATAAAATCAATGCAATTCCACTAAATTCTCGTTGTTTTGTGTAAAATCTGACAAGATGATCCAAAAATTCATGTGGCAAGACCTAGACAATAATAGCTAAAAACAAATTTTTAAGAACAAAGATGAAAAGAGTTGCTCCATCAGGTATTAAAAACTATCATAGATGTCTAGCAATTAAGACAATGGATAATGGGCAGAAAGACAGATAAACAGACTAAGGCAACAGAATGTGGAGTTGCAAAAAGACTTGTGCATAAATAAAACAATTTTTACAGAAGTGTAGTCATTATAAATGGAAAAATAGATTATTCAAAGTTATTAAAAATGGTTAATTGTGTCAAAAGATTGTAAATAACTCACACAATATGCAAAAATAAATTATAAGCAGATTTTAGATAGAATTAAAAGCAAATTTTAAAGTTTTAGAAAAAAAAATATAACCATACCTATATGAAAATATAGGAAGAATGTCCTAAATAACATACAGAAAACACAAACCATGAAGGAAAATCCAAATAAGTTAAATAGATTAAAATATTAAATGTTTTTTAAAAAAATAAAAGACATCACAAGAAAAGTTAAAATGAACCATGGCTTAGAAAAAGCTAATTTATAGCATACATACGTGTTAAAGGAACAATATTCAATATAAAATAAGACAATACCTTATAAACTCATTTAAGAAAAAAAAAAAAAACGCCGACCACCCAATAAAGTGTGCAAAGGATATGCGCATGCAGTTTATAGAAGAGGAAATCCAAATAACCAATAATCCTATGCATGAAACTGTGGTAAGCTACCTTGTTGGATTGCAAAGAGAATAAATTCTCAGACCCTCACAGTTCCTGACACCATCTCAATAGCTGATAAAACAAGCACACACACACACACAATCAGTAAGGATATAAAAGATTTGAAGAACACAACCAACTTGACTTTAACAGAGAGCATTACATTCAACAATTAAAGAAATAAATACAAAAAATAAATTATTTTAGATTTTATTCTGGGCCATGAATCAAGTCTCAACAAATTTCAAAGGATTCAAATTATAAAATGTATGTCACCTGAACAACATGGAATTAACTTATGAAGTAGAAATAAAGATAACTAGAAAAATTTCCAAATGTTTGGAAATCAGGCAACATGCTTCTAAAAACCCACAGGTTTAAGAAGAAATCACAAAGTTAGAAAATTTGTAGAATTGAATATAATAAAAACACGATGTATCAAAATTTGTAGGATGTATCAAAAATGCTTAGAGGGATATACATATATTATTGCTATAAATGTAGATATTAGAAAAGAAGGAAGAGTTAAAATCAATGATCTATACTTCTAACTCAAGAATCTGGAAAAGGGGAAACAAATTAAACTTAAAAGAAAGAAGGATAAAATAATGAAAATAAGTGATGAAATCAATAAAGTAGAAAAATCAACAAAGCTTTGGTTTTGGTTCTTTGAACACATTAGTAACACTGATTAACACTTAGCAAGAGAGAGAGAATACAAATAATTAACATGAGGAATAAAAAAGGGGCATTCTTACAGATCCCATACACCTCAAAAGAATAATAAGAGTGTATTATAAATGATTTTATGTCAACAAACTTAAAAAATACAGTGCACAAATTCTTGAAAAACAAGATTTACCAAAAACTGACCCAGAAGAAATGGAGCATCTTTACTATCCTATATTAAATAAATCAAATCCATTACAAAAAATTTTTCTCTCAATAACTCCAGGTGTAGATGATTTCACTGGTGAATTATTCCTTCTAATAAAAGAAGAAATACCAACCTTACATAAATTCTTCTGAAGAATAGAAAAATAGGCAACTTACCAACTCCCAACTCATTTTATGCGCCAGCAAAACCCTGATACCAAAACCTCGGAAGGACTTATAAGAAAGGTAAATATGAACTGATATTTCTTATTAATATAAACATGAATATATTAAAACCTTAGCTAACAGAGTCTAGTTTTATATTAAAAGCATAGTACATCAAAACTAGGTGAAACTGATTTGAAAATCAACCAATAAAATTCACCAAGTAAGTGAACAAGGGAGATAAAAAATGTGATTACTTCAAAAAGTACAGAAAATATATTTGATCAAATCCAACATACATATATATTTAAAAGAAAAATGCTCAACATATATGAAATAGCCAGGAATTGCCTTAATCTAATGAAAGACATCTACAAAATGAAATCTTAATGGTCAACATAACATGGTAAAATATTGACCTTTTTCCCACACACACATTGAGAATGGTAAGACCAGAAGCCCACAACCACCAGTTTTATTCAAAATTGGAGGTCTTAACTAGTTCAAAGAAGCAATAAAAAATACTTTTAAGAGCAAAATATTGAAAAATAGCTAGTAAAACTTTATTCACAGATGATATAACTGTATACATAGAAGTTTCAGAATAATTTATGAACAATTAGCAATAGCAAACATTTAGGAAGAATGCTGCATACAAGGTGGCTATACCCTGGTCTGTGTTTACCCCAGAGGGGTAGGGTGTAACCCTTCCCAATCAACAGGTAGGATGTTGAGGCAGATGACTTTCAAGATACCTAGAGAATTTGAAAGTGTATTATTCCCACAAGGGACTCCAGGGGAGAGCAGGTAGGGCACAAGCAGATCCAAGCATGCTTGAGCATAGCAGAGTATCAGGACCTTTCTAGTGGCAAGGGAACATGAGAGAGGGCTGGGGATTGGCCACGTTTGAATTCCCACATGTACCAAAGGAGGGTATTCACTTGGGCTTTCTTATCAGTTCTGCCCAGATATGGAGCAGAAGGGGAGGAGGAAAGTGGGGTTATAAGAAGTCAGAAGCCAAACATCAAAACATGGAGTCATACTCTATTACATAATCCAACTCAATCACATTTCTTCATACCAGTAAATAAACAAACAAGAAACACTTGCAAAATGAAATGTAAAAGGACTGCTATTTATATGAGTGTCACAATGCATCAAAACCTAGAATAGGAGATACACCAGAAATACATCTACACGTGGAACAACTCCTACAGAACACCTACAGAACACTGGCAGAAGACCTCAGACTTCCCAAAAGGCAAGAAACCGCCCCCCACCACCACGTACCTGGGTAGAGCAAAAGAAAAAAGAATAAACAGAGACAAAGGAATAGGGATGGGACCTGCACCAGTGGGAGGGAGCTGTGAAGGACGAAAAGTTTCCACACACTAGAAGCCCCTTCGCTGGCGGAGACTGCGGGTGGCAGAGGGGGAAGCTTCGGAGCCACAGAGGAGAGCACAGCAACAGGGGTGCAGAGGGCAAAGCGGAGAGATTCCTGCACAGAAGATCAGGGCCGACCGGCACTCACCAGCCCGAGAGGCTTGTCTGCTCACCCGCCGGGGCGGGTGGGGCTGGGAGCTGAGGCTCGGGCTTCGGTCGGAGCTCAGGGAGAGGACTGGGGTTGGCGGCGCGAACACAGCCTGCAGGCGGTTAGTGCGTCACGGCTAGCCGGGAGGGAGTCCGGGGAAAAGTCTGGACCTGCCGAAGAGGCAAGAGACTTTTTCTTACCTCTTTGTTTCCTGGTGCTCGAGGAGAGGGGATTAAGAGCGCTGCTTAAAGGAGCTCCAGAGATGGGCGCGAGCCGTGGCTAAAAGCGCGGACCCCAGAGACGGGCATGAGACGCTAAGGCTGCTGCTGCCACCACCAAGAAGCCTGTGTGCGAGCACAGGTCACTATCCACACCCCCCTTCTGGGGAGCCGGTGCAGCCCGCCACTGCCAGGGTCCCGGGATCCAGGGTCAACTCCTCCGGGAGAACGCACAGCGCGCCTCAGGCTGGTGCAACCTCACGCCGGCCTCTGCCGCAGCAGGCCCACCCCGCACTCCGTGCCCCTCCCTCTCCCCAGGCCTGAGTGCGCCAGAGCCCCCGAATCAGCGGCTCCTTTAACCCCGTCCTGTCTGAGCGAAGAACAGATGCCCTCCGGTGACCTACACGCAGAGGCGGGGCCAAATCCAAAGCTGAGCCCCTGGGAGCTGTGAGAACAAAGAAGAGAAACGGATATCTCTCCCAGCAGCCTCAGAAGCAGCGTATTAAAGCTCCACAATCAACTTGATGTACCTGCATCTGTGGAATACATGAATAGACAACGAATCATCCCAAATTAAGGAGGTGGACTTTGAGAGCAAGATTTATTATTTTTTCCCCTTTTCCCCTTTTTGTGAGTGTGTATGTGTATGCTTCTGTGTGAGATTTTGTCTGTATAGCTTTGCTTCCACCATTTGTTCTAGGGTTCTATCTGTCTGGGTTTTTTTTGTTTGTTTAATTTTTTTCTTTTTTTTTCTCTTAATTGTTTTTTTATTTTAATAACTTTATTATATTTTATCTTACTTTATTTTATTTTAATTTATTTCCTTTCATTTTTTCCTTCCTTCCCTCCTTCCTTCCTTCCTCCCTCCCTCCCTCCCTCCTTCCTTTCTCTCTTTCCACTTCTACTAATTCTTTCTTTCTACTTGTTCTCCCTTTTATTCTGAGCCATGTGGATGAAAGGCTCTTGGTGCTCCACCCAGGAGTCAGTGCTGTGCCTCTGAGGAGGGAGAGCCAACTTCAGGACACTGGTCCACAAGAGACCTCCCAGCTCCACATAATATCAAATGGTGAAAATCTCCCAGAGATCTCCATCTCAACACCAGCACCCAGCTTCACTCAACGAGCAGAAAGCTACAGTGCTGGACATCCTATGCCAAACAACTAGAAACACAGGAACACAACCCCACCCATTAGTAGAGAGGCTGCCTAAAATCATAATAAGCCTACAGACACCCCAAAACACACCACCAGACGTGGACCTGCCCACCAGAAAGGAAAGATCCACCCTCATCCACCAGAACACAGGCACTAGTCCCCTCCTCCAGGAAGCCTACACAACCCACTGAACCAACTTTAGCCACTGGGGACAGACACCAAAAACAACAGGAACTACGAACCTGCAGCCAGCAAAAAGGAGACCCCAAACACAGTAAGATAAGCAAAATGAGAAGACAGAAAAACACACAGCAGATGAAAGAGCAAGATAAAAACCCACCAGACCTAACAAATGAAGAGGAAATAGGCAGTCTACCTGAAAAAGAATTCAGAATAATGATAGTAAAGATGATCCAAAATCTTGGAAATGGAATAGACAAAATGCAAGAAACATTTGACAAGGACCTAGAAGAACTAAAGATGAAGCAAACGATGATGAACAACACAATAAATGAAATTAAAAATACTCTAGATGGAATCAATAGCAGAATAACTGAGGCAGAAGAATGGATAAGTGACCTGGAAGATAAAATAGTGGAAATAACTACTGCAGAGCAGAATAAAGAAAAAAGAATGAAAAGAACTGAGGACAGTCTCAGAGACATCTGGGACATTAAACACACCAACATTCGAATTATAGGAGTTCCAGAAGAACAAGAGAAAAAGAAAGGGACTGAGAAAATATTTGAAGAGATTATAGTTGAAAACTTCCCTAATATGGGAAAGGAAATAGTTAATCAAGTCCAGGAAGCACAGAGAGTCCCATACCAGATAAATCCAAGGAGAAATACGCCAAGACACATATTAATCAAACTGTCAAAAATTAAATACAAAGAAAACCTATTAAAAGCAGCAAGGGAAAAACAACAAATAACACACAAGGGAATCCCCATAAGGTTAACAGCTGATCTTTCAGCAGAAACTCTGCAAGCCAGAAGGGACTGGCAGGACATATTTAAAGTGATGAAGGAGAAAAACCTGCACTGAAGATTACTCTACCCAGCAAGGATCTCATTCAGATTTGATGGAGAAATTAAAACCTTTACAGACAAGGAAAAGATGAGAGAGTTCAGCACCACCAAACCAGCTTTACAACAACTGCTAAAGGAACTTCTCTAGGCAAGAAACACAAGAGAAGGAAAAGACCTACAATAACGAACCCAAAACAATTAAGAAAATGAGAATAGGGACATACATCTCGATAATTACCTTAAATGTAAGTGGACTAAATGCTCCCACCAAAAGACACAGATTGGGTGAATGGATACAAAAACAAGACCCATATATTTGCTGTCTACAAGAGACCCACTTCAGACCTAGAGACACATACAGACTGAAAGTGAGGGGATGGAAAAATATATTTCATGCACATGGAAACCAAAAGAAAGCTGGAGTAGCAATTCTCATATCAGAAAAAATAGACTTTAAAATAAAGACTATTAGAAGAGACAAAGAAGGACACTACATAATGAACAAGGGATCGATCCAAGAAGAAGATATAACAATTGTAAATATTTATGAACCCAACATAGGAGCACCTCAATACATAAGGCAAATACCAACAGCCATAAAAGGGGAAATCAACAGTAACACATTCAGAGTAGGCGACTTTAACACCCCACTCTCACCCATGGACAGATCATCCAAAATGAAAATAAATAAGGAGACACAGGCTTTAAATGATACATTAAACAAGATGGACTTAATTGATATTTATAAGACATTCCATCCCAAAACAGCAGAATACACATTTTTCTCAAATGCTCATGGAACATTCTCCAGGATAGATCATATCGTGGGTCACAAATCAAGCCTTGGTAAATTTAAGAAAATTGAAATTGTATCAAGTATCTTTTCTGACCACAATGCCATGAGACTAGATATCAATTACAGGAAAAGATCTGTAAAAAATACAAACACATGGAGGCTAAACAATACACTACTTAATGACGAAGTGATCACTGAAGAAATCAAAGAGGAAATAAAAAAATACCTAGAAACAAATGACAATGAAAACACAATGACACAAAACCTATGGGATGCAGCAAAAGCAGTTCTAAGAGGGAAGTTTATAGCAATACAATCCTACCTTATGAAACAGAAAACATCTCAAATAAACAACCTAACCTTGCACCTAAAGCAATTAGAGAAAGAAGAACAAAACAACCCCAAAGTTAGCAAAAGGAAAAAAATCATAAAAATCAGATCAGAAATAAATGAAAAAGAAATGAAGGAAATTATAGCAAAGATCAATAAAACTAAAAGGTGGTTCTTTGAGAAGATAAACAAAATTGATAAACTATTAGCCAGACTCATCAAGAAAAAAAAGGGAGAAAACTCAAATCAATAGAGTTAGAAATGAAAAAGAAGTAACAACTGACACTGCAGAAATACAAAGGATCATGAGAGATTACTACAAGCAACTCTATGCCAATAAAATGGACAACCTGGAAGAAATGGACAAATTCTTAGAAATGCACAATCTGCCAAGACTGAATCAGGAAGAAATAGAAAATATGAACAGTCCAATCACAAGCACTGAATTTGAAACTGTGATTAAAAATCTTCCAACAAACAAAAGCCCAGGACTAGATGGCTTCACAGGCAAATTCTATCAAACATTTAGAGAAGAGCTAACACCTATCCTTCTCAAACTCTTCCAAAATATAGCAGAGGGAGGAACACTCCCAAACTCATTCTACGAGGCCACCATCACCCTGATACCAAAACCAGACAAGGATGTCACAAAGAAAGAAAACTACAGGCCAATATCACTGATGAACATAGATGCAAAAATCCTCAACAAAATACTCACAAACAGAACCCAACAGCACATTAAACGGATCATACACCATTATCAAGTGGGGTTTATCCCAGGAATGCAAGGATTCTTCAACATATGCAAATCAATCAACATGATACACCATATTAACAAGCTGAAGGAGAAAACCATACGATCATCTCAATAGATGCAGAGGAAGCTTTCGACAAAATTCAACACATATTTATGATAAAAACCCTGCAGAAAGTAGGCATAGAGGAAACTTTCTTCAACATAATAAAGGCCACATATGACAAACCCACAGCCAACATCGTCCTCAATGGTGAAAAACTGAAAGCATTTCCACTAAGATCAGGAACAAGATAAGGTTGCCCACTCTCACCATTCTTATTCAACATAGTTTTGGAAGTTTTAGCCACAGCAATCAGAGAAGAAAAGGAAATAAAAGGAATCCAAATCGGAAAAGAAGAAGTAAAGCTGTCACTGTTTGCAGATGACATGATACTATACATAGAGAATCCTAAAGATGCTACCAGAAAACTACTAGAGCTAATCAATGAATTTGGTAAAGTAGCAGGATACAAAATTAATGCACAGAAATCTCGCATTCCTATACACTAATGATGAAATATCTGAAAGTAAAATCAAGAAAACACTCCCATTTACCATTGCAAGAAACAGAATAAAATATCTAGCAATAAACCTACCTAAGGAGACAAAAGACCTGTATGCAGAAAATTATAAGACACTGATGAAAGAAATTAAAGATGATACAAATAGATGGAGAGATATACCATGTTCTTGGGTTGGAAGAATCAACATTGTGAAAATGACTCTACTACCCAAAGCAATCTACAGATTCAATGCAATCCCTATCAAACGACCACTCACATTTTTCACAGAACTAGAACAAAACATTTCACAATTTGTATGGAAACACAAAAGACCCTGAATAGCCAAAGTATCTTGAGAAAGAAAAACGGAGCTGGAGGAATCAGGCTCCCTGACTTCAGACTATACTACAAAGCTACTGTAATCAAGACAGTATGGTACTGGCACAAAAACGGAAATATAGATCACTGGAACAGGATAGAAAGTCCAGAGATAAACCCACACACATATGGTCACCTTACCTTTGATAAAGGAGGCAGGAATAAACAGTGGAGAAAAGCCAGCCTCTTCAATAGGTGGTGCTGGGAAAACTGGACAGGTACATGTAAAAGAATGAAACTAGAACACTCCCTAACGCCATACACAAAAATAAACTCAAAATGGATTAATGACCTAAACGTAAGGCCAGACACCAATAACTCTTAGAAGAAAACATAGGCAGAACACTCTATGACATAAATCACAGCAAGATCCTTTTTGACCCACCTCCTAGATACATGGAAATAAAAACAAAAATAAACACATGGGACCTAATGAAACTTAAAAGCTTTTGCACAGCAAAGGAATCCATAAACTGGTTGAAAAGACAACCCTCAGAATGGGAGAAAATATTTGCAAATGAAGCAACTGACAAAGGATTAATCTCCAAAACACACAAGCAACTCACGCAGCTGAATATCAAAAAAACAAACAACCCAATCCAAACATGGGCAGAAGACAGAAATAGACATTTATCCAATGAATGCCAACAAACACATGAAAGGCCGCTCAACATCATTAATCATTAGAGAAATGCAAATCAAAACTGCAATGAGATATCATCTCACACCAGTCAGAATGGCCATCATCAAAAAATCTAGAAACAATAAATGCTGGTGAGGGTGTAGTGAAAAGGGAACCCTCTTGCACAGTTGGTGGGAATGTAAATTGATACAGCCACTGTGGAGAACAGTATGGAGGTTCCTTAAAAAACTACAAATAGAACTACCATATGACCCAGCAATCCCACTACTGGGCATATACCCTGAGAAAACCATAATTCAAAAAGAGTCATGTACCAAAATCTTCATTGCAGCTCTATTTACAATAGCCTGGAGATGGAAACAACCTAAGTGTCCATCATCGGATGAATGGATAAAGAAGATGTGGCACATATATACAATGGAATATTACTCAGCCATAAAAAGAAACAAAATTGAGCTATTTGTAATGAGGTGGATAGACCTAGAGTCTGTCATACAGACTGAAGTAAGTCAGAAAGAGAAAGACAAATACTGTATGCTAACACATATATCTGGAATTTAAGGGAAAAAATGTCATGAAGAACCTAGGGGTAAGACAGGAATAAAGACACAGACCTACTAGAGAATGGACTTGAGGATATGGGGAGGGGGAAGGGTAAGCTGTGACAAAGCAAGAGAGAGGCATGGACATATATACACTACCAAACGTAAGGTGCATAGCTAGTGGGAAGCAGCCGCATAGCACTGGGAGATCAGCTCGGTGCTTTGTGACCTCCTAGAGCTGTGGGATAGGGAGGATGGGAGGGAGGGAGACGCAAGAGGGAAGAGATATGGGAACATATGTATATGTATAACTGATTCACTTTGTTATAATGCAGAAACTAACACACCATTGTAAAGCAATTATACTCCAATAAAGTTGTAAAAAATAAAACCCTAGAATAGGGCTTCCTTGGTGGTGCAGTGGTTAAGAATCCTCCTGTCAATGCAGGGGACATGGGTTCAAGCCCTTGTCCAGGAAGATCCCACATGCCACAGAGCAACTAAGCCCGCGAGCCACAACTACTGAGCCATGTGCCACAACTACTGAAGCCCACGTGCCTAGAACCTATGCTCTGCAACAAGAGAAGCCACCGCAATGAGAAGCCCGCGCACCGCAACGAAGAGTGGCCCCTGCTCGCCGCAACTAGAGAAAGCCTGCACGGAGCAACGAAGACCCAACGCAGCCAAAAATAAATATATTAAAAAATAAATTTAAAAAACAACCTAAAATAAATCTAATGAAAAAATTGAAAGATCTTTATATTGTGCAAGCTACTAAACATTACTGAGGAAAATGAAAGAACCTACTATGCTATGTTAATGGTTATTCAATGTTGTTAAGATGTACTGATGTCAATTAATCTACAGCAAAGGAGGCAAGAATATACAACAGAGGAGAAAAGATAGTCTCTTCAATAAGTGGTGCTGGGAAAACTGGTGCTACATGTAAAAGAATGTAATTAGAACACTCTTTAACACCATGTAAAAAATAAACTCAAAATGGATTAAGACCTAAATGTAAGACTTTAACCCATAACCCTCCTAGAGGAAAACATAGGCAGAATGCTCTTTGACATAAATCATAACAATATTTTTTTGAATCTGTCTCCTAAAGCAAAAATATACAAATGAGACCTAATTAAACTTAAAAGTTTTGCACAGCAAAGAAAACCATCGACAAAACAAAGACAATGTACTTAATGGGAGAAAATATTTGCAAATTATATGACAGATAAGGGGTTAATAGCCAACATATATAAACACTTCATATAACTCAACCAAAAAAATAAACAACCTGATTGAAAAATGGCAGAAGATATGAATAGTCATTTTCCCAAAGAGGACATGCAGATGGCCAATAGGCACATGAAAAGATGCTCAACATCTCTAATCATCAGGGAAATGCAAATCAAAACCACAATGAGATATCACCTCACACCTGTCAGAATGGCTATCATCGAAATGAACACAAGTGACAAATGTTGGTGAAGATTTGGAGAAAAAAGAACCCTCGTGCACTCTTGGTGGGAATGTAAATTGGTGCAGCCATTGTAGAAAACAGTGGTTTCTCAAAAAGCTAAAAATAGAACTACCACATGACCCAGCAATTCCATTCCTGAGTATATATCTGAAAAAAGATACTAATTCAAAAAGATATATACACTCCAATGTTCATAGCAGCATTATTTACAATAGCCAAGCTATGGAAGCAACCTAAATGTCCATCAACAGATGAATGGATAAAGAAGATGTGGTGTGTGTGTGTGTGTGTGTGTGTGTGTGTGTGTGTGTGTACATGTATATATATGAATTCTACTCAGCCATAAAAAAGAATGAAATTTTGCCATTTGTAACAACATGGATGAACTTGGAGGGTATTATGTTAAATGAAATAAGTCAGACAGAGAAAGGCAAATACTGTATGATATCCCTGATATGTGAAATCTAAAAAATATAATAAACTTGTGAATAAAACAAAACAGAAACAGACTTGCAGATATAGAGAACAAACTAGTGGTTACCAGAGAGGAGAGGGAAGTGGGGGGCAATATGGGAGTAGGGGATTAAGAGGTACAAACCATTATATAGCCTATAAAATAAGCTACAAGGATATATTGCACAATGCAAGGAATATAGCCAACATTTTGTGGTAACTATAAATGGAGTGTAAATTTTGGAGATTCTGAGTTACTATGTTGTACACCTGTAGATTATATGACATTGTACATCAACTATACTTCAATAAAAAAGAAAAAATTATATAGATTATCCCCAAATTGATCTATAGGTTTAATGTAATCCCAATAAAAATCTCCACAGGCCTTTTGTGGAGACTGGCAAAATTGCTGATGAGTTCGCTGTCTGAGCCAGAGGATTGAGCTGGGTGATCAGAATGGCAAGCATTATTAATCTGAAATTACCTGATGACTTTATCTTGTGATGGGAAAAGCATTTCCAGAAGGAACAGATACCATTACTTGTAGATCAGGGCAAGTTTTCTCCCATAGACACCACTGAAGATGCTATGCTCATGTTTGTTTCTCGATTCTCTTCTCTTCTTCCATGGTGACAAGCCTCCCATCTGACTGACATATTGATTCCTTCCAAAACCTGTATGTTATGCTCTGCAAACTCAGGGTGCAAATGAGGTCATATTGAATTCTAACTAATAGTTCAACCTACCTCCCCATCTCCAATCTTACTAGCAGTAAGTCATTCCTCCAAGACTTTTCTTCTTCCTACTCATTCCCAAATTACCTAAGAACTTAAGAATTTGGGGGCTCACTCCATGCAAATAATTTGCTTCCAAAAACAATGCAAGCCACCAAAAGAACTAGAGGTCATCCCTGCTGTTGTTTCTGGCTGCCATGTGATGCCCTAGTCCAAAAGTGGTCCTGCAGTCAATATGCCCATTATCACTGGGGCACCAAGGGAAAGTTCCCACCCAGGCTGCATAAGAACCCGTGAAGGGTGAAGACTATTTAAATTAATAATCCAGAGCTCATCTAGTACTCCCAAGCACAATCACAGTGCAGGAAAATTTGGAGAGTCTTCCAGCCTTAGACATAACCTGTGCTAAAATCGGGCCCCTCTGTCAAATCTTGGTACAGTGGTATGAGCCTGAGTTACCCACCTAAACAAATATTACCAACACTGGCTATTGACCCATCACCATCCTACATTACTCCCTCCTTCTATTTTCTTGAACAAAATCATTTTAAGGATGCGCTACTCAGAGTGTGGTCCAAGTACCCACAGCATCAGTTAGTTTCACCTGGGAACTTGTAGGAACTGCAAATTCTCATGCCCAACTGCTGACATTCTGAATGAAAAACTCCAGAGTAGAACCTAAGAATCTGTGTTGAACAAACTTTCTAGATGATTCTTAGGCACAATAAACTTGCACTGCTTTAAGTAGTTTTAATATCTTTGCCTATAATGAGAACAGATGTGTTAGTATTTTTAAACAGGTTACAGTTCTCACTCGTCTTAAGAGCTATTCTATTTCTTTAAGTGCCTATTTGTACTCTGTGTAATTCCTTAATTATGCTCTTGGTAGTAGAAAGATTTGAAAAGTACAGCCATTTTCTGAAAGAAAATTCCACCCTTGGACAAATACATACACACATGAAAATCCAAGAGATGGCACAAGAGAAAATTCACTTTTCCCTCAAGTCACCTATCAGTTCCCACTGCATCATTTGAGTATGAGCAAAGGAAGCCATTGCTCTTGATTGGACTGCCATCTTCCACTCTCTGCTGCAATCCTCTCAAGCCTTTTTTTTTTTTAATCCTCATTCCTTCTGCCATATAGGCCCAGTCTCCTCATTATCCAAAGTATATCCAAAACAATAAATATTTGTGTAACACAATCTGTCCCCAAGGAACTCAACAGGGCTTAATAAACCATAAAGTTGGCATTTCTAACTCTCTCCATATTCTGCTCTTGGCTATTAGAACACAGTATTTTGGACAGCAATATGCATTTTAAAAGAGTTAGGGAAGGGATATAAGCACAGATATAAAGATGCTCAGTCTTTGAGCATATAATATAAACAGAGCATCTAAAACAACTGCAGGCTGTTAGGAATACTGAGGGGTGGGTGTGAAAGAAGGGCACCAGCAGCCCCCCTTAGCCTTAACCATAAAAGTTAATGAAAGGCATGTTCTTACGACATCCTTTGGAAGAGATCTCCTTCTTCCCCACATTGTGAAGCACCAAATCCCTCCCCAACACTCTTTTTTTTTTTTTTCCTAATGCAATTTAGTACGCAAAAAGGTCCCAAATCCAGGCACCAAAAAAATGTCACCATGCCTCCACATGAAGTTAAAACCCGACTGCATGATTTTTCATAGACTTAAAGTGTTTGCAAATGTCCTCATTTATCTCCTAATCCCAGGTCTAGAAGCCATATGAGTAGCCTCTGCATTTCAGACACATCCTCAAGTAAAACCCTCACTCACCTACCCCCCGACCTCCACCCCTCCATCTTGCTCTCTCCACCAGAAAGCTGTTTGGCAAATTAAAAAGAATAATGTGGTCTTTTCTGACAGTTTGGCTTGGGAGCCCTAAATGTAAACTCACATCACTGCTACCAATGAATGATTTTATTCATTTTTAGGTACTTATTTTCTTTTATTCAAATACACCTTTCAAGACACGCAGTGCCCCAGGAGGAAGTGGAAGAGGTTTAATTTCAGAAGGCAGACTTACATGACGACTTCGACATGAAAAATATTAAAAAATTACTCTGTCGAAAACTCCCATTGAAAACTGCATTCATTTTTTGCATATTCAACCCCTCAAACATCAAGGTGTATGTGGGTGAGGGTGTGTTTGTGGTTGTGTGGGCCTGGTTTGTTTAGGGAGAGGTTCCACTTCACCATTGCCACCCACTCTGTCTCAAAACCCAAGGTATTCTGAGGTGCCCCTGGGTTACCTGGAAGTGAATTCACCATACTTTAGTACCAGCAAGTCTCTCTTCAAAATGTGGCCCGGGAGTCACTAAAGGAAACCACACAGTGTTAAGACTAAACATTCTTGAGTAAGCCTCAGTTATGGCAAGTTCAACAGCCTGGCCGTTGAGAGAGCAGTTACCGAAATTTTCCAAATAAATAAAGCAAACAAGTTACTTCAGGAAGAAGTTCACATCTATATGATTTATAATACTGGGAGTTGGCCCACTGAGGCAGAAGGAACCCAGTGAACCAGCAGTAAACCAGAGGCCACCCAGGCACTCAGGGCAGCCTCCAAGGTTTTAGTTCATGTTCAATCACCTACTGAATCCTCACCAGGAGGTGCTCTGCTGGGGGAGCTAATGGTGTCTTACAACATCCTGCAAGACTTATTGGCATGAACTTTATCATTCAGCCTCTAAATGGGTTAATATTAACAGGAAAAAAAAATAGGGATCCTATTTAGAGGCCCCTGGCAGCAAGCAAATACAGAAAAAAATACTTCTCCAAAATCAATGTTTGTTTTGCTGAGGGCCTCCTTAGGTGTACCTTGGAAACAATTCTGTCTGTCTCCCACAGTTAAGTCACCCAGCAGCCTCATATGCCAGCCAGAAGTACTTAGCAGTCCAGAATCAACAGGTTGCTGCTGTTGAGCAGAACCAGAACACTGGGGCAAAAAGAATGGAAAATGTTATATGTGACGCAGCAGTCTTGATGCATGTTGATGATAAAGATGAGAGGCACCCTGAAGATCCTACCTCTCGTGGCCCCCATCCACCCACCTCCCACTAAGCACCATCTCCAAGGATCATTCTGGCCATGAGGGTAAAAACTACTGCTCTGTAGCTGGTCTCCATATGTCACCCTCAGGCACTTCCAAATCAACACACACACACACAGACACACACACACACACACACACACACACACTGCATACTATGTATATTGCTATGTAGGAGGACTTTATGCTTTGATGGAGCTATTAAAACATACTCAACATTCTTGCAATCACACCCACATATCTCTCTGCCTTGGTACATATTATACATGTGTAGAATTAGACAATAAAGCACATAGAGGGCATAAATTGTATTTGATTAAATTACCCCATATGTGTTCTTAGGCAGAAAGCCTAAACTCCTGCCAGTGGACTGGGAATGAATTAATAGCACCATTCAGTTGTTCAGCCTCAGTATCTTATTCAGATTATGAAGCATCTATTAAATTAAATATAAAAATCATCTAATCATATATCTATATATATCCCAAAACAGCCAAGTGAACTATTAGTCTAATACCTTGATATAACTTTTTAATCAGCAAATTACAGCAGCAACATATCTTCCTGTTATTGACCTACTGTTTCAAAGCTTCCAGGCAGGGATGTTCTATTTTTGGTTCACCATTATATAATTAATACACCAATGCCATTTTTACAAAAAATACGTACAACCAAACTGTAAGTTCTACCACATAGAGAACTGGAGGCATAAGTATAGACAATGACCAGCAGAAGGAATGTTTATAAACATTTTAAATAACACTCCTAATATTTATCTCAGTGAACCCCTTCTTTGAACATGTCAATTACATGTGTATATCTTTCAGAATATCAGGTATATACTAAATATTTATGTGTTTATGCACATAAGACACATTAAATATGTCATCCTGTTTATGACACTATGACATTCTATAGGTGGGGAGAAATAACATTGGCTACAAAGACAGAAGGAATCACTTTTTAAAACAAGAAGAATTAATGATCATGAAGGAAGAACTAGGAACAAACAATAAAACCAGGAAATGCAAGCCATTCATGAGATAAAGGCCTAAGATTTCAGACAAGCTGAATATTCTTCAAAGCACAATATTCAGGACACAAGAAAAACTTGTTCCAATTAGAATAAGAATGTGGAAAAAATAAAACAAAATATGTCTCCTCATAGGGGTATAAATAATGAGAAAGTATTTATAAATTAAAAGACTGAAAAGCAAAAATTGTGACAATGTCAAAATATTTCATAACTTTAATGAATGAGATAGAGAGGAATATGGAGTATGGAAAGACCTCAACAGAGACATTGAAACTCTTAAGACTCTGACAAAGCAAGACTGGAGTGTTTTCTTTTGGTTTTTTTACAACTGTATTTACTTTAAAAAAAATGTTCACAGAATGACTGTTGAACTAGAGAACCCCAAGGGATAGAGTGTAGGGAACAATTTTGCAAAGGTAAGATTATATAACCTAATTACAAGTTTAAATGCAAGATCCCCAACGAGAACCACAGCATTGCACACTCCATACATTTTAGATAAAGTTATCACAACCAAAGCAGGTGTTTAGAGAGCTAGTGGATGATAGGAAGATCTCCTCAGATAATGTGGAGCAGAGCCCTTAGATGGTCCTACATACACATGTAGCATGAGCAAGAAAGAAACCTTTGTTTTTCTAAGCCCCTGCAATATGGGGGTTATTTGTCACTGCAGCAGAACTGGGCCTATCCTCAATGATACAATGAGGGTGAAAAATAAATCTCCGTCCTATGAAGTATTCTCACTGTAATTATTATACAGCCAAGATAAAATATACAGCCATAGCTTCTGAATGCTATTTACAGTGTAAAGTGAACAACTGGTTTCATTTTCTCTGGAGATTGTAGTACTTTGAAGAGACAAAACAATTGGGGAAATAACCACTGTGTAGATAGCAATGATTGTTGGCCTCATATTAAAACATAGACCCTGCAATTGGAAAGAAAGGCAGAGGGGAGGGTCACATAACATGGGACATGAGAGCAGTCCACATACAATTCAGGTGAGTGTGTGCATGATGAGGGACACCTACAGAGGAGGGCTCAAAACAAAACAGAAAATAAACAAGAACATGCAGCACAAAGGTGGGGATGAAGACAGATCATAAATTTCTAATACAGAGACTATTCATTCTGTTTGAAAACTGAAGGATAGCCCCTCAGAAGCCTGCCTATCATTTTCTGGAAGGCATAGGTATCAATTCCAGTATCCAACCCACAGACAAGTTAAGTTGTGGTGGGACAAGATCAGAGAGATAATGAAGGATGAGCCTGGAAAAGGTGTGTCCAAGAGTTTCCAGAAGAAGCAGCAAAAGCAGACTTTTTTTAACCAAAAGCAAAGAAGCTCAGCAAGCAGTAAAAGATGACATTACTGGTTTCTCGTTTAATAGGTGAATGAAACAGCTGTGGAGCCCCCTCAAATCTTTTGTGGTTAGTTTTGATTGGAAAGTTCAAATGGAGTATTTGCTGTTTGTTTATTCCCTACTCATTTCCACAAATAATTTAAGGGCATAGAAAAATGATCCCTAGGAAACTCCACTGGTACCCAAGTTGGTGAAGAAGGACTTCATGTTTTCCTTCCTTTTGCCTCAGTATAATTTGAAATTTGTACAAGGGGCATGTACTCATGTACTACTTTGGAAGTTAAATGTTTAAAAACTTTAAAAAGGCTACAAAATAGACTTTGCTCCCTGTATTTAATTTTCTCCTCACCTCTGAGAATAAGATCAGACATAGAATTGGACTTGCTGGTAAAGTGGACAATTACGGACTAAAGAAAGAAAATAAGAGAAAAATGCAGCCAAGTAACATCACAAATAAAAAAACCTATAAAATATGAGACAGATTACAGCTGGATTCACTCGAGTGTCTGGGGGAAGGTCAGAGGATCACAGCTGAACTGCAGCAGAAGAGTTCTTGTTTAGAAACATTTCCGATCCCACAACAGTCTTATTGGTTACAAGTGCACAGAAGAGACTGGAGGTGGTCAGATCTAGATGTGACTCCTGCTTCACTGCATTCTAGCCAGGAATCTTGGTAAGTATTCTGAGCATTCTGAACATGTTTTTTTCTCCTATAAAATAGAGATATTTAACATATATCTTGAGAGGCTGCTGTGAGGAGCAAATGTGCTGGTAAATATAAAACATGAAGATCATCAGTAGATGGTAATGATCCCCATCAACAGCCTCTTTGAGAAAGAAGGATGTAGATTTAAAAAATCGAGTGAGAATCTAAGAAAGAATATGACTATAAAACCTTCTCTTCAACATCTGCCTGGATTCGCTAAAAACACCTTGTGAAGCAGAAAATAAATTGTGTGGCAAAAGGAAAAAGAAAATGGAATAATCTAATGTGAAAAAGAAGGCTAGGGGCTTCCCTGGTGGCGCAGTGGTTGAGAGTCCGCCTGCCGATGCAGGGGACGCGGGTTCGTGCCCCCATCCGGGAGGATCCCACATGCTGCGGAGCGCCTGGGCCCATGAGCCATGGCCGCTGAGCCTGCGCGTCTGGAGCCTGTGCTCCGCAACAGGAGAGGCCACAACAGTGAGAGGCCTGCGTACCGCAAAAAAAAAAAAAAGAAGGCTAATCAAGAGCCCTAATCACTCTCAAAATATATAAATGGGCTGGGAAAAGGGATGAAAAGCCATTCTCTGAATCCATGTGAAGAAACAGATTTAAGCTTAGGAAGAGACATGAGTTTCTGAACATGAGAAGCTTGAGTCACATGAATGAGTGATGTCTTGCAATCCTTCTCTCAGGAATCTTTGAAATAGATTGACAGCTCTAGTCTTGATGGCATGGAGTTTGCAGAGCTCGGTGCTAAAGCACCTCAGGTCCCAGGATAGTCATGCAGTTGAACTAGGGTGACTTTGAACAGCTTTGGGAGGAAGTGAAAAGAGAAACACAAGGACGTTGGATCAGGAGACCGCTTAAGGCATTCCAAGTGTAAGGAAAGAGGTCGCAAACCCAGAGGGAGAACAGTAATGATTCAGACAAACATCCCCTTACATCAAATTTATCTGGATGTTTTAAAGGCCATAAAAGCATTTTGGTAGGTAGAGGCTGAGGTGAAGAGATCTTTGAAACTTAGGTTTAAGACACAGGGTGTTGAGGCAGTGACCACCCAACCCCCCAAGGGTGTTCCTAGCAAGGGCACCGGGTCTCAAAGAGAAATGATTGTTAAGGTCAGTTGCCAGCAAAATTCCACCCTGTAAAGGTCTTGTCATCCCCCCTCCTCCATGAGATAGAAAATTACATTTTCTTCTTTTCAGTTGTTTTTAATTGACCTCCATCACCACACTTTCGAGAGCAGAGGGACGTCAGGGTCATAACTCAACTTGAGAACCGTGTGAAGCAAGGTGAAAGTTTTCTCAACACTGGAAAATCTAAGAATTTGTCTCAAACACAGAACTTAGAGTGCCTGACTCTGAAGAAATTGACGTTTTTACCTAAAATAACTGTTCAAACTGTACATTTGCTACATTTTATAAACATCAGAAGGACACCACTGACACCCAAGTGAAAAATCTCCACCTTGGCCAAAATGGTTTCACATAAAAACAACTGACCTACCAAGGAAAACTTTCTGCACTCCCTGTGCCCAGGGGAATTGGGGGCTGGAGAGCTTGTGCCTACTTTGCAAAGAAGCAAAGATTTTAACCCCCGATGGGAAAGATGCGTTTAGGTGGCAATGCCGCTAGCATTAGCATCTCTCCTTTTCTCCTGGGAGCCCGGTAGGTACCTCCCGAATTCACCCTTTGAGCAGCCCCACACCGTGATTTGTTTGCTGTCCACCTTTTGACTTGTTCTGTATAAACATTTCCCCTCCGCCCGCCCGCAGACAGCCGCCCACCTCCGCCTGCCTCCCTGCTTGCTGGCCTCCCCTGCCCAGGCTTCAGCTGGAGGAGCGCCTTGCAAACAACTCTCACTTTGGGGCTCAGTGTTCTCCAAGGCTGCCAGTTCTTTCAGGAGGTCGTTTACACGCTTGGCTCTTACTTCAATGAGCTACTCTGGAACAGCCAGTGAAAAGTGCTTTGCTCCTGAAAAATATTGGAGCGCTTTGTTGCAAATGGTGGGTGAATCCACAGCCCCAATCATCAAAGATAAGAGTCAACCCAACCCGATGGAACTGATGGCTGCTTAGGGGGTGATTGGGTTCCCCTAAAGTGCGACATGACAATTTCAGCTCCCAGATTACGTTTTGTAAATAATTTGTCATTTTCTCCTGATTCATCAAACTTCTTTTGGTCCTGCCTACCTGGTCACCCTCTTGTTTGTAAATTGGCATGGTGCGTAACTCTTAATGGGCCAAAAGAAGACACAAAGCTAACATTTACTCAATACATCCACATAGAGTGTGTGAAGAAAAACACCTCCTTGCACACACCCATTAGAAAAGACATAAATTTTGACGGGGGAAATATTTCCAGGGGAGCTCTGTGTATTTCTTTACTCAGTTGTAATGGCAATATTATTGAATGCGTTTGCGTGGCCTCCAACTTAATATTTTCATTTGGTCCTTTTTCCTCTTAAGTGTCCTATAAAAAGATGATTAATCAAAAATGGAGGGTTACCTTTGATTAAGGAAGTTAATTATGAGTGACTGACTTGATATGGGTGGGCAGCTCCCCTCTGTCATTCTAGTTTCTTCTCCATGGGAGAGCTAGGAAGAGGGGCCATAGGAAACACTACAAAGAAGGAACTACTGGAGCAGTAAAAGTCTTTAAAGGAAACTGACTTCCACTGCCATCATCAATAAGCAATGCCAAAAATGTCTCTTTGTCTACATTTTATTGCACATTTAATGGGCCTCCAAGTGCTACACAAACATTAAGTATATTTTCAAAATCCCATGATGGATTATATGTATAAACAATCACCATAGTATTGTATACCCATTTTAGGAAGGGGAAGCTGAGTCAAACCTTAATTATAAGAAAGGAAATTGTCTTCATTATTGTTGAGTTTACTCCTGGAGTCCCACAAAAAGTATTTAAAAAGAGGCAGTAGGGACAGCTTTGGAGCCTGGATGTGTGGGTTAGATCCCTCGTTCTGCCTTCGTGTTAGATGAGTGAACATGGGAGAGTATTTAACCTCTTTATGCCTCAGTTTTCTCATTTGTAAAATGGGGATAATAATGATACCACCTGTCAAATACTTGTTTTGAAGATTGAGTCAATTTGTGAAACCGGCTTAGACCGCCACCTTCCTTACACAGTGGGTGGTGTGTAGTAGCAGCTGTTGTTGTTGTTGTTGTTATTACAGCCACATCAAAATGTCTAAACACTAAATGAAAGAAACAATGTTGAACAGAGAAAGCTTGCGTGTGGTAGATACTTGGTCTCCTCGGCTTCCATTTCTGTATCTGACTGGGCTTCAAGGGCCAAAGCAGAGCGTGCCCCAGATGGAGCCCATCTTTAATTTTATCCCGAGACTTTCAGCTCCTGGGCATCCTGTTTATGATGTGCTGGAGAAATGCTTTGGTAACAACCACTCTCTGCTTCACCTGAAGAGAGGGTCTAGCTGTCCTTCTACAAGGCCAGTCCAAAGAACGTTCTCCCAGCTGGGATCTTCCTGACTCTTGGCCACAACTCTTCCCACCTCGGTCAGGATTGAGGGGAAAACCTAACGTTACAATCTGTTGATTGCCTTGTGAACTGAACGGGAAGACAAACTCATTTCTGCTTCTAACGCTTGGGACTTCTCTTCTGGGCCAGGCCCTGTGCCCGTCACGCTCAGTGACCTCTCCTTATGGCCTGGCCAGCAAGTGTGAAATGAACTTGGCACACACCATGTGGACACGCTTTCTCAGCAAATTTACCCCGATGTGTCCAGCCAACTCCTCAGGGACCCCACAAGGTCTCCATCTGCCTGCAGCCTTTGAAGCATGATCTGAAAGTCAAGTAAAACCGAGTGTTCTCTGAACGTGCCCTGATTCGTATGCACACGTGTGCGTTGCTTTGAGGCGGTATCTATGTTTACCATCCCTGTAAGAATGGTCAGGGGCCCTACTGTCTCCAGCCTCAGTCCTCTCATTTGTAAAACAATACTAATAAAAGGTATTCACCTCGATTGCTGGGGGGGATTAAAGAAGGTAGGGCATCTTTTATACTCAGGACAATATTTTTTTTTTGTTTGTGCCTTGATTTTATTGTTTTGCAGCAGAATGCCCAACATAGAACACGACTGCAAAGATTCAGCCATGCAAAAGAGAAAGGATAACGTTTTTAAATGCTTAGTAAATGCCTAACAAATGTTAGCTGTTACGTCTATTTGTTTGTGCATTCTCAAATCAGATTACACAGCCGGTAACGGCAGGACCCATATATTCTAGCGTCTTTGTTTTCAACCAAAGTAGTTTATACTGTGCTGTCGTGAGGAGAGAATGTCCATTCTGTTATGCCCCTCTGCGCAAGAACATGCAACTTTCTCTTTTCTCTACCTGTAATGAACTTTCTTCGATTTGTTTTTCTTTTTTTTTGATCTGTAAACCCCTGCCCGTTTTTCCACAATCGTCACCTTCTGCAGGGGTCAATCTGTCCAGTGTCCTTTCTAGGTTCTCTTGCTGCGGTTATCCTTATTGCAGCTCCTGTGACAAGGTATGCATTGTGTGTACATATGTACATATGTATGTATATGTATATGAAACGCTCTTTTGTTCTTCTTGAATTTCTCTGCTACATTAGAATGAGAGAATACCACAATTGCCCCTACCTGAAAAGATTTGAAAAATCAGCCCTCCCTGCCCTAGAAGAGAGGGAAGCAGGCTTTCATTGGCCCAAGATTCGGCTCAGGGTTTAAGGGGGCTTCGAACCTTTTGTGAAAGATCCAGAAGATAACGAAAGCTTTGCAAGGAAGAAACAGGGCGAGGCAGGGAGATTTTCCCTTAATATCAGAGGAAAGGAAAAGCATGAGGGGACCACCAGAGGATTCCTCCAGATTCCAGGAGGTTGCCCAAGAAGGAAGAGAGTGGTGCCCCGGAGAAAGGCCTTGCTCAAAGCATCCTTGGAGGACCCAGGAGGCGGCGGTGCTTCATACCTCCCAGCAAGGACTGGAGGGAGATGGTGCCCCGTCCTGAGCTCTGGGTCTCTCCCGAAGAAACTGCCCCAGCAGCCGAGAGGAGGGCCAGGCTCCCTGCGCCCCCTCCTTGCCAGGTCAGCGGCAGTGACTGCTGGATGTGCCTCCAAAGTCCACACAGATCTCATCCGATGATGCCACTTTTATACCCCTACCCACTCTCACCACAGTCCCAGAACCATACGCCTAAGGGGAGGGCAACCCCAGGGGTGGGGTGAGGTGTGAACAAGGAGATCATCACCCCCCCCCACCCCCGTCCCCTCACTCGCAGATGCCTTCCCAGGCCTAGAACACATCCCGGCCCATAGTAGAGGATTTTAGTTATGCCACTTTGCTTTGGGGGAATAGAATCACTTATGCTAAGTCCAAGTGTGGGAAGTTATAAAGTTTCAGGTGAGGTAATATGAGAAAAAGAAATCCTATGAGAGTCCAAGAACAGGAATGCTATATACCTCTGATATTTCCATCCAGTCTGTGGATTGACTAAAACCCACTTCAGTTGCTGAATCCTGGTACCAACAGGCATGAATAGTGGGCAGGGTTATGTGGGAGTAACGTGGCTGCTGGCTTTACCCTAACTAGCTTTTTTTTTCATACAGCACAGGGAAATATAGCTTTTATTTTATTGAACTTGCTTTTGAAAGCTGGAGCAAACTCCGAAATCTTTCTTATTCAAATCTTTGCACCTTTTAAGGGTGACACTCTACGTTTCTATTTCCTGTCTAAGGCATAGTGTCTGCTGTTCATGAACGGGTTAGTGGGAGATTCCCAGAAACCCAGGCTGATCATCTCAGGTTTAATAGTTCCAACTCCGCTCCCAGATTCTCCTGAACGTCTCATCATTCATATGGAGACCAGAGGTTTTCCAGAATCATATAAGTGTAGTTTTAAAGTAGCAAAATGCCTTTAAGATACAATAGAAAATAATAAATGGATATATCCTCACCTAGAGAATAGCCATAGAGTAATTTATAGCTATATTACTTTCACTTTCTGTTGTAAAATAACTATTGCTATATACAAGGAAACAGTTTTGCAAGTGATAACGGTCTTATTTGATTCTGGCTGATTTAAGTAGGAAAAAAATTATTGATAGGGTATTGGGTGGTTCATAGAATTACCCGGAAGATTAGGAAACCAGCCTTAGAAAATGGACAGGAAGAAAAAACCATGATGAAAACAACAATACAGAATCTGCCTATTGAGTGCACTGCACCGAACACCAGACGCCACAGTTTACACCACTGCTACTGCTGACATCAGATACTGCTCACAAGAAAGAAAACAGCAGCCCCTAATGTCTGAGAACTGATCTGATCTGACGTTCACAATTAAACCGTATTGTTCGCTCACAGCCACATCCATCTCAGACAAGGTCCCTGTGCAACACAAAATAGCAAACATCTCCCATTTTGCTGAGTGAGTACCTGCTACTTCTTTACCGATTGCAGCTTTATCCTTGCTCTAGTCTGCCCTCCCTGTGGATATGATTTACTGAGACAATCTAGAATTGCCCCTGGGTTCTGACAGTAACCCTCCCTTCTTTGATCTTCCTTGAAATTATCAACCAAAGCCCAAATCCTATAAGAGGTTTTTTTTTCTAATACCCTCTTACTGAGACTCCCCACGGTTCTCTATGATTTGCACACTCCCTCGCTGCAATGAGTAATGCACTCAACTTCTTCAACTACAGATGTGACCCTTGATGTTGGTGGCTGAAGGGCATTGATGTCATAGCTAGTTCCCTGCCACCACTGCCCTTAAAGGATGCTACCATCCCTACAGCTGTCTCCGTAGAGAATCTCCCATCCCTGTTTCTTTGTGTCATTAGTTCCAGGTTCTAAACCCCAAGTGGGTACCTCTGATTAGCTGACACCTGTAGGAGCGGGGGGAATGAGAAATTGATGTTTTGGGATTTCTTTGCATCCCACCAAGGCTCATAGAGAAAGGAATTTCCAAAACATGGTAAGGAAGCTCAGAAAAGGTCTGGGAGAGGGAGGTAGACAAGGAGGAAGGGAGGAAGGAAGGGAGGGAGGAAGGGAGGGAGGAAGGAAGGAAGGAAAGAAGGAAGGAAGGAAGGAAGGGAGGGAGGGAGGAAGGAGGTAAGGGAGGGAGGGAGGAGGAAGGGAAGGGAGGAAGGGAGGAGGGAGAGAGGAAAGGAAAGAAGGAAGGAAAGGAGAAGGAAAGAAAGCTTGGATGTGTTATTTTTTAAATGGCTCATATAAAAAATGACACATGAGCTAAAGAAAGAGGAAGAGATTGCATTGTACTCCCTAAACCATGACCTGAGAAGATCCCCCTCCCTCCAGGCACCTGACACTTGCTGGCGGTATACACATGAAACCAGGGTGGAACAGTAGTAGCTACGTTGCCCTATGCTTCCAAATGGCACACTCGCTGTATTTTGGCTTCCCTTCTGTGTCAGTTAGGATTATGTTTGACTGCGTAGGTCAGCAAAACCCAAATAACAGTGGTCTAAACCAGATAAAAGTTTTTCTCTCCCATTTAGTGGCAGTTCCGCTAGCACGGAACTTTTTTACTTGCTGCTCCATCATCCTTAGCATCCTTAGATGTGCTCTTAAGCTCCAGGAGTACATCTGCGTGATCCTCACCTACAAATCTTTACATCCATATTTCAGGGAACAGGAAGAAGGAGGCGACCGAGGAGTTTTCATGCTCTCCTTCTGCCTTCAGGAAGGCTTCCTGGAACCTCCACACTACACGACAATCTTATTGGTCAGAACTTGGTCACAGACCCACACCAACTGAATGGGGAAAGGGATGCTGAGAAGTCTAGACTTTTAGCTGGGCGAAATATCAAAAGGGATGGGAGAATGAATGTTAGAGTAACACATAGCAGTCCTGGCCACAACTCATTTAACATTTTTCAGAGTATTTTAATGAGCAAACATACATGAACTACAGTAACACACCTACTGGAAAAAATCTTATCACCTTCAGAAACATGTAAGAGGTTGTCTCAGCCAGCTCCCTGAAATGGTTTACTCACTGCTCTCAGATTCACCAGTCAGCTATAAGCTAGATCTTTAAGCCTACTGTTAGCTTTTTTCTTATTTTTCTAGATTCTGTTTTCCCAGAACTGGAGGAGGTGACAATGTTAAGTCTGACCCCTGGCAACCAAATCGAGAAGGATAAAAAAAAGTTTGTTTTGTTTTCATAAAGGAGATGAAAATGAAATTAACAAAAAAGAAACATGTTTACTTCATTTCAGTTTCTGCCAGAATGTACATTTGCTGTGGTATAGATAAATGGTTCTCAAATTGTGACCTCAGGGCCATTGGTGGTCCCACATGTCCTAGGTGGTCCTGTGGCCAATAACAAATATGTTCTAAAAATCCGCCTAAACTTGTGTTTCAAGTTTATTTTAATTTACTTGTTGAATTTAAATCAAAATGTAAGAATCAATATTTTTAAATTGTAACCTCAGCAATGATTATTAATTTGAGAAAAGACTTCTCAAGATTTGGGTGTGTGTATGGTGGTAGAGTAGGTGGTCCAGAGGGCTTTTGCCCAATCTTCATGTTCTACACTTTGAAAAAATTGAAACCAGAAAGTCTATCCTCTTCAGCCAAGGGTCATCCACTGGGCTACAAGACTAAAATTATCAGTTATAGAGGACTCATCAGTAAGCTTTATGTCAAGATTTGAAGCAAGATACTAGAGCCAACGTAGAGTCTATGGGATGAGTTTTCTGCAGGAATGGACCTACAAATAGCCCATCTGGTACTGTGATACGGAGTCACTTTATGATGATACAGAGACCAACAAAGAAGACTCCCTTAAAATGTAGCCAAGGTTAAGGAAGGTCAATTTAAGCTTGAAGATTTTGATATTACTACCAAACTGGGGAGTAAAAACACACAATTGGTTGATGGAGTTGGAAAAGGAAAAAAAAAAAAAAGAGCATTTGACAGTAAGGAAATTTTAGGTTTATATAGTTTTTTCCAGAGATGAGGCCCAGAATGGGTCACACTGTTATGTATGTCAGATTGGTTGGTCTATTAGTCACCTTTTGTTACACAGTCTTATTTCTTATGTTGCCCAACTTTCTTCTAATTCCGGATTCACCAAGTGATTTTCTAATTTTATTTGGTTTCACAAATACATACCAGTTCTGACTGAGATGTGTGTATTGGTGTGAGCTTGGCACTTGGGCTTTAAAATTGGCTGCTTTTAATTCATCGTTTTATTCATGGTGCTTTACTGAGCATCTGCTTTGTGCTAAATACTACGTTAGGTACTGGAGATACACTATCTCGAGGGGGATAAATTCCCATGGATCAAATTTGCGATACTTAAATAAATAAAAATATGTTTCTGAACCATGGATGACCAACCTAGGTAGTGTCATTCTGTAAAGCCCTTCTCGAAATAGCTTTCCTGGCCTTACGCTGGGTTCCCTTAAAATCTGAACCTAAAACAAAGGTTTACGACCAGGTATTAAATTTGGGATGTGATTCTAGAAAGTAGCAATAAAAAGCAGGAGTAAAGCAGGGCAGGGAAGGAGAAAGAGTCAGTAGCAGGATGCATCATTGAGTTGGCCACCAGTATGGGAAACTGGAGCTTGATTCTGTGGAACTCTCTGAAGGAGCTTCATGAAATACACAGCTGGATGGCTTGCCCAGGAAACAAAATTGGAAAGCATTTATCCTTCAGTTTACATCCCAGTTTGGTCAAGGATAGCTTCACGTCACATTAACTTCCTTCCATTTCTGGAGTCTACATGCACAAGTGCCTGAGTCCATGAGCATCTCATGCTACAGCATCAGAGAAGCCCCAGGACAGGAAGTAAGAAGCAGGCAGCAAGATCCAGTACAAAGCACTCTCAAGTTATGTCGTTATACCTGGTGAAGTGTTAAAGCCACCATAGAATTTATTGTTACAACCATGGCTGGCTGTGATAAGTAACTCTGAGAGGATTTGAAACAGTGCATAAGAAATAGCCTATAAGGTATTCTGTGACCATCATAGTGATCAGTAATGTGATCGTCTTTTTCCCTATAACCCGAATGTCTTCACCGTCTCTAGCTACTACCTCCACCATCTCTCACCAGCTCTTCCATTCCTTCACCACCATCTATGTCCCTTACCACCACCTCCACCACTACCCTACCTTCAGCACCACCTCCACACCCCCAGTGAGCACCACAGCCAGTGCCTTTGCCTCTGCCAACAGTGCTGCCACCACTACTGTGAGACTGCACTGCCACCTTCATCCCCCACCACCAGATGTAAGTCAGTTACACTGTCATTGACAGTATCTCAAAACTCTATGCTCTGAATGTTACCTCTGAGTGTTTATATTTCTTAATAAACAGAATCTTTAGTCCTGGACTAAAAGTTCTTGTGGGAACTTAAATTAGGGAAGACTTGCTCACATCCTAAGTAACTGGGAAGTGTTTAAAAGGTTTTTAAGTTTTGCTACATAATAGCTTGGAACTGAAAAAAACAAAAACTAAAAAAACCAAACCCAACCTCTGTAAACCTCATATCATCAGTGCCATAAGATACTAAACAAACAATTAGAGGTTTAGACAAAGTTTTATACAAGAATGTTAATTGAAGCATTATGGAAAATGGTGAAAATAAGGAATAATCTAATTGTCTAACAACTGGAGAATCGTCTAATAAATTATGGTGCATATTTGCAAGGAACAAATAATGATATGGGACAATGTTCATATTATATTACCAATGAAAAGAATGTGATATAAAAAGAACTAGTTATCTACCCAATATCTATTCTCCATTCCCACCTTCTTTCTTTTCTTTCTTTCTTTCTTTTTTTTTTTTTTTTTTTTTTGGTCTGGACAAACTTATATGCATTCATTTTCCCCCCCTTTTTTCTTATTAATAAAGCCTTGACGTTATCAGGAGTGTCAACGTGCCCCAACTAAAAGATAACATTTGCTATCATCCCTTGAAGCTGGCTACAGGGATGATGACCCAATGCCTGGAGATAAACCATCCATCTTGCAACAGTGTGAATTAAAGCCACATGTTATGGATAGATGAGCAGGAAGCTGTAACGAGACTAGATCACTGAGGACTTCCTCCAGCAGCTAAACCAGCCCTAGACTGCCTCTATCCAAACTTCTTTTGTTATGCATGAAAAGCAAAAAAATTTTGATTAAGCCATTATAGTTGGGTTTCTGTTACATAAGCCAAATGCAGTAATACCCACATGTTCTGCAACTTAAAAAAAAAAATAACTTTATCAGGATGATTTGCATGTCATAAAATTGCAGATTTTAAGTGCAACTTGTTTTTATTTTGTATTTTACTTAGTTTGTATATCATTTTATAAATAGTACATATGGATCTGACATATTCTTGTTAAATAACTGCATAGTGTTTGTGGTAGTCGTTAGTGTTATCTACCGATTCTTTCAATCAGCATCAGGACACAATTCCTCTGCCCATGGAGTTAGGTGTGACCACCTAATGAAATAAAATGTCATCATAAGTGATAAAGTGATACTTTAAAGTAGAAGCTTTAAAGATTCAATGTCTACAATTTAGCACTTTCTCTCTTTCCCTCTGTTGTAGTGATATTCTAGACTGTGGCAGCTAAATCAGTCCAGGTGCCGGAGATACCGACTGATGACACAGTACAAACCCTAGCTGAGCCAGGACCAATATGTACCATGAGTGAAAAATAAATCTTCGCTTATTTTACATACTGAGAATTTGAGATTGTTTTCTCATAACAGTATAACCCAGTCCATCCTGCCTGAAATTATATTACAGACTAAGACTGTATCTTCATTTGTGCAATCAAACCCATGTTGATTGCCATTTTGTTTAACTTGAATTTTTCGAATCATAAACAATACTGAAGTGAATATTCCTGTACACTTATCTTTATGCATATTTCAATTTTTTTAGAATAGATATAGTCTTGGAGGTAGAATTGCAGAATAAAGGGATGCACACATTTTATATTCTAATAGATATTATCTACTTGCTCCTGAAGAAAGATTGTGAATATTCTCTCTCAAAAGCAGAGAGTGCCTGTATCCTAGACATAGCACCAGTAATAGATAGTGTTATTATATTCACTTTTGCTGATCTGATAGACAAAATATTTTATTGTGCTTAATTTAAAATTCTCTGATTGGTAAAAAATAGGACATTTATATTCATATGCTTGTTGGGTGTTTGAATGTCTTTGTGAATTACTTGTTTCACTGCAAAGTGTTTACTTTGTTTGACCTTAGCTTTTTCTACTTGGAATGTTTGTCTTCTTGATTTGAAGGAGCGTTTACTATGGTGTGAATATTAATCTTTATATAATGTGATGCATATATTTGCTTCAACTCAGTCTTGAATTTTAATGTCTGTTGAGTACAGAACTCTTAAAATATGATGAAATTAAATCGATTGTTTTACTTTACAACTTCCGGGTTTTGTGTGTGGGAAGAAAGACTTTCCCCCACCAGACACGCAGGCTCAGCGGCCATGGCTCACGGGCCCAGCCGCTCCGCGGCATGTGGGATCTTCCCGGACGGGGGCACGAACCCACATCCCCTGCACCGGCAGGCGGACTCTCAACCACTGTGCCACCAGGGAAGCTCTCCATTTACTTTTAATCCTTCTATAATTTCATTTTTTACATTGTACATTTGTAATCCATTTGGATTTTTTTGATAAATGATATGAGCTAGATAAAGCATCTTAATGTAGGGCTTTCCAAATAGACTACCAGTTTTTCCCGTAGAATTATTTCTCCTACAGATTCAAAATACCACCTTTGTTATAATTAAAATTAGTATGTATAAAAAGATTGATTATGAACATTGTTCTGTTCCAATGATCAATTTCCCTATTGCTATACCAGTATCCCTTATTTTCATTAAGGAAGACCTCCATTATTTTCTACTTTTAAGTTTTTTCTAGTAACTATTCTTACAATTATTCTCTTTCAGATAAATCTGAGAAAGAACTCGTAAAGTTCCATAACATGGAACATGGCATGTCCCTCCACTTATTCAAGGCTTCTTAGTTTCCTTCCTATAGGTCTTGTACATTTCTTGATCAGCATTTTTAAGGGATTACTTTTGACATCTTGTTTCCCCAGGTTACAAGACAAAATGAAGTCATTAGACGGAGGCAATTGCTTCAGTTCAAAAGCTTTGGCTTCATCCTGGTATTTAATGTTTAGAAAACATCTACTTATTTCTTCCTCTCTACTCAAGCAAAGCATTATCTTTCAGTTGTGACAGTTCGGAATAACCCATTGCATTTGACCTGCACATTTCCTTTCATCTGATCCATATTTATGTTCTGCTGCACGAATGATGACAGGGTAGTGGATCCCAATTGGCTCAATTCTCCTCAGCCAAATGGTTCTCACATTCTTATGCTGTTTTAAATAATGGCTCCCTCTGAGTATGTTAGTTATTAAATCACAGTGAAATTCTTTTTGCACAACACGATGTTACATTTATATTAAACCCTTGAGAGCAGCAATGTAGTACATATTGCACACATGGGCCTACAGGGCCTAAACATGTATAGGAAGTAGAAGGATAGACTCTTAGAAAAAGAGGCATCGGCATATTTTGTTAAGATACAGCAGGTGAATTAGTAGTGGTGAAACAACCATGACGGGACCCCATTCCCATTCATCATTGTGATACTTTAACCGCTAGGCTTTCAGAGAAAACAGAAATTCTAAAACTTGCTTTGAATTACCTATTTTAGCACAGTGTGCTTTTGAAATGTTTACAGTGGTTTTTTTTGTTTTTTTTTTTTTTGGCGGTACGCGGGCCTCTCACTGTTGTGGCCTCTCCCGTTGCGGAGCACAGGCTCTGGACGCGCAGGCTCAGCAGCCATGGCTCACGGGCCCAGCCGCTCTGCGGCATGTGGGATCCTCCCGGACACAGGGCACGAACCCGCATCCCCTGCATCAGCAGGCGGACTCTCAACCACTGCACCACCAGGGAAGCCCCTACAGTGATTTTTGTTGAGGACTTTTTCCCTTTTCCACGATTCACATGTGTATTTGTTTCTGTGCTTTTGAAGTTCTGTAAATCCAAGTAGAATATTAAGATCTGATTGAACTCATACATCTGAGATAGCAAGACAGCGTTTTGGAAGTTCTTATCTTTCTTTACTTTGCATCCATGTTTTTCTTTTTTCTTTTCTCTGTATAATTTTTTTGTTTCTTCTCATTCCTTTCGTTTTTCAAGTATAAATAGTAAGACACATATTGATTCAGCATATTGATTCAGCTCCTTGGAGACTAGAATAGCTTCAGATTCAAATTAAGTCTGCATGGACAGAAATGTGAGTTTTCTTAATAGCTGGCTATGACACAACTTCCCAGAGGTTCCTGTGTTCACCATTGACCTTGTTTTATGGGTTAAATTGAATCCCCCTATCAAAGATATGTTGAGGGCTTCCCTGGTGGTGCAGTGGTTGTGAGTCCGCCTGCCAATGCAGGGGACACGGGTTCGTGCCCCGGTCCGGGAAGATACCACATGCCGCGGAGCGGCTGGGCCCGTGAGCCATGGCTGCTGAGCCTGCGTGTCCAGAGCCTGTGCTCCACCATGGGAGAGGCCACAACAGTGAGAGGCCTGCGTACCACAAAAAAAAAAAAAAAAAGATATGTTGAAGTCCTAATCCCCATACCTCAAAAAGTGACCTTATTTGGAAATAGGGTAATTACAGATGTAACTAGTTAAGATGAGGTCATATTGAGTAGAGTGGACTCTAATCCTATGTGACTGGCATCCTTATAAGAAGACCACCATGTGAAGACACAGAGATACAAGGAGAACACCCTGTGAAGATAAGGCAGAGATTGGAGTGATGCTTCTACAAGTCAAGGAATGCCAAGGATTGCCAGCTGTCACCAGAAATGGGGACATAGGCATGAAATAGTGTCGTCAAAAGCAAACAACACTGCCAATATCTTGATTTCAGACTTCTAGCATCCAGAACTGTGAAAGAATAAATTCCTAATGTTTTAAGCTACCCAGTTTGTGGTACTTTGTTACAGCACATAAGGAAATGACTCCACCCTGCCTAAGAATATAAGTTTTGGTCTTTTCTCTAGGGTGCAGATTTGGAGCCCAAGTTTAGTTTTTCCTTTCTCCTCTGCATGCTGTCTCTTCATAGATCCACATCAGTATATTCTAGAACCAGACATTTTGGATATAGATTGTACTTTACTTAGTTTGTTGCATTTAGGGATAAAAATATAAACCAATAAATGAGCTACAAGTCCTCAGTTTGTCTGAAATCTAACTTTATATTCAATATTAGCTTTTAATCTCCCAAGCCAGTGACTACCTCCTGGAAAGAACTTAGGCTCTAGATTTCCTCCAAACCACATCTTTAGCTCCAGGCTGAACTGCCCAGTCCATACCTGTGTGAACCGCTAACTGGATCACCTAGATTCTGTGCTTAGAACCCTGTGACAAACCTCTCTCCTTAGGGACCACATCATGGATGGAAATCCATTGGTCAGGGCTCAAATGTTGGGTCATTTCATAGAAAACCTCACCTTTGCTGCACCCAGCCCTGCTCACTGTCAACTTCCACACCTGCTGGGTTTCTAACTGCCTGCCATTTGCCTTGTTATCATGATCTCTCTTTCCCGTTTATGTATTTGCAAATATATAATTTTTTAACTTGTTTAAATTCAACCCTGTCCCAACACCCCATGTTCCTCCTTGGAGTCTTTTAACTGACCTTACAATCCTATGTTCAAAAAGTGTATCTCTCCTGGCTCAGTATAAAACTGATACCTTAGAATCCCTTGTTTTATTCAACATGCATGAGATTTGACTGTGGGGGGAGGGGAGTGCGGTTATTCCCTCCAGCACACGTAGGATTGGGGAGAATCTTCATCACTGGAATGCATAAATATTTCATGTGCAAGCTTCTTTGTGGAAAAATTATTTTATGATCTATATAACCCCCATGGGGTGCCGTTTGATCTAAGACACACATGCGGCGGCATTTTTAGTGAAGTCAGTGGAAATCTACGTGGGTCCCCTGATGGAAGGAATTAAATTCAGATAGGGTGAGATAATTTCACCAGATGCTATATATGTCCTATACAAAACTGAAAATCGTAAAATAAGATTAGCAAGAGGGAAAAATACTTGCATTATCTGATGTCCTTCACTAGGAGCCGTTTAAGGATAAGCAATAGGAATTTTTGACCAGAGACTCTTTGACAGAAAGGGGGACATTTAGAGCATTTGGGAATTATTTAGAGGTTGTTTTATAGAAGTGCTTTCTATCTCTAAGAACTCCCACTATCAATCTGTCGGTTTTCTTTATTTCATATACTGCAGAATATACTTCATGGGACAAAGCAGGAAAATCACCAAAGAGAAACAACCATCCTGGGATGGATTTCCAGAATTTACTCCCATCACCCACTAAGAAGTGTATTATTTTGTTGAGTAGAGCAACTGATACTTGAGTGCGTTCCCAGGACTGAGGGGTAGGACCCAACTCATGCGGTAGCATGAGGGAGAGAAACCACGGTCTCTGCCTCCCACTCTAGGCTTCCAAAAGCAATGTGAAGCTGACCAAAGATTTCCCCAAGGCTGTGCCTCCAAATGATTATGCTTCCTTGATCTGTCTCTCATCTTCCTCCAAACTTCTCAACATCCCCAAACCTTGTGCCTACACATCCTTGAAGAGCTGTCCAAGCGATCAACTCCACAGCTCACGTGTGGAAGCATTCCTTCCCGACAGACCCTTTCTGCTGCACACTGAACTCCCATCTCATCTGGGAAGGTTGGTGGGGACAGTGTCTTCGACTTGATTTTTTAAGCCTGTTGGGTGAAGTAGTCTGAAGAGACAGCACGTCAATGCCAACATGAGCACCAGGGCCTCATCTCACCTACACTAAGTGTGGAAAGGGCTGGACTCTCTGCTTCTGGAGAAAATGCAGCCAATCTAAAGTCACCTCAAATATGAGAGGGAGGCTGTTGGAAATAGGGGAGTATCATTAAAATCTGAGTTTATAAATACATAATAAGGCTATTCTATAAAGTTAAGTAAGGCTTGACCTCAGGAAGAAATCCACACACATTAGCTCAGCCCTGGAAAGGACTCTGTCTGACATTCCAGCTCAGACCTGGCTTCTCTGGCCCCTCCCACTCTGCCCTCCAGCAAAGCTAACCTCTCACAGTGGCCAAAAGTATAGCTTCAGCCCTTCCTTTTCCCTTTAATGTCCATCTCAAGGTCTACCCCACCTCCTTCCCACCCTAAGTAATTCTTACTCTTCTTTGAAGACAAGAATTCCAGCTATACAGCCCTTCATTCTAAAATGTCCTCCTTGAGCCCCCAAAACTCGAAAGGGGGTTCACTACCTGTGTTAACTTCAAGTCAAGCACTTGCTGTTTTGTATTTCTGTTCACTGGCTTGTGTCTCCCAATAATCTGACACCTCCTTGAGGGCAGGGACTGGGTGCCAGTCACCTTGGTATCCCTAGTACCCTACACAGTATCCAGCAACAGTAGGTATCAATTATTATGTTTCAAATGAAGAATCTCTCCTTCCCCTCAGAACATTTGTACAAACAACATCATCAAGCAAATTTTCTCAGTATATTATACCTTCCCAGTTAAAGATTGTTGTGACTAGCTGGTGTCTATGAGTCACCATATTTAAACCAAGACTTGGATTGGAAGCAACAGGGGTGAGGGGAAGGTCAGATTAAAACAAAAAACCAAACCAAAACAAAAGACTCTCAACTGTAATTCTATTGTCTGTTAAATGAAAATACTGTATATAACCATATTTTTTTTCCTCACAGACTCAGGGTGAGGTTAAAAGAGATAACCCACATTTACCCCTCTGGTAGGACACCTGGTACAAAGTAAACAATAAATGTTAGTTCAAGGAAGGGAGGTATAATAGAGTCTTAGAGGTCATTTCACAGAGCGCCCTCCTCCCTCCCAGTGCAGGAAGGGCTTTGGCTGAGGGTTGGGCACCCAGCCTCAGTCAGACCACCCAATGGGCTCAAAGCAGCCCATTCTGGGTGTGGACAGTCCTTATAAAAAAAAAAGTCCTTCCTCCAGCTGAGGTGAAATCTGTCTCCTGCACATCCATCCTCCTATTGTCTATGTGGAGAAGTCAGATTCATTTTCTTTGGTTTTATTTTCTGCATAAGTAACATACAAATACATTCCCTTTCTTAAAAACTGAAAACATTACAGTTAAACTTCTTTTCCCCACATGCTTTTTATCCCTAGAGCCCACTTCCTTTGTACGTGTCAACTTTCTAAAAGCTATACCTCTGTTTCTCTCCCCCTTCTCTGCCCATTCTATTCCAACTCTTCTTGTCCTTAAGCTAAAACCCCATTTCCTTCCTCATCTTATAAGATTCCTGTTATGAAAGTCTCCACCGTCCTAGGCGCTTCCTCTGACCATATTCGAATCCCAGTTGCCAATGTTCGCCTTTGCAATGTGTTGTCATTTCTTAAGGGTTGCTGTGAAATGCCTGTCCCTCCCAGAACAATAGTCAACAGATATTGTTAAAGGGAAGACAGCAATTTACAAAAAAATTATTTTTAAACTATTACTGTCTATGTTAAGATTTGAAGGTACACAGAAATAGATTTACTTGTATTTGAATAGAAAATGTCTAGAAGACTACACAGAAACAGTCAATAGTTGTTATATTTGGGAAGAGAGAATGAGGTAGGACAAAAGACGGGGAGAGATGAACTTTTTTTTTTCATTTAAATAATTTTTTGCCATGAGTATGTCTTACTTTTATAGTTTAAATTTATTTAACTAAAAAAATCTGTCTTAATATTAAAGTATAAAAATCAACACGTAAGAGATTTAAGCAAAAAAGTGCATATTCCTTCTAGTGTATATAATCTGATTAAATGGATTAACATTTCTAAAGGACTATCTGTTACGCAGAAAAAAAAGGAGAAAAGTCAGCCCAAGAAGCTCAAGAAAACACTATCAAGGAAAGGAATGATTACAGTAAAGATCCAAGCATAGTGGAAAGGCAATGAAGCCTCATCTGTGGACTTCAAATATCTCCACCCCGTTGGCAAAGCCATCTGCATAGAGGTGATGTAGTATAGTTGGTGCCATGGCTCATAGATTTCAAGTATTTGGGTCCATTAGCAAGACCTTCTCAAGTGTGAGATAATTGAATTAGACTATTTGGGGCTGATAACACAGTGATTACGGAGCTCCCGTAACCAAGAATGGAGGGTAAATGTATTAAGAAGTGAAGTACATATATTCACCTTGGAGTGGGATGAGTGGAGAATTGAAAGATGAAGCATCCGGAATGATGACTGTTTGAACTGCTGTCATTATTCCCTCTTGTTTTTTTTTGGGTTTTTTTTTTGGTTTTTTTTTTTTTTTTTTTTGCAGTACGTGGGCCTCTCACTGTGTGGCCTCTCCCGTTGCGGAGCACAGGCTCTGGACACGCAGGCTCAGCGGTCATGGCCCACGGGCCCAGCCTCTCTGCGGCATGTGGGATCTTCCCGGACCGGGGCACGAACCCATGTCCCCTGCATCGGCAGGCGGACTCTCAACCACTGCACCACCAGGGAAGCCCTCCCTCTTGTTTTAAATTAGCATTAGTTTCACCTCTCAAGCCACAGTGTATGTTTCTTAAAAGAAGAAAGAGGTCACATGTCTTGAGTGTCGGCTAATAGTTTACACAATTCCTACTTAACACTTACATTGAAGATATCTCAGCTGTAAAGTTCCAGAGATACTTTCTGTTATGGTCTGTGAAGGGTCTAACAGTTTACTCTATTGGTAAGCTTATTACTGTTTCATGGATGCCAGCATAAGACATGAAACTCATGGATCAGAGACAAAGGACTTTATTACTCACTGCACAGCAAGAAGCTTAAGTTTCACATTGGTTTACGTTGATTCCCATGTCCCCCAGATCCCATGGGTGACACAAGTGGGATTAGATGGATTTCTGCAAATGCATTTTGTTGAGTTACAGGAGAGGAAAAATGAACGTGGGCTATTTACCACTTTTATAGGTAAGTAAGCCTACTCTTTGCCTGAAGGGAGATATTATCTCACTCCTCAAGGTTACCACTGCAAATACAATCCCGAGACTACCCTCACTGCAAACACAGCTACAACACTAGACTATGAGAAGATTGAAAAGTGGCCTGTGTAAAGAGTGGCCAGAGTCTTGTGTTCTTGGCATAACTGGTGAGAATGTGCAGGAAAGTCAGGGCCCATGGAGGACTGTCTTTCCCAACACTTTCTAGCTGGAGATGGGGGAGGGAGATGAAAGGACAGCCAGTAATGCTCTACTTGTAACTCAGTATTATAAAAAGAAGTGTATTTACTTTGAAAGAAAGAAAGAAAGAAAGGAGGAGGGAGGGAGAGAGGGAGGGAGGGAGGGAGGAAGGAAGGAAGGAAGCAAGGAAGGAAGGAAGGAAGGAAGGGTGAGGTAGGGAGGAAGAAACTTACCACCAAAGAATACCAGAGCTAATGTTTACACATCATGATGACAGTCCAACCATACTTCAAGTCTCTGAGGTATCTCCGACAGTATCTCTCATAGAGATGTCATTCCAGGTACTCAGAATCAAGGGAAGGGAGTAGGGAGAGAGAGAAGACTCATGCTGGACTCAGTTCCTAGTCTCTGCCCATACCCTGAACTCAAGGGTCCTCTGAGATGGGAACCCCTGTTGACATTCTGCCAGTGAGCCCCTTCTCTGTTCCCTCCTCTCAGGCACCCTTCTCTTAGGTCCCATGTTCTCTTGGAACAATTCCAGTCATTCCTTAGAACAACTAATACGTATATAAAGCTAGTTCTTTATTTTTCTTCATTGTGCACCCATTGATACTTGTCCTGAACATGCTTCTAGTACAGTATTTCTAACACTAATTTTTTAAAAAATTAATACATGATTCTCAAATATGGTCCTCATCCCCCCAGGATCATGACAGCCTTCCCAATGCACTGAAATGTAATACCTCTCTTCTCTTTATAAGTGCATAGACTTTATTTTTCAAATGACTTAGACTCTCATTCATAATCATAGTAACCACAACAGTAGCTGACATGATATGATGTCTACTGAACACCAGATACTTTTCTGTAAAGTTTAATCCTCCCAGCAGCCGAATAATGTAGGTATTATTTACATTCCCATTGTGCAGATGAATAAACTCCAGGAGGTGAAATAACTCATAAGGGACAGAGTCAGAATTCAGTCTCAGGTATTTGGGATCGAGGGTCTGAGATGTTAATCCTCAAGCAAAATCAAGCAAAAATTTCATTCTATTGTTTCCTCTAATTCTTTGTTATCATCATTTTCTCTTTTTTTTTTTACTGAAAAATGATAACAGAGAACAGGATTGGTGAACCTTTTGACTTTTCCATGTGCATTGAGTTGAAAAAAACTTTTGAAAACCACAACAGTAGATGATGAGATGTTTGTGAACAGGATAGATGTCTTTAATCTCTACCTCCCGGTACCTGGTCAGGTTCCTGGCACAAAATGGAAGCTCAAGGAAGGAAGGGAGAGGAAGGGAAAATGGGAAATAATTGGGTGGGGAGAGGAGAGAAGGGGGGGAGCAGAGAAAGGGCAGAGAGTAGAGAAAGACAGTGCAAGATATCCTACAAGATATTAGAATACCTTGAAGTCAGAGTATTTTGAACAAAGTCAGAAATAACTGAATACTACCCGGCAAATCTAGAATAGAGTATTTCTTAGCATTACGCTTTATCAAACACAGCCCATGTTTTAAAATAGGAGAGTAAAGTGATATTATTCTCGATATACACTTAAAAAAAAAAAACAACGACTCACTCTTCCCTTAAATAAATAAATAAATAAATAATGACAGTAACCTAGCACTCATGAGCAACCCTACAACAACAAACCAGTGTGGGCAAATTAAAAAAAAAATTATTTGCAAGGAAATGAATTCATTCCCAGAGTTTCTAATATGTTAGTATAAAAAACAGTGACTACATGTTTTGTTAAAACAAGAAAAAATTGCCTTACCGTGTTTATAACTATTTTTCTAAAGGAAGTTGCATAGCCTAATGAACTGCATCTTGGACTGGGAATCAGGATCTTCAAATTCTGCTTTCTCAAACACTGGCTGTGTGGCCTTGAGTAAATTATTCACCCTCTCTGTGTTTCCTCATTTTTTAAAAATGGAGATGCCGTTGACTGACTGCACAGAAGAGGTATTGTGTTCACCAAGGAATTAGTGACTAGAATGAACCGTTCAAATATGAACAAAGAAGTGCTATGTCTAACCTGAAACACACATTTTAAAGTACTTGGGAGCAGTTCCCTGATTATGTAAATAAAGCAGTTTGACTCAATTGATTTTTGAAATAAACTCAAACTTTAAAAAATCAATTACTCTGAAAGCTATATTTCTAAAGCAACCCCAGAAAATTCATAATTTATTTTTGATATTGAAACTGTATACCCTTTTTGCATAGTTTCCAAAAGAAGATCACCTATTTTTTAAAAAAAATATATGTTTTCAGGAAGCAGAATGAGAAATAGAGAAACTACCTTAGCATCTGTGTCCTCATCTACTCCTAGCAAACCTTATTAACTTTTGGAACTCTGACTCTGATTTATTAATGACCCACAGTAAATAGTCAAATACGACAGAACCTAGGAAATAGTTCATGCTATCCCATGAAAGCCCCACTAGGATAAGCCCATAGTGCTCTGTACATTCTTTCTGATATGTCTGTTGCTCCATTAAATTATAAAATGATCCAGGGGAAGAGTCCCTCATCCATCTTTGCACATACAGCGCCTAGCATAATGCTTGGCGTATGGACGCTCTTAAATAAATATCTGTTGAGCAAAACTGAAATTAGAGTGGGTAAGTTGGTTTCTTCAGGAGAACTGGATTGGAAATAAATTTCTTGAATTGACAGTTTTCTAACTAACAGAACCAAGAATCACAGAGAAGCTTCAGAAGCATCTTCTATCAAATTGCTGGATAAGGGAAGGTAATGAGGCATAGCTAATTTAATAATTTCAGTAACCCTCCATGAACTTTCCACTAGGCACAGATAATCTAAATTTAGCATGATGTGTGGGGCCCATGTGGCTCTATCGCCATTCTTTTTGGATAAAAATTCTCTCCATCTTCATTTCAACAATGGCAATTCTGCCCAATGCACACTTCTCTCTGGCCATATTAAACTCCTTGTTAATTTGCAAATACATCCGGCCTTTGTCCATCCTACCAACTTTCATAAGGCTTTTCAAAGGGAATGCCTTTGTATGTGCTAGTCCTTGAAACTAGCATTTCTCCCTTTTCTTTGTACATAAACACCCACTCATCAGTAAGACCATGCTTTGTGAGGTTCTCCAAAACTCTCCCAGCTCACTTCTTTGGATACATGCCTCTACAATAACACATATTTTTATCATTTATTTACATAATTCATCAAAGGCAGACACTGGCTCTTATTCTTTTTTATGATCCCAATACTATCAGGATGCATGGCTTTTATAATGTGGTCAATACCTTTTTATACAATGAGTTAATGTTTGTGGGTCCAGTTTTTTCAAATTACTGTTCTTTCCTCAACCACTTTTTTTCTGAAATCAGTAGGCACCTGGGCTTTGGGGGTTAATAAATCTATACACTGTGGAGATGGGAAGGGCTCATGTGAGCTTGGAAGGCTATCAGGACTCCTGATAGAGAAACCCCCTCACTGAGCCAATCTTGGTGACATGGGAAGTAGATAAGACTTGTAATTAGCCATCAGAGATTAGATTTTCTTGGATAAGGAGGTTAGCCACACAGGCTTTTGTGACAACAAAACTAGACATATGACAAATTGTTTTACAAAATGGAGTGCGTTTATTTTACTGGTTATTTAAAACAAGTAACTTCTCTCCAAAATGAGATTGTGATTATGGAGATTAGCATTTCCATAAGGAAATTCCTTCCCACACTTCTCAGGACATTTTATGTGCTTTTCCAAATCCCAATCCTCAGCAGAATAAGTGGAGAAAATGAGAAAATGCAGAAAAGTGTCCTATTTCTACTGTGAGAATTAAAATGACATAGAGATGTTACTTATTTGAAGGAATCCACTAATGTCAACTCGAAGACCAGAGTGAAAAGGGCTGTCACGGCTAGTAGGCTCCACAGGGAGCCTAAGGGGAGGGAAGCTAGGTTGAGCCTGAAAGGAACTCTTGTAATTAAAAAGTGTGCTGTCACTTGAGTGGGAAACACCTTGCTTAGTGCTGTGATTGTAAACGGTGCTCCAACAACTCAGTAGCTGCCCTGAAGACCCCTGATAAAGAGGTCACTTGATCATGAATATACTCTTTCTTAGAGTGTTATGTTTCATGGAAAAAAAAATAGGAATGGGACACAAAATTGCCAAAGAGAATGAGGAAAGTTCAGGACTTCAGGGAAAAAACTCTTATCCTTTTCCATCCTATAGTCATTTTAGCAAAGAAAGGTTATAAATGGCTGCAAGATAGCTATACTACAAAGAACCTGCTTCATATCAATAGAGCATAGTACCTACAACTGTGTTTTTCCAACATCCCAACATTCTACAACTTGACTGGGTTGCTTTGGTCCCTCTACTTGTGATCTTGTTAATTCAGCAGTCAATGGTTTTTTTAGGCCCTTAGAGTTACTTACTTCTTCATAGCCTTGTGGTGTAACAAGGTCTTATACTTTTATGCAGATGAATGTAGGTGGGCTTTAGGATACTATTAACAACAGGTAATAGGTTACATTCATCGAACACTTACTGTGTGCCAGACTGGGTTTGATGCTTTACACATAGTATCTTATTTCATGTTTACAATAATTCTATAAGGTATGAGCTGTTAAAAGATAAAATGAAGCATATTAAAAATTTTAAGAGGGGCTTCCCTGGTGGCGCAGTGGTTGAGAGGCCGCCTGCTGATGCAGGGGACACAGGTTCATGCCCCGGTCTGGGAAGATCCCACATGCCACGGAGCGGCTGGGCCCATGAGCCATGGCCGTTGAGCCTGCGCGTCCGGGGCCTGTGCTCCGCAACGGGAGAGGCCACAACAGTGAGAGGCCCGCGTACTGCAAAAAAAAAAAAAAAAAAAAAAAAATTTAAGAGTTTATTTGCACAAAACTCTATTAGAATCTCGCAGCACCAAACCAGAAGTGGTGAGCAGTGTTCCACCTACAGGAACCAGGGCAAGACTTTCACAGAGAAGCCACAGAAGCAAAGCAAGGAAATTGACTGGCTGTAGCCAAAGCAGTTGCCTTTTTTGGAAAAGCTGAGTTGGCCTTTGTGATTGTTGATCCTTAGGTTTTGATTTCTTAACATTGAGGCATAACAGACTTAGGTTTTGGTTTACTTAGACTGCTAAGGAATTAGAACCACCTCAAATGACCTCCTTATTTAATTAACAATACTCTCTATCTCCAAATTGCAGATAAGAACACTGAGCGTCAAGGTTACACAGCTGGTAAGCATCATTGCCAAGATTCAAACCCAGGTTTATCTGATGTCACTACCGTCTCTTACCTACCACACCACATTGCTTGTGGTCCTTGTTGCTTGTTGTTGGTGATCTTGTCCTTCTGCAGTAAAGTCAGACACATATGATGCTGTTGAAAATGTTTGAGAAGCCAGATGCGAAAGCATTTTAGCCAGGTTCAATTCCCTATGTATGCGAAAGAGTCACTGAAAATTCCTCTGATTTTCTTATCTGCTTCAAAATGATGGATCAAGGTTGTTAGTACAGAACGAGCTTAGAGACCATCCAATCTGGCACTTCTCAAATTTTAGCTGCATCAGAATCACCAGGAGGGTTTATTCACCCAAGACTGATGGGCCCCACTCAGCTCTAGAGTTTCTGTTTCAGTAGCTCTTCGGTGGGACCCCAAAATTGGCATGTCTATCAAGGTCCAGTTGATGCTGCTGCTCTGGGGAGCACATTTTGAGGACCACTGATTTAATTCAACCTCGCTTAATCTTCAGGTGAGGAAATTGAAGCCTGGGAGGATGAAGGGTTCTTGCAAAGACACTTGGCAACTAAGAAGCAGAGGCAGAATAGAAATTAAATTATTTCCCCCTCATTATGTGGCCTCTGAAAATAACTGACAATAAAAATAGCATAGGGCTTCCCTAGTGACGCAGTGGTTGAGAGTCTGCCTGCCGATGCAGGGGACACGGGTTCGTGCCCCGGTCCGGGAGGATCCCACATGCCGCGGAGCGGCTGGGCCCGTGAGCCATGGCCACTGAGCCTGCGCATCTGGAGCCTGTGCTCCACAAGGGGAGAGGCCACGACAGTGAGAGGTCCGCATATTGCAAACAAAAAAAACAAAAAAAAAAACCAATAGCGTATGGCTTCCCTGGTGGCACAGTGGTTGAGAATCCACCTGCCAATGCAGGGGACATGGGTTCGAGCCCTGGTCTGGGAAGATCCCACATGCTGCAGAGCAACTAAGCCCACGCGGCACAACTACTGAGCCTGCGCTCTAGAGCCCGTGAGCCACAACTACTTAGCCCGTGTGCCACAACTACTGAGCCTGCCCTCCACTCTAGAGCCCATGAGCCACATCTACTGAAGCCCATGTGCCTAGAGCATGCACACCGCGACAAGAGAAGCCCCCGCTCAAAAAAAAAAAACAAACAAAGCATATGCCTGGAGGAAGTAAGCTCATACGGCTCATATGCTGCCAGTGGAAGTATAAATTGGACCAAGGCTGATTGAAACCTATGACTCACAATACATTAGGCACTTTTAAGTGTTCACAGCATTTGACCCCATCATTTCAGTTTCAGCAGAGTAGCTTTGGAAATAATCAGAGATGAGTAAATAGTTTTGCACAAAGTTATATATCTTTGTGCAATATACATATTGTATATTTATATATAACATTTTGTCGGGGAGGGTGGGGAGCATTGGTGCTAAGATTCAGCCATGTCCCCTTCCGAAGCTCACAGTACCAATCACAAGAAACAAACAGTAATACGTGTACTGTTGGTGACTGGGGCAGTAGGTGTCACCACTCCCCTGCCTCTGTCTACACTCACTTTGGTCAGGGCAAGGGCCCTTTATGCTCTCACCATACTGAGTGTTCAAGTAACTCTCTCTCTTCCGGGGCTCTACAACTGTCCTCGGCTATTGGACAAGAAGGACAAACAGGCATTAATTCATCCTGCATTGGCACTGGCAATGGAGCGTGCCCGTCAGTGTCTCGTCTGCTTTTCATGTACCAGGGTCTCTGTCCCTTATCTTCTCCATCAGCACCTGGGTATTTTTTAATCTGCTCTCTAGAGATTTAAAACCAACAAAAAACCTTGTTCTGAAAATATCACCCTAATCATCTTACATTTAGAATAGCGCCTATTGAAATTAGCAAAAGAGTATTTGCAGCCTTTGTTTTCTGCATCCCAAGTGAGTGACTTTAGTTGTTTAGGATGGTGGATAAGGGATTTCAGGGAAGGTGGTTGTGGAAAGGGAGTGGGGGAAATGAGGGGCCTTGGGGTACAAGGAAGATATATAAGCAGAAAGGGGGAAAGCATTCTAATGATTTCTTCAAAGTAAATTATACCGCCAAACAAGTAATATGTACATATGTTCAAGAGTTTAAACAGTATTAATGAGTCATATTAAAAGGCAAAATTTCTCACATCTCCCTCTCCCCAAATCTTTCCCCAGAGGTGAATTGTTCAACTTCTTCAGCTTGTCACCTCCAAGGCCGCATTTAGGTTCTGCGGAGCCTGAAAGGTATTTATTCTGTGGGACTCTTTTAAAGGACAATAATTCACCTGACAGTGTGTATACATTTCCAGGTTTGGGAAGGGGCCTGGTATGAGTAAGGAGACCTGAAGCTTAAGTTTCATTAATTTCATGCTTAATCTGCCCGATCTCGATAACTCTAAGTAACCTCTACCCACTTTGAAAGGTGCAGACTTAGCTCACCCCAGATAACCTCTGCCTCCCTCTCTCCTTTATACCTATTGATATCTGCTAGTTGCATTTTTAGTTCCTTGGAGATATCTTTATCTTTATGTACTATACTGAAACCCATTTCTACTTCTTCAAGAAAAGTTAAATATAAGATTAAAAAGTGAATTTTCCTACACTTCTCTCTCTCTTTTCTCTCTGTCCCACCTCTGCTACCTCTGAATTTCTGCCAGCTATACCAATACTCTAAAAATATCAAACTTGACCAAATATATATATAGTCTCCATAATTAAATGTTCTGTACTATGTCAACGAAATGACTTTAAAGGCTAAAAACTCCAAAACAACATTGATAACATTATGACCGTGCAAGTATGAATGACATACATAGTATGATTAGAACTTGGAAGAGAAGAGGTAATCCTAGGACACAAAATCTGGGCTTTTAAAGGAACCTTTCTTAAACGTCAAGTTCAAAAAATTCTCTTTTATTCCATTTCATCATTCACTCAAAATTTTATCATTTTTAGTTTGCTTTATATTTCTACCGTAAATTTCTTATATAGATTTTTTTCTTAGTGTTTCAAATTATCTTTCTTTAAATTATCTTTCTTTTCTTTTTCCTTTTTCTTTTTTACAGTTCTCGAGATAGTAGATAATAATGTGTTTCTAGTGACTACTTAGCACACCCAGCGTTTTGAAGTTGCTGTTTATTACAGTAAACTTGCTCTCTTCTTAAAGACATCCTGCCTAAAACTCTGGCTTCCTATTCTAATTTTGAGTGATTGCTTCCCAGGCCTGCTGCACAGTAGTCATCCTAAGAATTGTTTTTATAATATTTCTTTGTTTAGAGCAACTGGACCTTGATTCTCACGTCTTCCTCTTTGTTGGATCCCTTTTTGTTTTTGTTTTTTAACACATTTTTTGAAGTATAATTGCTTTACAATGTTGTGTTAGTTTCTGTTGTATAACAGAGTGAATCAGCTATACATATACATATATCCCCATATCTCCTCCCTCTTGCATCTCCCTCCCACCCTCCCTATCCCACCCCTCTAGGTGGTCACAAAGCACCAAGCTGATCTCCCTGTGCTATGCGGCTGCTTCCCACTAGCTATCTATTTTACATTTGGTAGTGTATATATGTCCATGCCACCCTCTCACTTCATCCCAGCTTACCCTTCCCCCTCCCCGTGTCCTCAAGTCCATTCTCTACATCTGCGCCTTTTTGGTTTTGCAGTCATGCATCTCCAAGCAACCTTTTATAGAAAGGAGGGAGGAACATTTTCTCAGGCCCAAATATGTCATTACTTTGTCTTCAAATTTGATTGACAGTTTAACTGCATAGAATCCTAAGTTCAAAATTTTTTTCTCAGAATTTGAAGGCCTTGCATCACTAATTCTAGCATACAGTATTCCTGAAAAAATTCTGATACAAATCGGATTGTTATTCCTTTCCATATTGCCTGCTTCATTTTTTCCCCCCACTATGTAGATTCTTTCTGTAACTTCTTTTTATCACTGGTGTTTAAAGACTTCGGTAGGGTTTCCCTGGTGGCGCAGTGGTTGAGAGTCCGCCTGCCGATGCAGGGGACACGGGTTCGTGCCCCGGTCCAGGAGAATCCCACATACCGCGGAGTGGCTGGGCCCGTGAGCCATGGCCGCTGAGCCTGCGCGTCCGGAGCCTGTGCTCCGCAACGGGAGAGGCCACAGCAGTGAGAGGCCCGCGTAAAAAAAAATAAAATAAAATAAAGACTTCAGTAGTCTATGCACAAATAGGGTATTTCTTCTTTCATTTCAGTTTGATATTCTATGCTACCTTTCAATTAAAAACATTAATGTCTTTCTCCAGCTCAGGAGAATTTCCTTCAGAAAATTTAAAAACTTATTTCCTCTCCCCTATTTTCTCTGTTCTTTGATTCTGGAATTTCTCTTAGATATTTAATCTCCTGAATTATTCTTGTATGTCTCTGAATGTTTATATTACATATTCTTCTCTTGTCTTTTGCTCTGAATTCTGGATGATTTTCATGAGTTTCTTTCCAGACTTCTACTGAAAAAATTGGCCATTAAATTTTTAAATTCAAATAAATCTTTCTTGTCCTTGGATTTAATAAATTTCCCAATGTACTAAAAAACTCCTCTTCAGTTTCCTCAATTGTCTCTCTATTTTCTTCAGGGTTAAGACTTTTCTTCCCAGTCCTTCTGTGTGTGCTGTTTGCTTTCCTCAGCTGTCTTTGTTGCTCATTCATGTTGGAAATAAAGGAATTCGATTGATTGATATTAGTAGCTTGTGCAGATTTCCTCTGCTGAGGCATAGTGTGTTTCTTCAACAGACCTCCCTGCTGAGTGGAGGGTTGTTCTTGAGCTGCGTGCACTGTTCAGAGTAAGTCTCCTGTCACCGGGAGTAACTGGAAGAGTAGCCGTCATCTGCCAAGATGAGGAAAGATTTGCTATGGAACACACCCATTCGCACCCAAATCCTGCTTCTTTCCAGGCAGCTTGTTTAACTTCTTCAGAGCATCTCTTTGGTTGTGGCCTGTGGATGGCTGCTGCTCCGTATATGCAGAGGTGGGGAAAGGCAAGGGAGAACGAGTGGGCAGATGGGTCAGGTTCTTCCATAGCAGACCTGCAATTAATACCCAGATGTGGCCCCACCTCACACTCCTGCCTTTTTACTCTCGAAAACCACGCTTGGAATTTATTTGAGGTTCAGCTAGGGAACTGGATTTCACCTTCACCCGTTTCTTCTTGTGGCTGAGGTTTCCCTACAATCCACCTGTTTTCTGTATTCTGGAAATTCATCAACATGTCTTGTCTGCTTGATGATTCTTAACCGTTCCCTCCCAAATCGTTACGAACTTGCTTCATTTTGTATTTCTTTAATGTCATTTTATACTATACTATAAAAGTACTATTTTGGACTTTTAAGTATCATTTCAATGATGTTTAGAGAGCTCCTGGAGTAAAATCTGCCTTCAAAGGCCCATTTTGTCTATTAAAGCTTTAACCTTAAAAAAAAAGAACTTTCCTTTAAAAGGATTTAGGTCTGTACACACACACACACACACACACACACACACACACACACACACACACTGCTTATAAAAGATAGGAATAAAATGATTCTGTGAGGTAGGAGGAAGGGGAAAATCAGTAGATGTTCAATAAATACTTGGCTGATTGATTCAAAAATCTTACCCAATAGAATACAATAGTTTTGTAATAATATATGAAAAGGGCAACCTAGAAAGTTGTTACCTGATTAGACACTAATTATCTAAGGCATTTAAATAGAGCTGACTAGTGATTTCAAAGGCAGCAGAATATTTCAGCTAATGAGTTAGAACACAGCAATGTGCTCCTGATAGTTAAAATGGAACAGCTATAACCACTTTGTAAGTTTAACCTATACACATGGTCATGAAAAGTTTTGCAAGGTTTATTGCAAATATACCTTGTAAGTGAAGTTACATGAAGCAATAAAATGTAGCAGTCGCTGCTTTTCTAGGCCACTCTGGAATTTACCAAAACCCTCTTTTTCTTATACAGCAGCCATTAAGCAGGGAGGCATAACTTTGTGTAACGTAATGAAATGGTAAAAGACTTTTAACCTTTTTTATGGGCTTATGAAATATTATTCCCCTGAGTCTTTGAAATCTGAAAGCAGCAGCACATTGGCAACTTACAACAATTGAAGATTCTTTTAATTAAGCACATGGCTTTGAACGGAGAAAAAAAAATTAAACATTCAAAACTTTTTCCATTATTTTATTAAATGAAAGCAGTGGTTACATAGACAAGCCACATGAGAGAAGATTGGAAATTGTCACTTCAGTGACCACTCGTGAATCTTCCAAGGTCTTCTTGACATTCTAGGTTTAGGTTTCTGTGCCTTGGTCAGCTGTGTAACCATAAAATATAGTAGCTGTAAATATCCTCCACTCCTGCCACGTTCCCCCTCCCTTTACCCCTCTCTCCTTCCTCCTCTTCTTTTCTTTTTTGGAAATTTGAAAGATACAGAGTACAAAGAATTAAAAGGCAGACATTCTTATTTTCACCACTGACAAACACTATTCATATTTTGCTTTATTTTCTCTCAGTTTTCTTCCTATGAATACATGTTCAAAGAAATTACACTACTGTATGACTACAGTGTCTTTTATTTTTATTTTATTTATTAACTTTATTTTATTTATTATTTTTGGCTGCCTTGGGTCTTCGTTGCTGCGAGCAGGCTTTCTCTAGTTGCAGTGAGCAGGGCTATTCTTCATTGTGGTGCACGGGCTTCTCATTGTGGTGGCTTCTCTTGTTGCAGAGCATGGGCTCTAGGCACACGGACTCAGTAGTTGTGGCTCGCGGGCTCTAGAGCGCAGGCTCAGTAGTTGTGGCGCACGGACTTAGTTGCTCCGTGGCATGTGGGATCTTCCCAGACCAGGGCTCGAACCCATGTCCCCTGCACTGGCAGGCGGATTCTTAACAACTGTGCCACCAGGGAAGCCCCTACAGTGTCTTTTTAAAATAAAAAAATAAATAAATTAACAACTTACGGATGAAAACAGAAGTGCTCTTTAATCTCTATCCTTTTTTCAAAGTAGTCCCCATTTCTAAGGGATAATCACTATGATAAATTGGTGTATAGCCTTTAAGTCTTTAAAAAATTTTTACATATGTACATACCCATAGAATAACTATGGAATTGCATTGTATATGTTTTAAAATTGTACATAAATCGTATCATGTTCATTTGTTAGGCAACTCGTATTATTTATTAAATAGTATGTTTTTGAGATCTATCCTTATTTTAGCTAACATAGCTACAATTCACTTATTTAAATAGCTGTATTACAGCCCAACATTAAATTCTACCTTGACGGGTATAGATATTACTAATATCAGATTGGAGGGTGTGGGTTAGTACATCTGCTATATCCTTATCTATCTTTTTATTTCCCTTTAAGTGTCATTTCATCTTAAGTGGGTCTCTTACAACAGCATAGGGCTAGATTCTTTTTAATATAAGAATTTCCCTCTCGAAATAAACTTACCCCATTTGCATTTATTGTGATTTATAATAAACTTGAACTTATTTATTTTTCCTTACTTTTTTTAAAATTATTATTTACCATGCTTTCTCTTTGCTTTCTCTACTTTACACCTTCCTCCTTTTCTCTCTTGCAATGGAATGATCATGTTTTCTTGGACCTATTTTTCCATTTTCTGGATTTGAGCTTATAATTTTCTTTCTTTTGTTCGGTGATTACTCAAACATTTAACAGGTATTGTGGCTTGTGTTTTCTTAACAACGTCTCATATTTATCACTATACCTGTTTCCTACTTACTTAAGATCTACTTTTTTTTTTTGTGGTACGTGGGCCTCTCACTGTTGTGGCCTTTCCCGTTGTGGAGCATAGGCTCCGGACGCGCAGGCTCAGCGGCCATGGCTCACGGGCCCAGCCGCTCCGCGGCATGTGGGATCTTCCCGGACCGGGGCACGAACCCGTGTCCCCTGCATCGGCAGGCGGACTCTCAACCACCGTGCCGGGGAAGCCCCTTAAGATCTACTTTTACTGCCCTCCACACTCTCTTTCCCCACCTATTTTGTTGTTTTTGGAAACATTATTTTTGTTATCAAAAATATAAAAGAAATATTGGGATTGTTGCAGTCTAATTACTTTTCATGGTCAATATTTATTTCTGTGTGCTGCTTTGTGGCCTGGGCCAAGAAAAGGCTCATGTTTTCTCATTGTGTGTGTCCGTATAGGGCACAAGACCACCACCTTCTTGCTGGCCCTGCAGTGACCAGGTTTACCTAAGAAAACTGCACTGTGGAGCCAGACATTTCCATTTCAGGGGTTGGAATACGAGCACACATTTGGCTTCATGTTTAGGCTCAGTTCTACTGTATTTCTGCAGAGAATTCCATGCTGGGATTATGCAGTGCTAACCTGGATTAATCGAATTAGTAATGGTTTGTTTGTTTAATGGATGGTGGACAAATGCAGGGGCAGACACTCCATTGAAAATACAATCGCATAAAGAACTTTATGCGAATTAAAGTTAAATAAAAAGCAGTAGGTGATCACAGGAACTGCTGTAAGGAGAGTTCTTCTTCTTGGAGAGTCACAGACGTCTTCCACTGAGGTGGATTTTGATTTGGCCCTTGAGGGATGATGGAACGAGAGCCAGGCCGGGCATTGTAGGAAGAGGTAAATGCAAAGTCATGGGTATCTCAAAGAGCAGGGCCAATTCAGAAAATGCCACAAAGCTCCACAGGACTCGAGGGAAGGACATGAGGAGAGGCGTGGCAGGAAAGATGGGAGAGGCGAGGGCAGTGGGCTGGAGTCTGGTGATGACCGTCCTCCTATGCTATATTAAAAGGCTAGATGGGGCTTCCCTGGTGGCGCAGTGGTTGAGAGTCCGCCTGCCGATGCAGGGGACACGGGTTCGTGCCCCGGTCTGGGAAGATCCCACATGCCGTGGAGCGGCTGCGCCCGTGAGCCATGGCCGCTGAGCCTGCGCGTCCGGAGTCTGTGCTCCGCAACGCGAGAGGCCACAACAGTGAGAGGCCCGTGTACTGCAAAAAAAAAAAAAGAAAAAAAGGCTAGATGTTTCCTGTAATGGTACTTAGCACGCTGGCTCACCTCCCTTCCCCATCCCTGGCAATACTAAATTAGTCATCTACTTTCTCCCAGTGAGCCTAGGTGGGGCCTTAAAAACCTTTTCAACATGACACTCCCAGGGAAAGTTTTCTATTAAAAAAAGCTGGCATCTTGATTTGTCATCATTGATATCAACAATGAGAAGCCTCAAATAACTGATTCATACTTGAGAAACACAGCTTTGGTGAAGGGATGAACAGAAAAGATGGAGAAGGAAGTGATTGGAGACCAGAGAGGATGAAGGGTTGCAGTCAGATAGGGTCACCTATATAGAGTAATAAATTTGAGAACAAATTCAGCAGGTGGGCTCAATCCAGATTTGGCTCTAATAGGAAGAGGACAGAAGAGGGTGGAAACCAAGGGAAAATCAAGGACAGCTCTGGTTAGGAGGCTTTATGACTTGGACAACTGGGTGATGAGTGGGGTGTGCCTAGTTCCACATCCCCCAGCCCAGCTGTGACTTGGGCTGTAGCTGTGGTGAACTCTTCCTGTGCGTGCTGTCAGCATACTTCTTCAAGTACATGCTAAATGCCCCTGCTTTTCTGCCTCATGGCTTTGGAAATTCCTAGCACAGAAATAGCCCAGAAATGGGCGAAATTTTATGACCTTGGAGGTTGGTGGGGTAACGTCAACCAAGAAGGAAAGTGAGTTGGTGAATAAATGTCCCAGCCCCTTGTCCTCTGAGGGGCAAATCTGAGGCACATTCTATGCAGTTGCTGAGGGTCCCCAGCGGGACTGAACCTCAGCTGCCGTTGGTAGTAACCAGATCAATAGCACACCCTTCCTTGGCCTCTCCTCCTTTCCTGGCTTTTTCTAACTCCACACTCCAACTTCTGGGATGACTCCTCACATAAGCCACCTGCATCTTAGTCCTTGTTGAACGCTATGCTTTGGGGTCATCCAATAAAGACTGTGATGAAAATGCCTATATTTGAAAAGGATGGAAACTTCAAGAGAAGGCTAGGCATGGAGATTGTAGAGGGGAAAGTAAAGCAGTTAGTTCGGGAAATGGGAAATGGGAAGTTCCTGTTGGGATTCCAAGCATTAAGGAACAGAGAATAGCAGTCATGGCAAGATGGCAAGTTAATGGACAAAAAGAAATTATATTTTACTAGTCAATGTCATCTGTGTTGTATTTGAGTTGCTTTTTTTTCTGTTATGTGATGTACAGGTAGTAGTTGAAGTCTGAAAGTGGATGAAATCTTATGGCAAAAGCTAATTCGTCCTGAAAAAAACCCCAAAGACATGAACTAAAACTCTGAGAAAGATTTATGGAGCCTGGTGCCCTGTGCACTCCGCACACCCATCGGCAAATTAATAGGGCTGCCAAGATGGCAAGTTAATGGAGAAAAAGAAATTATATTTTACTAGTCAGTGTCATCTGTGTTGTATTTGAGTTGCTTTTTTTTCTTTGAAGAAAGTTAAACTTAAGAAGAAAAGTTTAAAATTACAGGAAATAATTTGCAGATTGATGGCATTTGTGGAAACTTGAGAGACCAAGAACGTGGCAGTGGGACCTGCTTCCCTCCCTCCTATTCAGTGACCATCATTGGTCACTGGGCAAAAATAGTTTCTGTATTTTGTTGAGCTGATGTGAAGTGCAGCTGATGAGGAAGCACTTTGTTTATAAAGCTGTGCTGTCATACAGGTCAGCTACTAGCCACATGTGGCTATCAGGGACTAGAAATGTGACTAATGTAACTGAGAAGTTTTATTACTTTATTTTAATTAATTTAAATAAATAAGCTTAAGCAACATAATTGATATTTTTCCATGAAAAACAACTTTGTTTTGGTAGGACTATATTATACTTTGTTGAAAATTCCTCATCTAAATGGATATTTCTAAGACCTAGTACGATATTATGTCTCATTAATGATGTTTAAAAGCTTTGTTGAGGTATAAGTAACATACATAAAGCTGTACATGGTTAATGTACACAATTTGATGAGTTTGGACACATGCATACACGTGCATGCACCCAGGAAACCATCACCATAATCAGAGTAATAGACATAGCCATCACCTCCAGAAGTTTCCTTTTGTTTGCCCTTTTGTATGTGTGGTAAGAACACTTACCATGAGTCCTACTGTCTTAAAGTCTTAAGTGCATGATACAGTATTGTTGACTGTAGGCCCTATGTCATGCAGCAGATCCCTAGAACTAATTCATCTTGCTAATTCTCATGTAGTATTTTGCAATGAGAATGTTTTTGATATGTTGGATTAATATATATTCATTTTTAAATAATTTCATTTTTTGCTTTTTGCTTTTTTTAAAATGTGGCTATTAGAAAATAAAATTATACATGTGGCTAACATCATAATGCTATTGACAATGCTGGTATAAAGTGTCCTAAAAGTATAAGGTACACGTCCTCTGGTGAATGGAGGCTTCTTCTAGGTACAAGGATGATGGCTGGGATGCCCTCCGCAGCCTCTCTTTGACCTTATGCTTCTCATGTGTCAGCTAAACTGATTATCTCTTAACATTTTGGGGGCTAGGAATAAAACGCACAGGTCCTATTTTTAGTTTTTCAAGGAACCTCCATACTGTTCTCCATAGTGGCTGTAAAATATGATCCAGCAACCCCACTCCTGGGCATATATCTGGAGAAAACCATAATTCGAAAAGATACATGCACTTCAATGTTCATAGCAGCACTGTTTACAATAGCCAAGACGTGGAAGCAACCTAAGTGTCCATCGACAGATGAATGGATAAAGAAGATGTGGCATATGTATATACACAATGGAATATTGCTCAGCCATAAAAAAGAACGAAATAATGCCATTTGCAGCAACATGGATGAACCTAGAGACTTTCATACTGTGAAGTAAGTCAGACACAGAGAGACAAACATCATATGATATTGCTTATATGTGGAATCTAAAGAAAGAGTACAAATGAACTTAACTACATCTACATCTGTAACTCTATCTGTTGCAGATGTAGAAAACAAACTTATGGTTACCAGGGGATAAGGGAGTGGTGATAAATTGGGAGATCAGGATTGACATATACACACTACTCTATATAAAATAGATAACTAAAAAGGACCTACTGTATAGCACAGGGAACTCTGCTGAATACTCTGTAATGACCCATATGGAAAAAGAATCTAAAAAAGGGCCTTCCCTGGTGGTAGGGTGGTTAAGAATCTGCCTGCCAATGCAGGGCACACGGGTTTGAGCCCTGGTCCGGGAAGATCGCACATGCCATGGAGCAAATAAGCCCGTGTGCCACAACTACTGAGGCTGCACTGTAGAGCCCGCGAGCCACAACTACTGAGCCCGTGAGCCACAATTACTGAAGCCCGTGGGCCTAGAGCCTGTGCTCCGCAACAAAAGAAGCCACCGCAATGAGAAGCCTGCACACCCCACTGAACAGTAGCCCCCGCTCGCCGCAACTAGAGAAAGCCTGCGCACAGCAACGAAGACCCAACACAGCCAAAAATAAATAAGTAAAATAAATTTTAAAAAAGAAACTAAAAACGTGGGTATATGTATATGTATAAGTGATTCACTTTGCTGTACACCTGAAATTAACACAACCTTGTAAATCAACTATACTCCAATAAAGTATTGGGGTTTTTTTTTGTCCTATAACAAAAGAAAAATTTGCTAGGGTTTAGTTTTGATTTGTTTTGATTTTTTGACCCAGACTTTGACTCTTTAATATATTTGTCAGTTTGTTTGTTTTATTGAGGCCTAGAGTCCTGGATTTTCTTTCAAAATGGCAGGAAGAGGGTGAGGGTGGGATCTGAGGAAGAAACCAAACCAAATGAAACCCCTTGGCCCTGCAGAGAACTGAGCCAGCATGTGCCTGGAGCTGCCCTGGCACCTCGAAACAAGGGATCAGGTGGAGGGCAGCCTGGGGTGGAGGCCTCGATGATCAGTAGAGAAGATACTAAGCCAGGGGAACGAACAGCACTGTTCCTGAGACAGGGTCCAAGAGAGGAGATAGGGTCAAAAGCCGCTGGTGCTGGGAATCACAATAGCGGCCAGGACAAATCACAATGGTGAAAGTCACATAAATGAGCGCTGGGGAAAAAACAAGGGAAGGGTGTAGTCCGAGGTGTCCTCCCACGGTCCACGTCATTCCTGCCGGGCAAGATGGGCTCACTGCACAGTCTGGGACACTCCGGCTGCCCAGCTGCTGACACATGTGTTTACTTCCCTGGCCCTCGTGTTCAAAGCACACTCAGCTGGGCTTTCTTCAAATTGTTTGGTATTGTTGAGTTATTTGGGCTCTTCTACGGTTTCTCACACAAAAGTCTAACTTATTCGTTTGTTTCTCTACCCTACTAGGCTGGAACCCATCACTCCTCTCTGTTGCCAGCGCCCAGCAAGTTACCAGCTACAAACAAGTAGCCCGAGTGGTGGGCAGTGGACGTGGAATTAGAATTAGGAAACAATGTCACTCGAGGATGTGTAAATCCCAGGACTTTTTAAAAAAGTGCCTACAGATTCCTTTTAGAACAACACGCAGATATTTAGATATCTGTATGCACACATATATTAAAGCCCAATATGTGAAATAACCATTTTGGTGTCCTTCTAGGCAAGCTGCCCCCATGTTTGGAGTAGGGTGGGGAGGTTGTTTTTAAGAGCTTTCTTTGCAGCTGGATCGTTCACTAACTCGACGGAGCTAAAACTCTCCCAAAGAAGCGCACTGTCCTCACGGAAATAGCTGAAAGAAACACACCAAGTTTCTTGGCATGATGCAGCCAGGCAGGCTGCAATAGATTAGCTCTGCCCTTAACAACAAGTTTCACTGGGCTGATGAGAGATGTTATGGAAACGTATCAAGGGAAAGAGGACTCCAGCTTCGGCTGGCCAGCAGACCATCGGGTAATCACTGCAAGGAAAATACTGAACCGGCACCAAGACTCACAAAGCAGCTTATTATAAGGATTTAATATACAGTATTATGGAGACTCTGGACAGCGCTTGTAATGAGATACGGAGCCTCACTCTTCTCAGCCCCTGGGTCACATTTGGACGGGATCCATTTCAACTCAAATTAGTTGCCATTTGAGACAATTTGGAGGCCTTGGCAAAACAACGTGGTCATCTCATCCCAGCTACCAGAAGAGCTGACGTCCCCAAAGTCAAAAATCCCAATGATGCAGCACATTGTCATGCTGTAGATTTCCTTTCACAGCAGAGATAGGAGTCCCGTAACATTATTTGAAGGATGCTCTAATCACAAACTTCAGCTCTGTGACCAGAAGGGCCAGGTTCCAGAGAGTCAAGATTGCAAAGTTTAAAAAAAAAGTTAAAGAAAAAAACTCTTCTGAGGCAAATTTAATTCTTCAGACTTCCTTTAAGAAAGCAAATGGTGGCTTGATAACTGTCCACTACTACAGACACCGGGAGGTTATTTCTCAGGGTCCAAGTCTGCCCTGTCCCAAAGTGCAGTTGAGGATTCCAGGGAAGGCATCTTCCAGGGCTGCGTGCTTTCATTAATGTCCACTTCCCTTGGATCCTACTCTACCCTTGCTTGTCCAGCTGTCTCCAGCTGTCACCTATCAAACGGCTGTGTTTGCACAACAGCAAGAATAAAGTTAGGTCAGCAAAGTCTTGCTCTCTATCTCCATCTCTGACAGCTACACCCTGCTCTGCTACACCTTTGTTTCACAGAAGGTTAGGAAATAACAGGTCATCAGAAAAGGATGCTGAACTCCCAGGGGGGCTTCTGAAGGACTCTGAGGTCCTCTGAGCATCCTTGTTATGTCCACAGTCCACTACCTGCTGCTCCTGCATTGTCTCAGCCAGAAAAATGGAGTGGCAGGTAGAGCTGGAGAAAAGGCTGGTGGACTCCCCCGCCTGCCCTTCTGGGTGTCCCTACATTCACCGCCACCATCTGGCATCTTGGACTCTTTCTTGTGGCTCTAACCCCACCGCATACAGAGTAGTTACAAAAATCTCCAAGTGCAGTGTTCCAGTAAACCAAAATCTAGACTGATACATGCTTTCAGATTTTTGCACCCTGAAAATTACACAGAGCTGGGAAGTCACACTGTCCACATCTCTTCAAGTCTCTTCTCCTCAATCTGTCATCTTCTCGAGTCGATGTCCTTGAAACATGAAGAGAGAGGATCTGGAAGCACCTCTACCCTCCCTAAAGAATTAACCACTTGATGGGCAAAGGCACAAAAATTGTCAGTTGAGGGACAGCATCAAAGGAATCCTTAGATACCAGAATGGAGGAAGAGCACAGCTCTCTGGTCCTTAAGATCTTATTCACTATCCTTCACAAACCAACCAGAAATGAAACTCACAAATAAAATGACCTATGGTTAATCATGGATCCAAAAGGTCAATATACTGTCCTAACATCATGGAATAATACAAAGAAAGTAATTTACAATTAAAAATACGTGCCAGTGTACCTCTGCGCTCCACCTTCATGACGGAGGTAACCTGAAGTGTGACCTGATCAAGGTGTGCCTTACTGGCCGCATCACCACGAGGGGGGTCTGCTTTCGTGAAACTGCGGACAGCGCTCATAAGTTCTGAACAAAACAAAATGTAGTCGTCCACATTAGGTGCATTCCTTGAAGATTCAATCTACGTTCAAGTTGAGCAAAACATACTTCATGTAGATCTAGAAGATGGAGTTAGAGTCTAGGCCCAAGCAATTACAAACAGATTTTTCACCTTTGTGAATGTCCAGCAAGGACTCAAAGATCACAAAGGATGTACGGCAATTCCCTGTATTGCGGGGCTGGGTGGCGCAGTGCGAGACATCCAGTGACCTTGCATCCTGATTCCTAGAAGTCAGCAGCTTCCCTCAAGCACTGTAACAACCTAAAATGTCCCCACCACTTTCCAAACTACCCTCCTCAAGAGCCATGAGCTGGAATATCAACCTAGGGACTTGATGCAGCTCTGTGGTGTGTCCCCCATAATTTACTGTAAAAACTTGTTCAATACCTGTCACACCCACTAAATTATAAGTTCTGAGGAAACCGGGCTATGCCTGTCCCTATCACCACTGTATTGCCTGACATGGACTAGGTGCTCAATAATATTTGTTGAATGAATCACTGAGGAAATGAATAAATGGATGGGTACCATATAGTCATCAAACTTGCTCTAGTATATAAGCAGGGGCTAAGTCTATATTGCAATGCTTAAAGAAATCTGCCTTTAAAGATTTAACTTTAGGCTTAGTATCTACTTACATTAGATTGAAACGTAGTAACCCCCATGGAATCTTATGAGATGCCATCCTTATGAGAACATAAGAACACTCCTAACTCTGCAACAAGAGATTATCATACTAAGTGAAGTAAGTCAGAAAGAGAAAGACAAATACCATATGACATCAATTATATGTGGAATCTAAAATATGACACAAATGAACGTATCCATGAAACAGAAACAGAATCACGGACATAGAGAACAGACTGGTGGTTGCCAAGGGGGAGGGTGTTGGGAGAGGGGTGGAGTGGGAGGTTGGGGTTAGCAGATGTAACTCTGCTCTCTTTTACTCTCTTTTACATAGAGAATGGATAAACACCCAGGTCCTACTGTCTAGCACAGAGAACTATATTCATATCCTATGATAAACCATAATGGAAAAGAATATTAAAAAATAATGTATATATATATATGTATAACTGAATCACTTTGCTGTACAGAAATAATTAACACAACATTGTAAATCAACTATACTTCAATTAAAAAAAGAAAGAACACTCTTAACCCAATATCTGAAGTGCCCAGGTGATTTCTTGAGTCAGAATAACAGCGCTTTGTCCCAGAGAGCCAATATTGAGAGAAAGCAAAGAAGGGTAACCTCGGAGATCTAAAACCTTCCTGTGGTCCTGCCCGTTCCTTTCCTTTGTGGCTGCATTTGGTGCTCTCAGCCTGGAGGCCTGCAGTGGCTGGTCACATCTCAGAGAAAACCTCATGTCATAGGTAACATTTGGAGACCACCTTTGTTGGACTGGAAGTCAGGAAGGCTGGCTTTTAATGCCAATCTTGCCATTAACTAGCTATGTGACTTAGGAAAGTTCCTTCCCTTGTCTAAGTCTCTGTTTCCTTGTTCATAAAATGAAAGGATGAGACAAAGTTTCTGACGTTTCTTTCCAGCTCTAGTAGTTAACATTTCAGTGATATTTCACAACTGGGAATAAACAGGGATAGGTAGGCCCAAAGTTGTGAAAAAGCTAGAACATGGCTTGTGAAAAAGGCAATGGTTAGAAACTGAACTTTGCCCAGTTAAGTGACAAAATACCCTGGGAACTTTGCAAAAGGAAAAGAAGGAAAGCAAGTCTGTTTAGATAACATGGTTTCTGTAAAGTGAACTTAACTAATTTCACTCTCTGTCTAAAAACGTTTTATATTTCCTTTTGAATTAGCTGGCAGACCTCTTGCATGATGTATTCTTATTTTTCTTTACTTTCACTGTTCAAATAGGCCTCAACAGTAGGTCCTAAACTGTCCAAAATAGGCCCTACATTGTGACAGTGGCTATTACCTATCAGAAATGAGAATCCAGACATCTCAGTGCTCACAACAGCAAAACGATGATTCTCTCCCTTGCAGAATCCTCGAAACTCTGAGCTTCAATTTAAAGATCAAACTCTGTCTTGTTTAGGCCTAAGCACATGCAAGATTAATACTGCAATTTTAAAGAGCTCTAATTTGGAGATTCTAAGATCATTTTAGGATTAGTCCGTGAAATCAGGGAATTGCTTTTTTCTGGAGAGAAAAGAGCAGAAATGCATTTATGTGGGTACAGGGTTTTATTTGAACAGTGGTCAGTCTCCAGCCAGTGTGGCTTTTTTTTTTAAGATGTTGGGGGTAGGAGTTTATTTATTTATTTTTGCTGTGTTGGGTCTTCGTTTCTGTGCGAGGGCTTTCTCTAGTTGTGGCAAGCAGGGCTCACTCTTCATCGCAGTGCGCAGGCCTCTCACTATTGCGTCCTCTCTTGTTGTGGAGCACGGGCTCCAGACACACAGGCTCAGTAGTTGTGGCTCACGGGCCTAGTTGCTCCGTGGCATGTGGGATCCTCCCAGACCAGGGCTCGAACCCATGTCCCCTGCATCAGCAGGCAGATTCTCAACCACTGCACCACCAGGGAAGCCCCAGTGTGGCTTTTAGAAGGGTTATCACCGGGCTTCCCTGGTGGTGCAGTGGGTGAGAGTCCGCCTGCCGATGCAGGCGACACGGGTTCGTGCCCCAGTTCGGGAAGATCCCACATGCCGCGGAGCGGCTAGGCCCGTGAGCCATGGCCGCTGAGCCTGTGCGTCCGGAGCCTGTGCTCCGCAACGGGAGAGGCCACAACAGTGAGAGGCCCGCCTACCGCAAAAAAAAAAAAAAAAAAATAAGGGTTATCACCTACAGCGAGGCATCAGGCCAGGTGGTGTACATGTGTCATCTGTCCAGCTCTATTGGCTACAGAAGCATCTCAATGCCCACACCCCCGCCCTTAGGCACCAGACTGGGCCCACTCCCCAAAAGCATCTCCAGGTATCTGCCGGTCAGCTTTCTTCTAAGATGCTAAGAAACACTGGGGCTGCATGAGAACAGTGTGTTTATGGCGGGGAGGAAAGTCGAGCATGAATGAACGAGCTCTACCACGGGAAGTACAGCCTTACTCCTTGTACTGAAGGAATCAAAGGAAGAACAGGAGGTGTTGATTGTTCAGCTCCGTATCCACCTGCCACAGGATCTTGACGTCAGCAAATTGCAGAGAATTCCACTCGAAAGCTTTATCCATCTTCAGTGACTTGCAGTTGGGCATGAGTAGGAGAGATACATTAGCTCTGTATGTGTGTGTCTGTGTTTGTGTGTGTTGTGCTGGGGCAGGGCCCAGGCTTTTGAACGACACCACTCAGCCTCAAACTCCAAGAGCATGACACAGAAACTGTGAGCATTTTACTACAGAGCAAGGTAGGAAATCCCTGAATGCGATTTGAAAGCTCCAGGCTACGCTCTTGTTCATCATGAATGCAGAGCTCCCACCTAGGTGACCTCCCAGAGACTTGAACCACATCCACTCTAGGTTATAAGCAGTAGAGGAGGAGGGCATGGCACAAATCATATGGAATGTGCCTCAAGTAGGCCTTTCCTCCAATTTCTCAGAAAAAAATGGAGTGAACAGACGGCCAAGGCCGCTGAAGGGCTAAAGCAACAGCCTCGTCTCTCCCCATTAAAGCCTTTAAAAGCTTAATATAGTTTTCATTTTTTCAGCATTCATTCAAATCTAAAAGTCTCCCACCTTTCCTCCAAATTCCCTCCCCCTTGAATTGGCTGCTCTAGGAGCATCTTCCCTGCTATTACTAGTGGATAATTGCTTAACATTTTCTAGAGGTAATTAACTTTGCCTTTGAAATGAAAGAAATCCCTAAATTGAGCAATACGATGAAAGCCATTCTTTCATGTAATTTAGTCTCATCAGCCAATACCAGCCATTAAGTACATCAATTTCTAGCTCAAAGGCAGTGCTGAAGAATAAGGAGTGGCAATATTTTAAAGAAAAAACTCAAGGTCTTAACACTGTCAATCTCAATTTCTTCACAACAGGGTTCCCGAAGTGACCGCCTGATGGCAAGAGGCCTGTGTTTCTGTTTAAGCTTCACACAGTGACCTTGAGAGAGGGCATCTGTTAGAAGGAATGCATGTCAAGCTGACAGCAAGAAGCTAGGTGTTGCAAGCATACCTGAAGGCTCTGGAGGTTCACTGGGGACTGAGAATTCTGTGTGAAAACTGAATTTCTATTAACATTTTTAGAAAAACCAGTCTGTCATATTGCAAAGAGCTCTGATATCCTACATAGTTTGTCAATCCCGCCAGCATTTGTGTGCACGCCTGTTTCAGGATTAACTAGATAAGCATCTCCTTTAAGATCATAGGTTCTGGGGTTGGGAGACCCTGCAGACAGCATTTTGTCTCCCATCTCCACCTCAGGTTGTGTCCAACTGATTTCAGACTGATGGATATCAGAACTTTCCTCTGGCCAAAAGAAAGATTTCCAAGATGGAGACTAAACAACATCCCCTGGTATCTTGTTCCAAAGGTTGGGAAAGTTCTGTGCCAGGAAACCACTTTGTGGTTGCATTAGACGCTCTCCGCCGCCCTGCGGTTAGGGGAAGTCAATTTACCGCAGGGCTTTTATCACCCAGCGGCTGCATTTAAGCTTTCTGGGTGACCCTGGCCCACAACCCAAACCAGAGGAAGGCCCTGAGGAGCTTTTTAAGGACCATCCAGAAACCCTCACAGATGCAGGGGATCCATGCCAGATCCGGATCTTCAGAAATAGAGATTTAAAAAAAAAAAAAAAAGGTGTGATGATCACTTTGGCGCCCTCTAGGGGCAGCTTATTGCCATCTTGTGATTGTGAAATAGTAAGTTTGGGGGCTTTCAGGTCAGTATAGAGACAAACATCTTGTTAGCTATTTCCTCATATGGCTTACCAGTACCCTTTCCTACATTCTTTTTGTTGATTATTTTACATGACCACAGGATCCCTTTTCTCATGGAAACTTCATCATAAAATCCCGTACCAAAGGGGAAAAAGAAAACCAACAACAACAAAAAAATTAAAGCCAGGGATTTTGATTGTGTCTATCAGTTCTGTTTATTTTGATGCAAGCATTGAAGACAGCTCCTCAGCCATCCTTTTTAAATGTTTCCCATTCACAAACATGTTATTTGAGTTGGTTTTCATCCCCCTTTAACAAACGGGGACCTCTGGCATGATGCATAATATTTAAGAGCACGGAGGTTAGCGTCTGACTGACTGCAATTCCCAGCACCACTACTTAACTGTCTCTGGGTAAAAGCTACTTAACTTCTCTGTGCTTCAGCTTCCGCAAGTGTCACATCACTCAAATACGAGTGTCTTCCTCTTCTGATCGCTATGAAAATTAAATGAAATAATGCCTATAAAGCAAGTCATCATCCTTCACCTGACTCCAGTAAGTCTAGGTGCTCAAGGCAGAGAGTGGAGAACACTCAGGGGCCACGTAACGAAAGCACCCGCCTCAAAGGGCGGTTGAAGGTATTAAGTTTAGTTAATGAAGGCAAAACACTGCAATCATGTTTAGCCCCTAGTGAACAACTGAATTTGTTTGCTGTTGTTGTTTTCCTTGTTAATATCTCCATTTTAGTGGAGCAAACCTAAAACATCCAGAGGTTACAAAACTTGCTTAGGAAACAGACAGTAAGCAGTGGAGAAAATCCATCTACCTCCATGCTCAGAAATCCATCTACCTCCATGCTCCGTGCTCTCTACCATTATGCCCTCTCTCTGTGCAGTAAGCGTTACTGTCAGTATTACTTTGACAGGAGGAATACGTTTCAAGTAGGCCTGCTGCCACCTTACTGAAGAGAAGTTTCTAATCCATCGGCCTGCGAAGTGTACGTCCTGCAGCATGAACCTACTGACAGACACTAAAAATGCAATCATCTAGCAACCAGTCTTCTGGTGGCCTAGGGCAGAAATCCTGAACATTTTTGTTTTAGAGTAAGAAGTTATTTTCCTGTTGTTAAAATCTTTGAGTTGATCTGGGAGAGGGGAGACGGTTGATAAGGAATTTAAAGAAGGAGTATCGAGAGGAAAGCAGGAACATGTTCTTACGGAGTCTTTTCACCAAGCTGAGCTCTGAGTCAAACACCCTGGCAACTTCGGACCTTTCCCTAGAAACGGTTCCAGGCCACTCCACCTTCTGACTACATCATCAGAGGTGTCTAGCAGAGGACACTCCTGTTCCCCTGAGAAGTGGTTTGAGAACTTTCATTTCTGTTGAACTCGGATAGAGATATTCTATGCTTACCATCATTAGTGTTTCTAATGCAGTTATGATAAATATGCTCCCTGACGGATGGTTTTCTTTTTTCTTTTTCTTTTTTTTTTTTTTTTTTGCGGTACGCGGGCCTCTCACTGCTGCGGTCTCTCCCGTTGCGGAGCACAGGCTCCGGACGCGCAGGCTCAGCGGCCATGGCTCACGGGCCCAGCCGCTCCGCGGCATGTGGGATCCTCCCGGGCCGGGGCACGAACCCGCGCCCCCTGCATCGGCAGGCGGACTCTCAACCACCGCGCCACCAGGGAAGCCCCATGGTTTTCTTTTTCTCCTCCTTTTCCTTTTTCTCCTTCCCTCTCCCCTTCCCTTCCCCCTCCCCCCTCCCCCCCTTTGTCTTCTTATTCTTCTATTGAGATATAATTGACACACTGCACTGTATAAATTTAAGATGTACAGCATAATCATTTCACTTACATACATCATGAAATGAAAACCACAATAAGTTTAGTGAACATTCAGCATCTCATATAGATACAAAATAAAGAAAAATATATTATTTTCCTTGTGATGAGAACTCTTAGGTTCACTTTCTTAACAACTTTCATACATAACATACATCAGTGTTAATTATATTCATGTTGTACATTACATCCCTAGTACTCATTTATCTTGTATCTGGACGTTTGTGCCTCCTGACTGCCTTCATCCAATTCCCCCTCTCCTCACCCCCGCCTCTGGTAACCACAAATCTGATCTCTTTTTCTGTGAGTGTATTTGTTTGTTTTTGAAGTATAACTGACCTACAACACTATGTTAGTTCCTGGTGCACAACACAGTGATTCAATGTTATTTCTATACATTTCAGAAAGGATCACCACTATGTCTAGTTACCATCTGCCTGGTTTTCTCCACTATCTTTGTCAGCATTTTACCAGCTTTGCTCTCTAAGCTGCTAAACCTCAGAGCCTTCTCTAGTCAAGGATTTCCCATTGATTTTAGTTTCCAGAAATAGATTTCCAATGGGGCAATGAAACACTTATCACTAGATCATTACCATTGGTGAAAAGTCTCCTGCTATTCTGCTTATAGTCTACAACTGCTGAGGCTGTGGAAACTCAAATCTCTGAGGTCGTCTTATTTTGTCTGAGGGCAGAGATAGTTTGTTGTTTTAGGGAAGGCACTCACTCCTTAGATATTTTCTAGCTATTGGGCAGGAAAAAAAGAACTGTTGGAAATTACTAAGTTTTTCTGATGTTAAGGTGCAAAAAAAAATCTGTACATAAAAGAGGTGCTTTCTTCAGAGATATTGCTGAGATGTATGCTTACCTTTGAGTTCAATTTGGCCATGAGACTTCCTAGAACATTTTTCTACCTTCTATCCCTTATTTAGGCAAGGTGATAAAATACATCATAGGTTAGTTTAATCTTTTTTGCATGCTGTATAAGAAGGAAAGAGGCCCACTAAAGAGAATCACTAATAACAGTACAAGCAATGAGACAACAATGATAATTCCACTTGGCATTTATTTTTATATTGGTGTTTACTATGGAAAGTTCAAGTGTTGTATGTCAGGTCGTAGATGGACTCTCAGGTGTGTTATTGCTCCCATTAACAGATGGAAAAACTGAAATTGTAAAGGTATCTGTCTCATTAAAGGGCTCAGAATAAATAATTCAGTGGACCTTGTTATGCAGTTTGAAGTAAGTAAATGGCTGGGGGCAATCTGGAGAAGCTAGAAGAACTATATGGAAAAGAGAATGGGAATTGAGGTTGGGAGTTGAGAGTGAGGGAGAGTTCTAGGAAATATTAGAGAGTAGTGAGTATGCAAAGTAGTAAAGATAGGGAAGAATGGATTTTTATGTTTTGCTGCTTTTCTATGGCATAAAAATGTACTTCCTCTACCCCAGCCCCACCTTTGACTGCGTCCTGAGAGATAAAGATATGAATTTGTTCAGATTATATGTTCGTTGCTTGTCGGACTGTGTCCTATGTGAGATGGAATCATGATGCTTCCCAGCCTCTTGTCTGTCTGGCACAACCTTGTTCTGTCTCTGAAATGATCCCATGTGTTAGGGTGTTTCAACATGGAAATGCTCGCACCAGAAGCTGAGGAGGAAAGGAAATAGGAACTTTCCTTGAGTCTGGAGGGTTAGAGGAGCGTCCTGTTCAAGGGAAGCAGGACTTGTTAGAACTTTTCCCACCTCCTGCCCTTCACCAGCCCTGTAGCGTCCACTCCAGCTGAGGTTTTCAGAGCCTTACACTTAACCCTGCCCACACAAAGCCTGCACTTACATCTCTATCTCCTGTCTTCCTTTACATACTCCGGGCTGTAATTAACCTCTGTCTTTCAAAAAATCTCTGCCTTCCGCTCTCTGTGTTCCATAAACACTCCCATGCCCTCATGATACCTTAAATACCTCCTAGAGAATCAAGTGTCTCCAAACTTTTCACTTGGTCAACTAGGTGATGATATTGTAACTATTAGAGGCCCTTCAGGGTAAGGAACATGTATGGGTGCAGGGAGTGAACTTTTCAGATGTGCAATTTACAGTCCCTCTAAAACATCCAGGAAGAATTGTTCTCCCATTAGAGCCTTTTACTGAGGGATGAAGTTAAAACAGAACAGTCTGGGCTTCAGACACCAGACAAGAATGTGACAGAAGGGGAATACAGTAGCAGCAATGGGCTCCCCCTTTTGACCAGCCAAGAAGAAGATGTGAAGGGAGGTAGAGTGGCTTCAGGGAGAAAAGGGAGTTTGTGACCCCAGCATCTTTGCTTTAAGAATGAAACCTTGCTCCCAAACATTTTCTCCATGCTGCTTAAAAGTCTACCAATTAGATTAATTTGAGTTAATATTCAAATATCTCAAAATGAGACCATCGTTCTTTCATCTCTTCCTGTAAGTTGGTTTCATAAACACTTGTTTCCTTCCTTGCTTTATCAAGGTTTCTAAGAGGGTGAAACAGAACCACACTCTTGGGACCCTAGATTATAAGACCAACACAACAGTGGTGGGGTGAACAATCACTGAACAGAAAAAGATGCTGATAACTTTTGTTCTGGTATCAACCCAGAGCCACGAGGCCAAAGGAAGGCCAGGCCACTGATGTGAACCTTGCATCTGAGCCCTGTTTTCAGGCATTACCTCCAGGGTTTCCAAGGTTCCAGACTTGTGTTCTCTTACTGTAGAGTCCCTAGCTGTGGGCTCCAAGTTAGTCCTAGACGTTGGCAAAAACAATACAAATGCCATGTGTGTCCCCCTATTTATCCTGGGGGCTGTTTTCAAATTTAATCCAGCTCACTATGGCCCCAGGAAGCATTCTGTTCTCTCTCCCATCTTCAAGGTCAAGAACTTGAGTCCTGATTGTTGAGAAAAGCCAGACTTCTCCTAGGAAAGAAACATCTTTGTTAGAGAAGTCTGTGTCAGATTATTTTGTCTGTTAACAGCAGAACCAGAAGATAATGAGGACTATTTGAAAGAGAGTAGCATTGACAAACGGTACACATTTTTGAACTCATGTCAAAGTACAAACTCCTATTTCATTTCGTTTTCTAAGGCTCTGAATAACTTATAGACAATTTAATTGCCTGTATTTGGAATAGGGAATTCCTAAAATGCTGAGTATAATATTTGGATTTAAAGAAAAAGACACCATAATAGAGGCCATTGTTCAAGTAAGTAGAGACAGGTTCATGTATTTCAAACGTTGGATAAAATATAAAGAAGATCATTGAGCTCTAATTTGAAAGAATTCCACTGAAAGCCCCAGAAAACAATCCACTGTGAGAATATGAGACAGAATTATAATATTTACTGGACAATTGTTTGCTAAGAAGCATTTATTTTATATCACTTTTTAACAAGACCAAACTGTCAAACTGTTTAAAATTCCATTGGAAAAATGTGAATTATCACAAAATTGTTTACTTTTTTATCCTTTCATGTATATTGGATTACTCATGGAAGACAATGGAAAGAATCTGAGAAATCCTAGTTTTAGGAGTAACTCAGACTGCATTTCAGAAATATTATAGACTGTGTAAACCAATGCGACTTTTGGACATGTATTAACATAGCTGCAATACTATTGGTGCTGTGTAAGGCACAAAGAAATGAAAAACTCCAGCATTATCAGCAGAGATGATCCTTTGGAAGATGATGGTGCAAGTTAAACATTCTTCCCGTACATATAGTGATCATAGGAAAAAAAGAATCATCTTTATCTTGTTTTGCTAAATACCATTAGCTCCAGCAGCTATGATTCATAACTCATCCAAATAATACAGGTCCTTTTAAACGGGCTCTGGAATTATGGAATTATCACCTATGAAGGTATTGCAATCATATATATCCTAGATCATTCACCGAACATACATCCATGTAAAATCATGTTTAGAACAAGGCTGAATTTTCTTGGTATTAAAATCACTTTTGATTATTCATTCTAATACCAAATGGGCATTTCCACCTTTTTCTATATCTGAGTTTCAGAGACATAGATAACTTACAATGATGCAACAGTTCTTAGCTGCATGAGGATCACCTGGAGGGCTTGTCACAGCAGATGGCTGGGCCCGCCTCCAAGTTTCTGAGTCAGTACAACTAAGGTGGGGCAGAGAATGTGCTTCTAACAAGTTCCATGGGATGCTGATGCTGCATTCCTGGGAACCACACTTTGAGTACCACTGCAATAAAGGAATCTGGGTAGCAGAGCTAAAAGCAACTTTAGGAAAAAAGTCTTTATGTATGGGTCTGGCTGGTATTGTAGAAAATGAAAAGAAATCCAAGCTTTCCCCTAAAGGCCCAGCCTCTCTGTGGCCTCCACCTCCACACAGAGCCCTCTGCCTCCTGTTTTTCCAGTTCTGTCTTTCCTACCTCCAGTTCTCAAAAGCGCTTGCATATCTTGCTACCTTAATTTACCCTAAAATGTAACTTAATCACAGCAGTTAGTCCTCTCAGAGACCTTTGCATTTTGAAGTGGATCAAAACTGTAAACACAATAAATGAAATCTGAACAATGAAAAGGCATTAATTTTAAATGGGAAAAACTTTGTTACATCTTCACTCTCTTGCCTTCATTACACCAGAGTGACCTAAAAGTCAAATCTCTCCATGCTACTTTCTTACTCAAAGTCTTCAATGACTGTCCTTCTCCTACAGGCAAATTTTAAATGCTTAGCCAGACTTCCAGGCCTTTCATTTCAGTTATTATATTGTTCAACTCTGTTTGTTCTTTAAATCTTCTAGCTCATTGGTAAACATTTCTTGTATCTTCTCAGTCTGTGCCTCTGTTCTTTTTCTGAGATCTTGGATCATCTTTACTTTACTATCATTACTCTGAATTCTTTTTCAAGTAGATTGCCTATCTCCATTTCACTTAGTTATTCTTCTTGGGTTTTAACTTGTTCCTTTGCCTGGAACATATTTCTCTGCTGTCTCATTTTGTCTCTCTGTGTTTGTGGTCTCTGTTCTGCAGACTGCAGGACTGTAGTTCCTCTTGCTTCTGGTGTCTGCCCCCTGGTGGGTGAGATTGGTCCAAGGGCTCATGCAGGCTTCCTGGTGGGTGGGACTTGTGCCTGCCCACTGGTGGGTAGAACTGGGGTTTGTCCCTCTGGTGGACAGGGCCGTGTCAAGAGGTGTGTTTAGAGGCAGCTGTGGGTTCAGTACGACTTTAGGCAGCTTGTTTGTTGATGCGTGGGGCTGTGTTCCCACCCCATTGGTTGTTTGGCCTGAGGTGTCCCAGCACTGGAGGCTGCAGGCTGTTGGATGGGGCCAGGTCTTGGTGCCAAAATGGCGACCTTCAGGACAGCTCACAGTGATGAGCTCTGGGGTCTCTGCCAATAGTGTCCTTATCCCCACAGTGAGCCACAGCCAACCCTCACCTCCCCAGGAGACCCTCCAAGATCTGCAGGTAGGTCTGGCCCAGTCTCCTACGGAGTCACTGCTTTGCCCTGAGTCCCAGTGCACGTGAAACCTTGTGTGCATCCTCCAGGAGTGGAGTCTCTTTTTCCCCCAGTCCTGTGGAACTCCTGCACTCAAGACCTGCTGTCTTTCAAAACCAAATGCTCTGGGGGCTCCTCCTCCTGATGCCAGACCCCCAGGCTGGGGAGCCTGATGTGGGGCTCAGAACTCTCACTCCTGTGGGAGAACCTCTGTGATATATTTATTTTCCAGTTTGTGGGTCACCCACCCAGTGGGTATGGGATTTGATTATATCGCTAAAGTGCCCCTCCTACCATCTCATTGTGGCTTCTTCTTTGTCTTTGGATGTAGGTTATCTGTTTTTGTAGGTTCCAGTCTTTTTTGTTGATGGTTATTCAGCGGTTAGTTGTGATTTTGGTGTTTTCATGAGTGGAAGTGAGCTCAAGTCCTTCTACTCCACCATCTTGTTCTTGTCTCCTCTCAGGCCTTTCAATATATCCCACTACCTACCTATTCAACCTCATCAGCCACCTCTCCCTCCTTCCACTTTATATACAACAATACTGAACTGTTTCAAATTCTCTGAAAATGTCCTATTCTCAGGATCAGCTACATAATTTCTAGGCCCCAGTAAAATATAAAATTGCAGGACCCTTTGATCAAAATGCAGTAAAGACTTTCAAGACAACAACAACAGAGCTTTTGTCCAAGTACAGAGGTCTGAGCATGGGGCCCTATGGACTGCAGGTCACATGCCCATGAAGCAACCCTGACTATTCTGGAGACATAATCCCTAAATCCCTTGGCGCTTGTCTTGAGGCATCACAGAGAAACAGCAAAAAGTTTTTATTTCCTTTTGCTCTGAATTAGTATCTTTAGATTTGCTGAACTTCGAATGCAAGAAAGCATGTGAGCATCACCAAGCATTTGTTCATTTTTCAGGAAAGCTCTTGCATAGACAGAGAGCTCAATGTATTACCTTGATCCTGGCACCACTGACTCCCCTTACACCACTGTCATGGTCTCCCCCTCTTTGGTACCTTTGGTACTAGTCCCTCCTCCTGCAATGCCATTCACCTGCTTCTCATCTGATAACCCCCCACTCATGCATCAGCTGCTCAGCCTATGCTCCTCCTGGACTGTGAACCCTCTCCCAACACCCGGGGCACACTCGACACTTGGTGCAGTCTTGACTTGAGAGGTGAGTTCACTGGGTTTTGATCATGTTCACATGAACATCTTATTCTCTAGACTCCAGGTGATTCCAGGGCATCGACAGTGCCTTCGTCTCTGTATCTGCAGAATCTAGTACAATGCCTGGATTTCGGGAGGGACTCAAAAATGCTTATTAAATGAAAGGATTGGTGATCACACATTATAACATTTTTCACTAATTCAAAGATAGTTTCTCAGAAGAAAGATAGCTTAAATGTGATTCAGTCTTTTGGAACTACTAGGTGAGGTGGTCAATTTACCTCAGAGAGAGGACACTTTGAGGCAAGAACCAAACTCCTTGGTCTCTCAAACCTAATCTAGGTGGGTGTGACCCCCAGAGATGTGTTCAGTCCTGCTCAGTGGAGGAATCTAACACACGGGAGAGTCTTCAAGAATCATCAAGAATGCCTTTCCTAGACTGGTTTCATGTGGGAACTTTGATTCTTCATTCAAATATCAGCACTTGTTTGAGGCCTACAGTCAGTTTTCCAGGGCTGATGATCTGGTCTGTGGTTGATTTAGGTCCTTTGCCCCTCTTCCTCTTTCATGACTTCTGACATTTCACTGTTGCTCTAGCATGAGTGGGTGGAGAAAAACCTTACGAGCTGAAATTCAAACCAGTAATGTCTACTTTTTGCAAATGCATAGTTCATCTATGAATTTCATGTACTCCACCTCTTCATCCCTGGCTGACACGTAAAATTTGAGCACTGGCAGGATATCTTATTTACTTAGGTATTTTTCTCCAACTTGCATATATATACTCTTTTAGGCATGTTTTTAGACAATAGCCAAGAAAATTTTTTTTTACTATAATCTTTGCAGTTACCTTTTAGCGATTGGTATGTACTTTGGCCTTGCAAACAGTCTAGGACTGAGGCAGCATCTGGTAGGGTTTTTCTGGCCAGGCAAGGAGAAAGAGAGCTAGTTGTTCCTGACTTTCTCCCTAGATTGCTGCTTCTCAGTCTTTCTCTCTTTACCACTGTTTGCTCTCTTGAAGCTGATGGGCTTCCATCCCTCACAATGCCTCCAGCCCTGTGGACATCATGAATGAGCTGGGACAAATGGGTCTGAACCTAAATCTCAAAAGGCAAGAACATCCCCATGTTAGATTCATCTTCAGACAGTTACATCCACCAGCTGCTCTGAAATCAAATCCTGGCTGCCTAAACCAAGCCACTAGTTATGGAGTGACAGGGAGCACATGCAGAAGTCTGCATTGAACCAGGAACCCATCTCAATAGAGCGGTCACTTTGTCCATTGCTTGGATGTGAATGGTTCTGTTCTACTCTGAACCTGTTGGGGTGGACTTTTTATTCCTTTACGCTGAGCTTTGTCACCATGTGTTCCCAATCTGAGCCCTGTTTGCTCAGACTCTTAATTCGTTTAGGAGCCTTGGAAGCTGCTTTTCTAGAGTTAATCTGGACTCGCTGGAAGAGAGTTCAACAGGTTCTATAGTTTATGCCAATCTAATACCTGAACCCGCTCTCTCACTGCCATACCCGGGGTGTGTATTACCTTTCCCTGAATACTACCGAGGATGGAAAATTAACTGCTGTCTGAGGTCACCCACTTAATCCTGAGTAGCTCTTTTAGAAATATCTTCTTTTCATAAACCAGATGTCAGCTAAAGTCAACTCGCCCTTTTAGATTTAAATGAAATTGTTTTGAATTCTCATGCCTTATGAGGTAAGCCATTTAGAGACTTTTTCAAGCTCTGTTAATCTTTGGCATGTGGACAGGAGGTTGTTTACAGTTGTCCTGGCCACCTCTGGCTAAGGCCTGATCACTCCACGTATGGCCCCTCTCTTGTCTATGCCTGGTCTCCCTTCTGTTTTCCCTGTCCCTCCACACCAAGCGGTCACCTTGTTCCTGTTTCAGCATTCCCCTTGAGCCCGTCTCAAACACAAGGCTGTTTAAGTGTGTGCACCACACTGTTATAGGAGAATTGGGGCAACTGTTGGAGATTTTAGAGCAGCAACCAACTTATGATTAAATATTAGACATTCCCAGGCTTGAAAACCTTTCAGCCATCTCATCACCAGGGGCCTCTCTCCCTGGACACCTTTCTCTGTAGCTCCCACCTCCCACCATGCTTGGCCTCTTCTCTTAACTCTTCCCCTTTTCTGTCTAACTTCTTGCTTATATCCCAAATTCCAGTTAACTTTCTCTGTAGAGAAACTTGGTGTTGCTTTTGTCTTCTTCAAGACTTGACCTTGGGACCTCCTGTCCCACACCCAGGGCAGTTTATCAATGTGTTTTCCCCAAAATAGCCCTCTCCCTAAAAGTCTTGTGCCAGATGTTACCCTGTCCCCATGTGGTTACCTAAAGCCCAGGTCGGACTCACTGTCGCTTCTATCCAGTTCATTACAACCTGCCCTGTCTTGGCCGACCCTTTGCTCTGGGGACACTGCTGAAGACAGAAAGAACACAGGCTTTGGAGTTAAATCATTTTGAAACCCAGATGTACTACTCATCCGTTTTGTGACACCTTTTCTAGACCACGTTCCTCAGCTCTGAAATGTTGATAATTATATCTTCTAAAGGATTTGTGTGAGAGTTTGACTAGGAATATACCATGTCTGACAGATAGTAGACACCAGAAGTTTTATTTCCTTTTCATAAAATAAAATGGAGAACAGGCTTGAAAATCTCCCAAGCCAATAAAACCATTGAAGTTATGTAAGCAAAATTAAATCTAGCTTGTTTCATGAACATAAGCACAACTTAACTTAGGTTATTTCTTGTAAATGCCACAGATAATCATAAAAGAAATTTAATTCATCTTCCTTAAATGGTGTAAGATAATCACTTTTAACCAATCCTCTGTCATCTGGAAACCACCACTGAAATAACCAATCACTGTGAAGGGAAACACCTTCCTCATTTTCAGTTTATGAGCATCTCATAACCTCATATCTCTGTGCTTCATACCAGTTTGGGGTTTGAAGTACCCCTCATGGTGAACAATTTTTTTCTCACTCAATAAAATAGTCACATCAAGTAAAGCTCTCTAGTTTTCTTTTAACACTTTCCTCTCTGCCAGCCTCAAACTTCAGCACTGATGAGGATGAAACTTCCCCAGCCTGGCTGGATGCCTGTTTACTTCGACCTCTGACCCCTACCTACTTGATATCTCAGCTCGCCTGGACATTGAAGATGGTCCCTGCTTTGGCTGTCATCAGTCAGCCACTCCCACTCCATGCTCCAGATGTCTGGAACTACTCAGTGTTCCCAAACTTACTTTTTCTCATCTCTGGAGTCCTGCGATGCTATTCTCTGCCTTTTCACATGGGCAGCTTCTACTCAGGCTTCACCTAAATATCACCCTCTCTTCCAGAAAACCACCCCTGATTCTCCAAGACTGAGTTGGATGTCACTACTACATTTTCCTCTAGCACCCTGTAAACATCCCCATGACGTCCCCCAGCATAGGGTTTTAAAATCACTGGTTACTTGGCCTCCCTGTAGACTATAAGCTTCCTGAGGCAGAAGTAGACTCTTTTTTTTTTTTTTTTTTTTTTGCGGTACACGGGCCTCTCACTGCCTTGGCCTCTCCCATTGCGGAGCACAGGCTCCGGACGTGCAGGCCCAGCAGCCATGGCCCACGGGCCCACCCTCTCCGCAGCATGTGGAATCCTCCTGGACCGGGGCACGAACCCGTGTCCCCTGCATTGGCAGGCGGACTCTCAACCACTGCGCCACCAGGGAAGCCCAGAAGTAGACTCTTATCAACGTTTTATCCCTAGGCAGAGGCACATAGCAAGCCTTCAAGAATGTTTGTATTTTCTTTGCTTTAGGAGATAGGTCCAAAAAAATATTGCCACGATTTATGTCAAAGAGTGTTCTGCCTATGTTTTTTTCTAGGAGTTTTATGGTTTCATGTCTTACATTTAGGCCTTTAATCCATTTTGAGCTTTTTTTTTTGTATATGGTGTGAGGAAATGTTCTAATTTCATTCTTTTACATGTAGAAGTCTAGCTTTCCCAGCACCACGTATTGAAGAGACTATCTTTTTTCCATTGTATATTCTTGCCTCCTTTGTCATAGATTAATTGACCATAGGTGAGTGGGTTTATTTCTCAGCTCTCTATTCTGTTCTTTTAATCTATGTGTTTGTTTTGTGCCAGTACCATGCTATTTTGATTACTGTAGCTTTGTAGTATAGTTTGAAGTCAGGGAGAATGATACCTCCAGTTTTGTTCATTTTTCTCAAGATTGCTTTGGCAATTCAGGGTCTTTTGTGGTTCCATATAATTTTTAATATTATTTGTTCTAGTTCTCTGAAAAATGTCATGGATATTTTGATAGGAATTGCATTAAAATCTGTAGATTGCTCTGGATAGTACGGAGAGTATTACACTTAGTGAAATAAGTCAGACAAAGAAAGACAAATACTCTGTTACTTACATGTGAAACCTAAAAACTAAAACAAATGAATATGTATAACAAAACAGACTCACAGATATAGAGAATAAACTAGTGGTTATCAGTGTGGAGAGGGGAGGGGTGAGGGGTGAGATAGGGGTAAAGGATTAAGAGATACAAACTACTATGTATAAAATAAATAGGCTACAAGGATACATTGTATAGCACAGGGAAATATAGCCATTATTCTGTAATAACTTTAAATGGAGTAAAATCTAGAAAAATATTGAATCACTAAGTTGTACACCTGAAACTAATGTAATATTATAAATCAACTATACTTCAATTTAAAAAAAATGAATATTTGTAGTTGAATAAATCCATACTGCCTCGCTTCCATGCTGTGTGACTAATCACAGTCCTGACAAGACAGACAATAAGCCTAACCTTTTAATCAGTTGACAACCATCTTTCTTCCCCCTTACCATCACTGCCCCCAACCACATATACATTACCATAAGAATGTATTTCTCTGAGCAGTAAAGATGTAAGATCTATATTTCACTTATCGTTGATAAAAGAAGTTGTATAAAATGGATGAGACATCTAGATAAAGAACAATAAACTGTAAAAATGTTCGGCGAATGAGAGCTCAGATGCTCTAGTTAAATGGCATTTCATAATTGATAGATAACACTGGGAAGAGGGAGAAATATTTAATGAGAGATTGTGGAAAAGGCAAAAGTAAGAACACAATTTGTGAACACAGTGGTTGATGCAAGGGCTTTTCCAGTCCTACAGACAATATAATACCTTACCTTTGTTGTACTCCATGGTTAACCAGTGCTTGCATATGCAGAAGGAAAGAAATTTTCTTCCTGCCTCTCCCTTTGTTTGCCTACCTTGGAAATAGCTTCAGAGATAAGAGACATTCAGTTATGGCTCACAGATATAACTGAGCTGTCCTGCACAAGTAGTTCTTAAAACAAGTCCAGAAATTTCCAAATGGAATTAGAAGCACTGAGATCACCATGAAGATGCAAGAGAGCTAGTCAGAGATGACCAAGAAAGTGTGCTGTCCTCTCATTTGGCATCTCATGAGTAGCTCCTCAGGCCTCCTGAAAGAAAATAAATTAGAGATGCCATGATAGCTGTCACAATCCACATCTCACTAACATGCAATGTTTAAAAATTTTAAGTGAACAAATAAAATACCTTGGAACATATTCTCTGTTTCGGGGCTAAACAATTTCGTTTTAACTATATAAAATTCCAAACCAAAGCCCTTAAGTGTAAACAGTTAGTAGTAAAATTGGTACAAAGTAAAGATGATCATGATTATGATTTATGGATGTACCATATGGATTATCTTAATTGCAAAACTAGCTCAGCCTCTGATGTGGTTGGAGTCCCGGGACAGAGGTTAACAGAAAGCACCACTGCCCACTTAGCCAGGCGTACCCTTGCTTCAGACTAGGGCGTACCCTTGCTTCAGACTAGGGCATTCCTTTCGGTGGGGGGAAAGAGCTGTATGATTTCACTGGCATTTCCATATGAGAGATGACGTCTAAGAGAAAGCAAGACATTTGGTTGCTTGGAGGGACTGTTCTATAGATGATTTTAGGCAAGTTATTTGCCTCTGAGGCTCAGATGCTCATTTGCACAGAGGGTAGAAAAATGAATGCAAGTATTAGAAAACAGGTCTGGCTGTTGTAACAGAAGTCAAAATACTTGTGGCTCAAAAGAGGCAGGAGTTTATTTCTCTCTCATGACACCGTCTGACCATAACCAATCTGGACTCCACAGTTTCAGGACCAGGCTCCTCTGGTCCTGTTTTACATCTTTAACACTCAACTTTCATCTCCGGGCTAAAACTGTCTGTTCCCAACTCCTGCCTTCATGTCTGCTTTGCAGCCAGTTGGAGAGAAGAGGATGAAGCGGGGCATAATCCTTCCCTTTTCAGGGGTGCAAAAGGCACGTCACTTACATCCCTTCTGCTCACATCCCATTGGCACCTAGTCACATGGTCACATCAGTCTGTAAGATGAGCTAGAAGATGGAGTCTTTAGCTGAGGTGCCACAGGCCCAGCTAAACTTTAGGACTTTCTTGCTAAGGAAGAAAGGGAGAACATATACTCAAGGGCAGCTAGCAATTGTCCTTAGCATTTCTTGTGACCTTCTGCTAAAATAATAGGTAAAACGTTTGATACAAAGTCAATGTTAAACAAAAACTTAAATCAATTTGATTTCATTCTTAATAAAGAGACATAAGTATAAAGTATACGTATATCCACACAGAGGCACACAATGTGGGTCAAATTAAGCATGGCTGAGGTTTGGAGATAAAATGACTCTCACTACATTGGCTTTCTGGCCCTGCTCAGTTTAGGCAGTGAAGGCTTCATCTATGGGCCCGGCCTTGCCCAGTTCCTCAACCACTCCTGACCAGGTTATCCCCAGTAGGCAGTCTTATAGCTAGAGCTATGTTCAGAATCAGGTGTGTCTTGGGTGCGTCCAAATTGCAGCCCACCCTTAACTCCTGATTCATCTCTTCAGTTCCTGCATCTCAGCTCCTACGGCTCTCCTTCCCCCTCTCCACTTGTCCAGACACACCCATGATCAGACTGACCCAAAACATGACACAAAGGAATGTTACCAACAACGCTTTTATATACTGTTCTGCTATTATCATTACCTTTCATGCAGAGTTTCTTTTCTCTCCAAGTTCAAAGAAAACAAAAGAAAAGTAAAGGAGGGGCTTCCCTGGTGGCGCAGTGGTTGGGAGTCCACCTGCCGATGCAGGGGACGTGGGTTCGTGCCCCAGTCCGGGAGGATCCCAGTCCGGGAGGGTTCGTGCAGCGGAGTGGCTGGGCCCGTGGGCCATGGTCACTGGGCCTGTGCGTCTGGAGCCTGGGCTCCGCGACGGGAGAGGCCACAGCAGTGAGAGGCCTGCGTACCGCAAAACAAACAAACAAACAAAACAAAAAGAAAAGGAAAGAAAAGAAAAGAAAAAAAAAAAAAAGGATGAGATGATCAGAAGCACAGACGGTAGGAAACTATACCAGGGAGAGATGTATCCAGAATGGAAAACAAGACAACAAGAACACACATACGGCAGTGTTGAGTGGTCACATGGCAGTGATCCAGAAGCTCCAGATAACAATGTAGGAAAACACACGACAAGCCCTCCTACACTGCGTGGGAGGATGGAAGGTGGTGAGAGGGGGAGGAGGGGGACACGCGTCATTCCATGCTCAGATGATTCTCACTTCAGCAGGACATCCACGGAGGACATACCCACAAACTGAGTGAAGAACTATTTGACCATCTGGCAAAGCTACTTTCTAACTAAGGTATTTCACTATTAACTAGGAAAATTTCTACTTAATCTATGGGGTGGCCCCCTGTAGGTAGGTAAACGAATAACATTTTATAACAGGTGTCTTTGGGGCTTTCTCTGTCAAAAATGCAATAGACCAATTAGAACAGGACTTGATAAGGGGAGAAATCTCACATGGACTCTAACAGATGAAACAAGAACATAACTAACTCCATGTGAGAGCTTCCAGGGATCTCATGGCCACTCACACTCACACACGGTTCTATAGTTGAGAAGGCTATGGACCTGCCCAGCCCATACAGACTGACAGTGGCAGAGCCGAAAGTAAACCCAAGTACTGGGGGCTCCTGGCCCAAAGAGCCTTGACATGTACTTTCTCATGCCAGAGGAATCTCTTATTCTGAAAAGAAAATATCTCTTGAGGGAAATCATTAATATGTCCTTAAAACCATTTTTTATCAAAAAGGACGAGACCTGCGATGGTGAAACAAGCTCTAAGTGTATAAATAACATCCTCTGACTGTTGTAGGATGACCATGTTCCTGAGGAGTTTGCAGAGGGACAAACGACTTCAGACAGACGTGTGGTCTGGCTGCACATTTTATAAGTGACTTTAGAGGAAATGTTGCTTCAAGAACGCAGGAGAGACTGGTGATCTCAATCAGCTGGGAATGAGGACAATCCTTATTGAATGAGCAGAGAACAAGGTCAGTGTTTACGAAACAACCCTTCCTATTGAGTGAGACAGCACAGGCAGCCTTGGCTGGGGAGGTGCTCCCCGCAAGTGAAGGGCTGCTCAGTTTCACTCATCAGGGCACCCCGAGCAGGGCTCAGTGCGCTCTGGAGAGGGCAGAGAGGAGCAATCAGACTTCCCAGGTCAGGAACTAAAGCCCTAGGAGCCGGCAGGTGAGTCGGGGCCTGGAAGGCGGCAAGTGGAGGGGAGAAGTGCATTGCCCAAGGATTCAGAGGATCAGGGTTCCAGCCCTAGCTCTGTTCCTAGCTGTCCTGGTTGTGCCGCTTTGAGCTGGTTACTTCGCCTCTTGGGTGAGCTTCAGTTTCCTCCTCTGTAAAAGCAGAGGGTAGCACTACACATCTTCCGGCTCTACAATTCTATTGTCCAGGGATCACTACTCAAACGCCGACAGTCAGTCATGGTTCCCAACCAGAGGCAATTTGCCCCCCTCTCCCCAGGGGACATTGGCAATGTCACCACTGGTTGTCACACAGAAGGAAAAGTGCTACTTCTACTGGCATCTGGTGGGCACAGGACTGAAAAGCTCAACTACCCAGGACAACCCCCTACCAGCAAGAATTATTCAGCCCCAAATCTCAACAGTGCCAAGACTGGAAAACACGAACTGAAAGGACAGTATAATGATGAACTCATTTTAGCCAGTTATTGTCATTTTGCCAGATTTTTTTTTTAAGAGAATTGAAACATTTCAGTTTTTATGTAAAATATCCCAAATTTAAAATGTCGCCACATGTTAATTTTTTTTTTTAACAAAACACTCAGGCAGCCAAATAAAATAGGGCTTAAGGACAAATCCTGTGTGCAGGCTGTCAACCTGTGAAATCTTATGTAGCCAGCTACTGTCCAAGTAATTAGTACAGTTTAGGTGAAAACACGGATTCTTTTATCTGTGTCAGGTTATCTGAGCCAGATCCAGGCAGGTCGAGGATAATCCACAGGTGTGCTCACACGCGCGCACACGCGCGTTTGTGTGTGTGTGTGTGTGCGTGATATCATGATAAAAACACTAAGTGAAAGTGTCCAGAGACGCTTATCACCTGTGTAACTGGTGGTAGGAATTATTAAATTCTTTGAATAACAGGGTCTCCATTTTCAAGGAAGGCATCACTAGCCTTGCTGTCTACCTCTCCCGGTTGTCACAGAATGTGACCTTGAATGTACCTTGAAGCTGGAGGGAACTTTAGAAATCACCTGATATGTAATTGACTTTGCCCTTGAGCTCACAGTCAGTCAGTAGGAAGATGGGGCTCAGAAGCCCCGTGTGCTGACTCCCTGCCCTGAGTTCTTTGAAGAGAGTGACAGGCAGGAAGGTGGGGAGGGGAGAGTGCCCGATGTGTCTTCCCTCCCCACCACCCCCCACTCTTCCAGACGTGGTCCACCCACGCCTGGCCTTCCAGATGTGCCTGAGCAGCACCAGATGTGATCTGAGGATTCAGTGAGAGGGGCTGTGAAAGCGCTCGGGAGCCTGTAAACTCTTACCCTGTCTCCCAAATGCAAGGTTGGTGCCAGTGTTAATTTGTCTCTGATGTGTGACCACAGGCAGCTCTCTGGCCAACGGCAAGGCGAATGCCTGATGTTTACCCCAGGGAGGCCTAAGCCCGAGTTGTGACACTTTACCCATCCTAGAAAAAAACAGGCAAAAGCGGATCAGCATCGTGAGTGTGAGGCCGAGAGGCGGTGGTTTTGCTGCGCCATTAGGATGCAGAGTGCAGGTAAGTTGCTGTCATTTATTAATGGGAGCTAAAGACATCAGAAGATAACTCTCCACGGCCAATCCTGGTTTCAGACAGTAAAAACCCTACCCCCACCAGGCCTTCTCCAAGCCCCTCCCCTACTTTCCTGCCTGAAACCTTGTTCCCTTACATGCCCTGCCGGAGCCTTGTCTCTCTGCTTAGCTAAGAGCTTCCATCTCTCACGACGGGACACCAGGTCTCCTTTGAGACTTTGCCCTAATGCAGAGTGTGCCCTTCTGTCCTGCAGCCAAATTTCCCGTCTCATGCCAGGTCAGGGTCCGACCACCCCGTCTGCTCTGATGCCGGCCAAGCCAACTGTGGTCCAGCTCTAAGTTCTTAGCTTCAATTCCATCTTTGCTGAGCACGCTTATTGCGGTTCCGTGGGAGAGGCCCGGGTTTGCGCATCAACATTCAGAGTTCTTTTCCTTCTTTACATATCTTGCTTATTTGGGGCTAAAATGTGTCCCAAGTCCATTGTGAACGTGGCTACTGGTTGTGCTGTCTGTGCAGCGGGTCAGTCAGAATGTGCTGGTGTAGCAGCTGCTTCCATGGACACGGCTACTCCGCCAGGTTTTATATTTTTTAGTGTAATGACAGAGCTTCCAGTTACTTACGGCTAAGTCAGCAGCATTAGAAAGTTTGTAGCTGAGTTCTTTCTTACTGTTTTTCATTTCTTTCACTAAAAGACTGTCTTTTAAGGCAGATTTAGGTGCACAGCGAAATTGAGAGGAAAGTACAGAGACTTCCCACATAGCCCCTGCTTCCACACATGCATAGCTTCCCTCATTGTCAACGTCTCCCACCAGAGTGGTGCATTTGCTTCAACCGATGAACCTATACTGACACAACATCATCACCCAAGTCCACAGTTTACACTAAGGTTCACTCTTTGTATTTTATATTCTACGAGTTTGGACAAATATATCCACCCCTGCAGTATCATTCAGAATAGTTTTATTACCCTAAAAATCCTCTGTGCCCCACATAGTCATCCCTCCTTCCACCCTAGCCCCTAGCAACCACTATTATTTTTACTATCTCCATAGTTTTGCCTTTTCCAGGATGTCATATAATTGGAATCAAACTATATGTAGCCACTTCAAATTGGCCTTTTTCACTTACTATGCTTTTAAGTTTCTTTCATGTCTTTTCATGATCAGAGAGCTCATTTCTTTTTAGTGTGAAATGATATTCCATTGTCTGGATGTACCACAGTTTATTTATCCATTCACCTATTGGAGAACATCTTGGTTGCTTCCAAGTTTTGGCAATTATGAATAAAGCTACTATAAACATCCATGTGCGGATTTTTGTGTGAATATAAGTTTTCAGCTTCTTTGGGTAAATACCAAGGATTGTAATTGCTAGACTGTATAATAAGGGTATGTTTAGTTTTGTAAGAAACCACCAAATTGTCTTCCGCTAAATTGTCACTTTGCATCCCCACCAGCATTTGATATCATCCGTGATCTCCACTTCGGCTATTCTAATAGGTGTGTAGTGGTATCTCATTGTTTTGATATGCATTTTTCTGATGACATATGAAGTGAAGCATCTTTTCATATGCTTATTTGCCATCTATATGTCTTTGGTGAGGTGTCTGTTAAGGTGTTTAGACCATTTTTTGCATTGGTCATTTGTTTCTGATTGTTGAGCTTTAAGAATTCTTTATATATTTTGGACAGAATTCCAGCCACATGTCTGTAACTGTGAGATGGCAGTAAAAAAGGACATGACACAATTAAAAATAGAACTATCATATGATAATCCAGCAATCCCACTTCTGGGTATTTATCCAAAAGAATTGAAATCAGGATCTCACAGAGATACTTGCACTACCATGTTCATTGCAGCATTATTCACGGTAGCCAAGGTAGTGACAACCTAAATGTCCATTGACAGATGAATGGATAAAGAAAATGTGAGATATACATAAAATAAAATAGTATTCAGCCTTTTTAAAAAAGAAGGAAATCTTACCATTTAAAACAACATGGATAGACCTGGAGGACATTATACTAAGTGAATTAAGTCAAGCACAGAAAGACAAATACTGTATGATCTCACTTATATGTATAATCTAAAACAGTCAAACTCATAGAAACAGATGGTACACTGATGATTGCCAGGGGTTGGAGCTATGGGGATACGAAGAGGTTGTAATCAAAGGGTACAGAGTTCCAGTTAAATACCATACATTAGTTCAGGATATCTACTATACAGCATAGTGCCTATAGATAGAAATACTATACTGTATACGTAAAATTTTCTAAGATGGTGGATCTTATGTTAAGTGTTCTATTACAAAATAATAATATTAATAGTTATTGTTTTTCTTATAATAAAGGAGGTAGGAGAAAACTTTGGGAGGTGACGGATATGTCTATGGCCTTGATGGTGGTGTCAGTTTCACTGTGAATACTTATTCCCAAACTCATCGAGTTGTATACACTAAATATGTGGAGCTTTTACATGTCAGTCATACCTCAACAAAGCAGTTTTTTTTAAAAGACAAAAATTACAGAACTACGGAATCCTTTGAAGAGGTGGCAGTGACACACCAAGGAGAGAAAGAACCATGTATCTCAGGTGAGCAGCAATCACTGACGATTCAGAAACACATATGAAATAGTTTCTTTTCTTTCTTAAATATACCACAGGAAGGTGAACCTTAATGGGCAGAAAAACCTGATATATGGATTATTTACGGAAAGGACACTGCTGCCTTCAAAATACAATTATCTATTTACTTTGCACGTTATAGGAGGAGCCATTCCATTACACCTGCATATTTTTTTTAAATAAACAAACATAGACCCTAACTACCAGCCAAGTAAGGTGATGCTTGGTGATTCTTTAATCACAGCACATTGCAGAGCTGCTTCCTTTTCCTAGTTTCTGTTTCTATGCATAATTTACAGAGTTGTGCAACATGCAGATGACACATAGAAATCAGAATTAGTACTTTTATGTAGACCATGTTGTTCGTTGCCAGTAAGTTGCCTCCAGATGGTTTGGAAAAGGAGTATTGCTTTATACTGTTTTCAACTAAGAAGAGCTACCTGAAAGCATTTACACCTAGTATTCAGTGGAGCTAATTTGTGTCTTCCTCCGTCATGTCACTCAGGTGGACTATATATCACTTAGGGTTTCTTCTTAAGGAAAAATTTCACTGGGATACAGAAGAGTTTAGAAATCTTAAGATGAAAGGTAGAAGAAGAAAATACAAAAGCCAACTGTTTGGGAGAAATCTGGAGCATCCTAAAAGTCACTATAATTAAAACACAGCAGTCTGTAATTATTCCAAAGGGGGAAAAATTGCAAGAAAGGCTCAAAAATGCTAACGTGCTTACCCAAAGCTCTGCCATATTAGTTCATATTGACTCAGACAGATACAATATCCTCAGATGGACTGAAAACTAGTTGGAAGGTTTAAAACAAAAGAAAATGTAATATAATTAGGTGGAAAAGCAGTGGGTTTGGAGTCACTGGAGCAAAGTTGGGTTTGTTCTGCCATTGACTAACCAATTGAATTTTGGCAACTCATGGGACTTCTCTGTGACTCAGGTTTTGAAACTGCAAAACAGGATACCACCACTTAACCTTGTGTTAAAAGAATGTGTGTAAAGATTGTGTTTTGTTTTCAAATGCTGCTCTTCACACCCTCTACTTGTCTGTTTCTCTTCTCTCCATCCAGTGACAGACAACCTCTTGCTTAACTTCTCCACCCCCAACCACCTACTTCATTTTTATATTCAAATTTTTCTTTAGCATAAGCCTCCAAATTTACAAATTTTGGCCTTTTTTATGTTTCCTAAAGCCAGCATTCAATGTCATATTTTAAAGTAATGTGTTAGTATGTTTATGTTCAGTGTTTCTTCAAATTACTCTCCAAATTAAGAAAAAGTACTCCTCTCCTTACCCCTTGCTCTTTGGTTACCACTGCATCTCCTTGGCTCCTACTATTAGCTAAACTGAATTCACACCTTAGATTCTTGACATGGGTCACGTGGTCAAACATAAAGGGCCTTATTGAGGTGTTCTTCTGATAAAATTGGAGTCACTTCTGTAAGGGTTGAGAGTCTCCCAGTTGCTTGGGAATAATGATTGTAAGTATGTTTCAGCAGTTCTCAAACTTTACTGTATATTAGAGTCATCTGGAAAATAAGTTAAAAACGAAAATTTCTGAAATGTTCTTTAGAAGATTCTGATTCACAAAGTTTAGGTAGGAGACCAGAAATCTGCATTTTAGCAAGCACCCCAGCTGACTCTGATGCAGGTGACCCACGACTACCCCTCTAGAAATGCTGTTAGAGATTATTTAGGTAATTCTAAGAGCAGTCTGGAGTTTTGAATCCTTGTGGTTTAAAAAGGAATATTTTATAAAAGGAGTATTTGCAAAAAGGATTTTTTATATTAAAAATTGTGCTGACATATGTTATCAGAGCACAGACCTGAGTTTGGATGGTAGTTTGTTCACTTGATAACTGTGTCTCTTAGATAAGCTAATTAGTCTTACTTTTCTAACATGTGATATAAGAACACCATTAGCCACTCGAAGGAAGTATTGTAGGGCTGAAATATATGTTAAAAGAAACCCTTAGTTATGAAAAGGTGGGTAGAAATGTTAATCATAATTATCTCTTTATTACTGATAATTTCAAGAACTGGATTATTCAACTAAATGAAGAAAAACTAAGCCCAGATTTTCCATAAATTAGTGTCTTCACTCCTGTGATATATGAAGGGTATGTCAGCACCCAGTGGCACAGGTAGGCCAGAGGCAAGCTAAGGTGCAACCATGAAACAGCTATTTGACTGAACAGCAGTTCTTTGGCATTAACAGTAATTCAATAAAAATCTACATTTGATTTAGTACAAAAAACTGCAACTAAGTGAAAATACGATGTAATGGTAAAAAAAAAATCTATCTATCTATCTATCTATATATTTTTTCTTATTGCACTAATTCATTTCAGACTACTTTGACCCATTCTGCAAAAGAAAGAAAACAAACAAACAAAAATGACCAGTTACAGACTGGCTGGAAATGAAATATGTGATTTCCATTTTATCAGGGAGCCATTTTTATTCTGTGCAAGGCAGTGTCAGGTAGACCACAACTACACTGATTACAAATTTATTCTGTCTGGATTTTGGAATTTAGTGAAAGATCAACTGAAGAATGTGGTGCCTTGTATCTTTCTCTCTCTCCCCCACCCCTTCAAATGTATACATACACATATATGTATAACATTCATGCAGACTGAATGCATAACAATGTATGATGCATACACACAATGTGTGTGTGTGTGTGCGCGCGCGTGCGCACATGTGCTATTTTCAGATTAAGAATTTTTTTGGTAAGAAAAATGTTTTCAGTAAAATTTCCCAATTTTGAATAGCTTGACATCATCCCAGGAAGTACTTTTATAGCAATCTGAAGGCAAGGGGTTGTATCCTCAACATCTTTGTATCCCAGGTATGTTGTGTAGTGACTACAAACATTAGACACTAAACCAACACTCATTGCTGAGGAAGTTGATTGATCTTCTTTGGGACAACAAGGTCTAAGTAGGTCTCAGTAAGATTCTCAAGGAAGTTAGATTTCCTCCTGAGTTTTCTTTTATCTTGTCTAGTTATATTAAGATAGATCAGGTTTATGCTGCAATAATAGAAAACTCCCAGATCTCAGCGACTTGACATGCCAAAAAAAGGTTTATTTCTCATTCAATTAAAACCATATGTGGATATGAGACCCTCCAAGCCAACTGTCCTTCCTGAAGCAACTCAGTGATGTAGGCTGTTTTGACCTTGTATCTCCACAATCTCAACACGAGGTCTCTTCCACTGTCACCCGGCAGGGGGAGAGAGCTTTGGGCTGGTGAGTCTGGCAGCAGTAACTGAATGTTTTGGCTTGGACATGATACACTTCAGTTCTGCTCATCATCCATTAGTATCATAGCGCTGCCCCATCTAACTGCCACGGTTTAGGGAAATACGATCCACCCTCTGTCCCAGAAACAGAGAAGAACTGGAGAGAATAAGACCAGAAGTCTCTACAGTTTGAATGATTTCCAAGCAAACACATAACAGAGCAATAAGTTTCTTTTAAGAGGGGAAAATAATTTTTAAAAAATAAATAAATGGATGAAGAGACTATTTAATCATAAATGAAATGAACAGATATTAGATGTTGATTATGAAGAATTCTGCAATTTGAGCACATATTAAAAATCTAACTAGAGCTAAGTTTAAAATCAATGTGAATTTATTTTAAAAGAACTTTAAAATGCCATATAGCTAAAATTTTAAAGCAATCTATCTTTGTCAACTTATAGCTGAAAAACAATTCTAAATAATAATAGAAACTGTGAGGCTAGAAGGTCCAATGGTTTTGAGGTAAATCTTCATTCTGTTACTGAATATATGCTATTCAATCATTGGGACTTTGATTAAAGCAATTTTTCCTTCCTTTGACCATATACAATTTTTTTCTTACGGAATTCTTAGAAAATATTATAATGTAATTATAATTTAAATTCATGTTAGGCCAAAGTTTTAAGTATTGTGCCAGTGTAGTTTCTAGTCATCCCAAAATCTCTATAAAAGAGTTGCCAGAATTGAGTTGATTCTCTGAGAATTCTTCAGAATAGCTTTTCTTTAGGACTTCTGCAACACTGGATCCCTGATGGATTAAAAAAATTGACCAATCCCAAACCTGACACATAAAGCTGACACAAAGAATTTAGAACTAAACTGTTAACATAATTTATGATATTTAGTTTCCTCCTAGTCACAGAAGTGTGATTAAACTTACTGGTCCAGCCATTGGAGTTGGCTAGAGATCCTTGAACAAGAAGAAAAAATTGTATGAATTTATAAGAAATGGAAGCCAAGCTTAATTTTAACCTTTGTGTGAAAGTCTGTAATAATATAATTAATCTTCTTGTAAAGATGTCATTTAGGATAGCTTGAAATACCATCTGCTACGAGAGAGCTCAAATGCAGTGTTTTCTGGATGTGCTGGACTAGGTCAAGTCTAAATTCCCCTCCAGACCTAGGATTTGATGTGTAGACAGAGCGTGCAATTTTGCAATCTGCTGAGCCAGAAGAGGATTTAATACTACATTCAGAGCTGTACTCAAATTGTCAAAAAATGTTCAATAAAATAACATTGCAAATCGTACTCAGTTAAACTAGCTGGCAAAGGTAGCATGACAAAATTGAGAAATAAAGCATATGAGATGTAGTGTTATTTACATGTTTTCAGGGCTTACGCACTGGGTGGCTTGCTATTTACAAGACAGCATTTCCACCCTTCCCCTCTGCTTTAAGGTTTGATACAAGGCCAAGTCTTCCATCTGACTTCATGCGACTGTGGTCTAGTTCAGATTAGTATTTGTCACCACTCTTCACAGCAGACAGGAATGCAGCAGACTGGCCCAGGAGCAGGAGAAAGAGATTAGGGGACTAGGTCTGTTGAAGGTAAACATACCTGAGACAATCACAACAGTGAAATATGGAGGTTGCATGGAGGTCAGATGCTCAGGGCTTAACTTTAGATAACTGTTGAAGGAAAGAGCATTTTAGAATTCTCAAAATTTTTGCCACCACTGGAAAAAAAATCATTCCGTAAAGCATTATTATAGGCCCTCTCTGAAGATGCTTTACAGAATTCTAAGCTTACTTTTAGAAGCTAATGGGACATCTGGCTGAAACATGACAGATCATAAATGTGTTTCAAATAAATTAAGACATGGTTTGACAGAAGAGAAAAAACATCAATCTGAACAAATGAATCAATATAACAAAAGTATTCTTAAAAGCTAAAAAGTGACATTCTATCAATATGAAAAATATTAACAAAAATGATAATGAAAAATTTTAAAGTAAAGATAATGTAAACAGCAACTTTATTCTTTATGAATACAGAACATAAACTCTGAGCTGTGAGCCAGACATTATTTTAATGGTTTTACATGTATTAATCTAACAAGCTTATGATGTGAGTTTTATTGTCTAAAACTGAGGAAACTGAGGCACAAGGGAGGTTAAATACTAAGCTGACGGACATGAGTCTTGAACCCAGCTCCATCCTGAATAAACTGGCTCCATCCTGAATAAACTGTGATAAATTATAAAAGGGAACAATACAAATCTCAGTAAAGTTTTGCAATGGAAACAATACTCTTATCGTGTATTTCCAAATTACTTAAGATGTGATGTAATTTCTGATGTTAATATCACTGGTGAGCTGTATCAATTTCAAATAATAGGTAAAATTTGAGGAAAGGAGCTAGTGATTCTTGGCTCTGTGTTGTGCTCTATGACTAAGACTTAGAATTAAATTACGTTAGTCAAACCATTTCTATTTTCTTCTCTGAAAATGTAAGGTTATAATGCTCATCACACCATCAAGTTATTATTGATTTGGACTGATGATTTCCCTTAAGAATTGATTAGAGCTTGGGAGAAGATTAGTCTTTTGGAAGAATCTTCATTGTTAGGTTATATTAGCCAATAGTGTAGTAGTTGATGTCTTGACTTTATATTCCAGCCAGGCGTTCTTGTCATTTAGCTAGTGTAACTCCAAGTTAAATCACAGTATTAAGCAGTATTGATTTGTCTGAGCTGTGGAATGTAAATCTTTTCCCACCAGGTAAACAATGGCAATTAAATGGAATTTGGCTTAGAAGGGAAATGATTTTCCCACAACTTTGCCCCATCAGCAGAAACCCTAACACTCCAATAAGCTACAGGGTTTAGTGCAGGTTTGGCGATGCACCACTCAGCATAACCTGGTTGCCAAGAAGCTGAGCCTGGAGTTTGTAAATTCTTTAAGATCATCAGCATGCTTTGGTGGGGGATACATCACAAAAGTGAATCCAAACAGACTGAGTGGCTAGGTTAAATAAAATAGGTGAACGTAACTGGCAGAAGAAAATGTTTCCCCTTCTGAAAAGCATGGACTTTGGCATCAGGTAGACGTGGGTTGGAACCCAGCTTCATACCTGATGAAGCAGTGCTTGTAAAGCAGTGATCACTGGCGAGTTACTGACCCGCTCTCAGCCTTAGTTTCCTCTTCTTAAAAAGAACTGTTAAGAGCATTAACTAGTTGTTTATGTCTAGCACAATACATGACACATAGTAGGAGCTCAACACATGTTTTTTGAATGAAATGATATTTCTCAACAAATTCAATTATTGGGAAACAGTGTAAATATCTTTGAAGACTCATAACTAATTAGACATTATTTTTTATTAATTAAAAATCCATTTTGGAAGTCTGAATCCTTATTAGTCAATTGTGAATAATAAATAAATTGAATTATTCTGAATTAACTGAATAATGAGGTTATTCAATTTCTGCTTAATTTTCAAAATTAAAGTTATATTAATTCTCCAGATCCCTCTCAAAAGCAAATCAAGACTAAATTTAAAGTATTTCCTCAAATTTAGGAGATGAATTTCTGATTTTTTGAAAAGTTTTGGCCGAAGATCAGAGAGATCTCTTTTCTTTGCAAGCACTCAACTACAAATGTTCCTAGCTCTGAGAGTCATACATCAGTCAGAGGGTTATCCTGACTTATTAGGTCTCTTTTACTCTTTAGTCATGATAACATTAACTCTCAACAGCACTGTCTTCTCAGCTTTCTGCTGGCAAATACCTTTCCTTAGAGAGTTTCACACGCATTTGTACTCATGACTTCCTTACTCTCCACACTAATCTTAAGAAGGGTGGAAGAGAACAAATATGACTGTTTTAAAGATCAGGGGTAATAAACCTGGTCACGGCTTTTTCCCTGGCAAGGATATTCCTAGATTCAAAATCTACAATATGGTAGCTACTAGTCACATGTGGCTATATAAATTTAAATTAATTACAATTAAATAAAATTTAAAAATTAGTTTCCTCAGTCACACTAGCCACATTTCAAGAGTTCAACAGCCCCACATAGCTAGTGGTTATCATATTACACAATGCATATATAGAAAGTTCCCCTAATCTCTATCCAGAAGCATTGCTAAATGATTGACAGTAAGGGTATCCAATTACAATTTTTCCTTCTCATTGAGCAAACTAAAGATACAGCCTTCCTCTTATTTTTTCATTCTTTAAGAGAAAGAAGTATGCAAAAATACTTATAGCACAAAATTTAAGAGTGAAGATCACCTCATTGCCCAAAACTCCTCGTTTTGACATAAATTATTTCATGGAGTTGCTCCAACCTTGTGGTCTTATATGGTCCCATGTTCTCTATTTCATAGAGGAAAGAATCATGGCTACCTGACAGTGATCTCAGCTTGTTGAAGCAAGCTTGACTGCCCCAGGGGTACCTGATACATTCCACCTCTCAAGCATTTCTGTTAGTCAATTGAATATATCATAATTAGAACAGCTATTCATAACAGGACAGGGTGCTCCTGTTCGGGAATTCTTGGATTTTGCTATCTCCCCCTTTCTTCCAACCCCACCCCCATCTTACTGAAGTTTCCTACCTGATTTGTCAGTGTCCACTATAATGGTAGGGTTGGTGGTGCCACATGGCAGGAAGAGGAGAGAACAAAGTTTTCATGAGGGCTGAGAAGCCTCTCTCTTCCCTAGAAGAAGGCTAATGAAGGTGAGAAAATATTGGTCCTTCACACCCCAAGCCAGGGCTAGCTCAGTCAGAAAATGCCCAGAATGGACTGAAGCTACATATTCTTTTGTAGTATACACGATTCTGGATGAAAATTTTACTTCCACTTTTCCCACCTCTGTGAATAAAATTCCTAACCAATCTTGAAGTGACTATCTAAGAGATTGTGGATATTTATAATGTTGAATTCTGTAAACCTTCAAGGAGGAAATACTCTGGTAGATAAAAGTAACAGTAGAGAAGCAGGCAGGTCAAAGCTTAAGCCATACAGAAGAAAAGGACGTGAAAAGGAACCAGCTGGATCCCAAAAGAGTATATACATACCCATTGCACACTGGCAGGTCTCTTAACTATTGATTTACCAACTTTTTCCTTTTCCTCAGCTCAGTCATACTTTTACCAGTTGCACTTGATCCTGTTAGCAACCCTGCCCCAATGACTAAAACCACCACCAAAGACTTGAATCTATTCCTACTACACTGTATATGTTCCTAGCATCCAAAGTGAAATTATGAATGCATTTTCCCATAGAGACATTAGTTGGTTCAATAACTTTAGGTTTTAGGAAATCATTAGCTGTAATGTGGAGAACTGATTTTTTTGGGAACAAGAATGGAAACAAGGGCTCACTGAGCAGACTATTTCAAGTCTAGGCAAGAGATGACACAGGCTTTGGTCAGGGAGGTAGTCATGAGAATGAATGGAAAAAAGTAGATGGATTCAAGATAAGTCTTGGAGTAAAGCTGACAGAACTGAATTTGAAGTAGGGAGTGAGAGAGAGATAAAAGAGAGAAATGGAGAAGGATGATATATTCATTGAGATGGAAAACATTAGAAAAGACACAGAAAGAGCTCTGGTTGGCAGAGGTGAGGTGGCGATGAAGAGCGCTGCTTTTGACATGTTAGGTACCACATCTAAGTGGAAATATAGGGTAGGCAGCTGAATATAGGACTTTGGACTTAAAGTCAGTGGTCTTCAGCATACAGAGAGTATGTAAAGCTGTGGAATCAGAAGAGATCACATAGAAAGAGAGAATAAAAAAATGAGGGCACCAGCACCATTACATTTAAGGTTGAGGTCTACATAACACTGCATTATAGGCTATGTAGAATTTTCAGGCTTCCCAGGTAGATTACTTAACATCTATAATAGAGAATATGCATTTCAAATTCTAAGGAATAGAGATAAAACACATTCCTAAGTACAAGAATTCTTCATGTGGGGAACTGCCAGCATAACCAAGGGTTTATATTAGGTAGAATCACTGTGACACTTTGAAAGAATTTAATTCATATAAAAGAGAATATGTCTCACTCATCAATAACTGTAGCTGCTTATCTGGACTACTTGGAACCTACAGACTGGTTCCAAGCCTAAAAGGACCTGATTTGATATTTCTACCTAGTTTATCTCATTTTATGTAACTGCTGCCAACATGTCAGTTTTGATTTGATACAAAGTATAAAAGTCTATTCCCTGCATTATGAGAGAAAGAAAAAAATTATAAGAAAAATAAAGTGTGTTAGACAATTACTAAAATTTTACTACTTGAAACACTGCTAAACATTTTTATAAATCTATAAACATTTACAATTTTAGCAGTTATGGAAAGCAGGCAAAGAGAAAGATTTAAAAAATTACAGGAAAAGTATGTTTCTTTATAAAGGTAGTGCTTTCCACAGTGTCCGGTGGTTCTAACATTTTTAGAAAAGAATACCTACACAAAAGAGCAAGCTCTCAAAATTCATTACATATACATCTTGCCACAAAACATTTTCTATAATCTGCTTCAGTATCTGAGCTGTGTTGAAGTCAGTGATTTGTACATTCTGTGGCTTCAGTTATTTCTTTTAAAATCAGCTTCCAGACTTCTGAGAACTGAATCTTTGCCAGGACTGAGTCAAGTTTTCCTACCTTTTGAATGAGTTTGTTTCTTCATCTCTGTGTATTTCTCAAAAATACAAGACCAGTTTGCATAACAATTGGGAGTCAGAATTGGATTTTAAAAGGCCATCAGTATCCTTCTGCGTCCATTATCACCAGGACTCTCACACCACATTGCTCTGAATATTCCCTGGTCTGACCCAATCCCAAACCCTCCCCTCTCCTCACCCGCAGCTCCTACTGGGCCCTCTGGATCTCCTATTCTTGATTCCAAAACCCTATGCATACAATCTCATCTCCAAACTTTCTTCCTCCCTCCTATTGTAGCTGAAACCTGATGGACCAGTGAGTCTAATATTTACCCTACAGCGCACTCACCAGGAGGTCAGGTATCTCTTGGTACCATAAGAAATTGTTTCATATATATATAATTTGCCATATATCCTTCCCTACTTACACTCTTAGAGGATATTGTAAATTTGGGTAGCATATCAATTTAGTAGCATTCTAGTAGCTATGATTTAGTCATCCTTGTAGCATTTGGAAATGCAGACTCATTTTAAAGTGCTCAGAAGGCTGGTTACTGTTTTATGACAGTTTTTTAACTTTCTTATAGAACCTCATTTAGAAACACAGCAATTTTAGCTAATCCTTTAAATTAGTAGTCACTCTATTAGCTCAGGGTTAGTTGATTTATTACATTACAAGTGGAATGATTGATTGATTCAACTATTTATGGACTCACTATTATACACTAAATCCACACACAGGCTACGTACTAGGAAATGCTTTCGGAATATAATAAACAAGACAGATGTGGGCTCTTCCTTCAGGAGGAGATACATATAAACAAATAAGAACACAGATTATTAATTATAAATGGCAATTAACACAAACTATTATTTAACTCCACACGTACTGCATAGGAAAAGTCTAGTGTGCAGTGCCCAGGGTGGGAGGAAGTAGAATTTAAAGGGGATCAGCTTGTTGAGAATGGATGGTTCTGGGAAAAGAAAACAGAAAACTAGGTGAGAGCAAAGAAAATTTTACCAGCTCTTTTCCTTCTATTTATATAGACCAATGATTGATGCCCAAGGAGCCCCTGCATTATGGCAGATTCGGTGTATGGAACTGTGTTTATTTTTCAATGAAATAAAGGGAACATTTTTAGTTTTGCCTGGCTTAAAAAAATTCTGGCAGTCACATCTGGGAGTTTTCATATATTGCTTCTGCCCACTTACTATGATGATGGTGGTGATGCCCACGAGTAAGTGGCCTGTGGATTCAGAACACGTTGGCTTTCTATTTTTTTTAATTGATGAAGATTTATTGAAAAGCAACATAGTTTGTTTGGAACCTTCCAGAAAAGGCATCTTCATAAAAAGCAAATAATCCCTGAATATCTTCATATAGAGCTGGGAGGGTGGTGTTGTTCTTTGACAGTTTGTTGCTGTAGCTGTTACCATTGTTCTTAAATGATTATGTTTCTTAGTGTACACTGGTTTTCAGTGTCTAAGATAAACACTGTACCATCTCCAAGGTAAATCTCTCCCAACAGCCTAAAATTTGTTTCTGTTTTATAATTTTGAGAATGCCAACACATAACTTCCAAAATCAAACAATATTTTTTCATCAAAGGCACAACTGAATTTTATCAATTAATTGGTATTTAATTTCATCAGAGATAAATTTTTGACAAAAGTTATATTTTCAGTGAGATCACTTGCATCCAATTCCCAACCTAAGAACTATTAATTTATTTTGGCTTTCTGCTTCCTGTTGGTAGTCTTCAGAGACACAGTAGAGTTGTTTACTGGTATGTAAACAGCAGACTAGGGGATAAGTGCTTGAATTCAATAACTCTCGTTTTTTTCTCTTGGAGTTTCATACATGTTTTCCAGGTTTTTACATAGGTTTTTTTTTTTTCTTATTCAGGATTTATTATGCAAAGACTATTTTTTTAAATTCAGCGAATGAATAATTCTTTTGTATTTTATCATTCTTTAAGGCATATATAGCATTTCCTGATTCCAGTCAGTTTAACTATCAGAATAAAAATACCTGACTCAATGCAGAATAATATCAAGCATAGGGACGTTGTTCTGGTTTTGATTTCAAAGCAATCACTGAGTAAGGCTCCACTGAACTGCAACATGAATCAGCATTTAGTGAGGCTGGGTTTAAACCTCTACTCCAGATTCTGAATGACAGAGAACTTCTAAATCGGGCACTGTTTGTTCATAGTTTTAGGTCTCTGTGATTTACTTGGCTTTATTAGACAATAGGGGCTTTGGTTCAGTTATATTTTTAACATTCCTTAAAAATAAAGCAAAGAGTATTCCCATTTTGGATGAGGATTAGTATGGTGGAGGAAATGAAGAATTTACAAGCGCTGGGTATCCAGGGATTATGCACTGGGCTCTGTGCTGGATTGCCTCGGTTAATACGTTTTCGGTTGCATGTAATAGAAACTGGCTCTGGCTGGCTTAAGGGAAAAAAGTATTCTTCCAACTGGCATATTGGAAGAATATTTGGGTAGCTCAAACAATCCAAGAGTCAGGGAAGGCAGCGATCAGGGGACTTCTGACCTCAGAAGCAGAGTTCATGTCTGGCCCCCTAGGGTAAAATAGTTGAAGTATCTCAGCACATGACTCTTCACAGGAGGCCAATGTGGTCTTCACCTGTGGATTAGCCCGTCAGCGTTAGAGGGGCAGAATAATATTGTTTGGCCAGTTGTTTGTGGGCAACTGCACCTGTATTTTGTAGGCAGTTCCCAGAGAAAGGGGGCTTGTTGTGAACTGGTGGCAACGCCAGTGAGGTCTACTCTATGGGGCATTTTACAAGGTTAATTTTCACAAAAAGCCTATAAAAATCACTATTTTCACCTCACAAACGAGAAAGCAGAGACTCAAATTGGTTAGGCAACTTGTCCAATGTTTTACAGTTAGAATGCGGCAGGGCTAGAATTCCAATTAGGCTTATAAGAGGGGGCTAGCCTCCTTCTTTAAAGATTAAAATAATCTGATGACTACATGGGATAAAAATTTCCAGATAATTTCTTATGGAGAGACTCTTGGGAATCTCCAGGGTACTAGAAAGAGTAAAACTGTCTGTTGAAAGCTCTGGGGTTGAAGCCCAACTCTACCTGGTCATCAAGGGCAATTAAACATCAAATATTCACTAACATCGAATCTCCTTCACAAGGTTATTTTAACTTCACAGGGGTGTTGAGCTAACATGTGAAAATAGTTGGCTCAAAGCAGATACTCTTTTTTTTTTTTTTTTGAGGAAATAACTATTCTAATAATGAACTCTCAAGCATGTTACTAAAATTAGTCACAGTTTGACAGTGGCTTTGTCATTCTAAAAACAGAATTCCTCTCTTACCCTTAGTCTTTCAGAATGGTGCCTTATTCACCTAAACATAAAGGTAGAAAATGCTATATAAAGAGAGTTAAGGAAACCATACAATAGGAGGGGAAAGTTTTAGATACAAAACATTTGACTACTTTGACACTTTGGGCTCACATTTCAGGGCAAAACTCTTATCTTTGGGCACAGCACAATGCTTAATCATCTAATTCTCTTAGTGAATGCTACCTGAGATGGTTTATGTCCTTGCGATAACCAGGACAAAAACAGAATACAGTTCTAAATGTGGAAATCTCTAACTTGAACATCACCAAAATAGATTATTAGCTAATTCAGTTTGGAAGGATTAATGTATCAAATAGTTTTAGGTTCAGATGATTATTCTCAGTTATCTTTAAGGATAACTCCATGGGAAAAAAGTATTTTAGCAACATAAGAATTTATTATTGTGCATGGTGGGTGTTCCTCAAATATTCACAGACTGATCAGTGTCAATCTGTTTCAAATTACTTCAGACCACAATTACTCTATGTCAATAGCATAGACTAATGTAACCCCAAATGGAAGAAGAAAAAATCATTCTGTGCTGGTAGGGGTAGAAAGAGAGGTGTAGATTATTATATACTCTTGATATTTCTACAGCTTTCTGGATCTTAGTTTCAGTGACCTGTTATGTTTCATTTTCATCTAAATCATATCTGAGTAACTTGTAAAATATCCTATCATTTAAAATTTGATGACAGAGTCAACTAATTTAAAATGTTACCATAACATTATGTTATTGGCTTGTTCCTGAATTAAAAGCCCTTTCCCCCCTTTTAAACTATGCTGCATTTCAAGTCAGTGGCCTGCTTGCTTTAATTTCTTATTTAAATTTGTAAGAGAAACCTAAGTAGTCATTAACATTTAAAGATTCTTGATAAATATTATTATAATATTTAGGGGAAGGTATAAATTAAAATCATCATCATCCATGGGTGTAGAAGTTTGAGTAAGAAAAAACTTTTTTTAATAATTAATTTTTTAAAAAGTATTAAAAAATAATAATAACCAAATAAGATTTGAAGCTCTTTTTTATTACACTGAGAAATTCCCAGAAAAGTACAAAGCCTATGAAAGTAGGAGCATTTCAGAAAACAAGACAGAATATTTGCATACATTTGTAATGATATTTTAGTTTTGATGTTTGAAAAAAAAAAAAACAACTCATGATTTCACATTGAAGCACACTGCTCATGAATTAAGTACCTTCTGAAGTACTGGGAAAGTATTTCACATCTCTTATATTTGAACCCGAATCCCTATAAATGGCTAAGTTATATTCTCTTTCTAGAGATTAAGTTCATGGTATGATTCATAAGAAAAATGATTTTATTGATTCATAGTGACTTTGAAGAAAAGAAATAAGAAATATGCACATTACACACATATATTCCTTTAAATGGTACATCAGATCAAAGTTGAATTAATTTAATAATCTTTAGTGTTGTTAATTGTTACCAATGAAAATACATAGATCCCACTACAGAAAAGAGGTTTGGTAATATCAGAATGATTCTCTGTCATATCAGTGTTTTACATCTAAGTTACATAGATAAATAGGTGATGTTGAAAACCATGCTGTTTCTAGCCTCAAAATCAAATAAATGTATGATGACATCCTAGAATCTTATCAAGTCATTGTGAAACAATAAGTAAAAAATATTTAGTATTTTTGCCAAATACAATGTTAACAGGGCACCAGAGGCTATAAAGTTTACTTAGTTAACTTTTGGTAATCTGGTAATTTTCAATGGTTTTGGGGTCACATCATACTTTTTGTTGCTGTTACTACTACTGCTAATAAAATAATAGTAAATGTAAAGGAGAAAACAAAAGAAAATAAATTAGATCTCTTGTAGTTCTTCTAAATACTGTTTTGGTTTATCCTTGAAGTGGAAATCAATTTTCCAAGGTTTGGAAAGAAAACAAAAGCATCTTTATAATTCACAGCATGTATTTTAGAGGTCTAATGATTTATCCATTGCCAGTGTGGGTTAGGTTGTCACGTTCTCTTTATTCAATGTCAACTGGTTCCGTAGCTATTAAAGCACTTAACTGTTTCTGAGCACAAGAGAGGAACAGTTCCAAACTGGACAGGCTTCTTTGGCGGATGACTTGATCAAGCTGTTGATTTTTTTTAAAGAGAGAGAGAGAAAGAGAAAAAGAATATACTTAGTTGAGGGCTAAAGAATATTACAGAAGCCCACTAGAGAAACCTTTTCAGATGATGATTTAGAAAATCAAATGGTGCTTTAAACTCAGAGACAGTGCAGTCACTATTTCTGGCCTATCATCTAAGCTGAGATGATAATCATTACAATTTTATAATTGATGTTGGTATTCAGTTATTGGAGAAATACCATAAATCTGATCAGAGTGATTTCAGATAATATAAAATAGTATATAAAAATACCAGTTCTTAATGAATATACAGACTAGACATCCACAAATATCATAAAAAATATAACAGATGCAAAAAACAGAAGAAAAACATGGTATAGAAAAACAGCATAATTACTCCATGCATAGAGTTTAACTGGGACAAAAGACAGGTGAGGATATAAACAATTTCCTGAAATTAGAGAAAGTTCTTGGGAAAGGTTTATTTTAAGAAACATGTGATATTGTTGAAACAAATTTGACTTGGTTTTCCCGTTGAGTTATAGATTTTTTATTAGGATTGTTTTAGTGTATCAATAACAAATACAGTGAACAAAACCATAGAGGCTTAGTAATAAAAGTCATATAACAAAGAACTTTCTGGATGGTAAGGATTATTGGATACATCAAAAAAGGGTTTCTAACTCTTCTGCCCTAAAAAATTGCTCATTGTGTAAAAATAACCAACGACAACACATTACCTACAGGTTATAGAATGGAGGAACTCAAAAGAAAGCCAAATAAATTCCATTTCATGATACACACCTGTCATATTTATGTAAAAGTTGACTATTCCTCCTACATGCTCCCCCCAACATAAAAGAAAAAAGACAAATCCAAATAAGAATTCTCTATTAAATTACACATCCATAATCCATTGAATTCAAAATGACTGAAAAAATGAAAGATTAAAATTTTGAAGTATCTTAAGAATTAATCAAAAACCAATATATTATATTTAGCAAAATCCTCATGTAAAAAGACTGAAAACTACTAAGACTCCCTTCAATTCTAATATTTTGGGATTTTAATGTACATAAAGAAGTAAGATTCCTATTTATCCTTTTTTCACATGGGTTTTTTTCTTTCTCTTCCTCTCTCAGATGATACCTTTAGGTGAATATATACCTTCTGCTTACAAGTCTCTATCAAATAAGACAGTTCATTACAAGATAAACCCCAGGTAAGCAGAGAGTTGTCTGTCTTGCTGACTATCATACCCCAGCGTCTAGAAGAGGGTCTGGCCACATGTTCAACATTCAATAAATATTTGCTGAGATTGACTGAATCAATAAATACTTAACCCGAATAGAGCAAGGCAATCTACTAGGAAATGATAGATGCACTTTTAATTCTAAAAGTAAAAACATGCTTAACCTAATTTAAAAGCTATGTAGGAGACTAAAGTTGAATTTTTTAATGTTTCATTTTAATACACATAAAACAGATTGAAATATAATTATTTGCGTTTTTATAAAATTATTTTGCACTTGGTCCAAATTCAAATAGTACAGAAGGGTATACCAACACCTTGGTCCGGTCCATTCTTAGTGGTTTCTGTCTACTTTGGGTGTTTTCAAGCATTTAAAGATAGGTTTTTAAAAAATATTTGGTCAAGATCTTGTAATTGTTAACTATGGCAGGGTTCACATAATCACTTTCTTCCACTGTCATTACTGGAAATTTTTCCTATTTCATTTTCAAGAAACTGCTTGACTGCATTCCATGATTTATTTAGCCACTTTCCCGTTGATAGACATGTAAGTTTATTCCAATTTTGTCTTGTTTATGAAGCAACAAGGAAATTTACAACCTGAGTGCACTCCCTTCAGAAGTTGTCCAAGGGTTTCTCTTGGACAGATTCTAGTACATGGAATTTCTACATCATAAGATTTGCATATTTTATTTTATTTATTTTTTTAGATGCAAAAATAATAATGATATAATTGCGGTTGAACATATGTTAGTATGTTCACATGGGCACTGTAGGAAGAATAGACTAGGAGAGGAGCAAGACAAAAAGCAGAGGTTCAATACACAAGGCCGTCAGTAAATATGTGAAGAATAAATGAAATTAATGAAAAAATATCTCACTAAGATAAAAAGTAAAATTTCTGACACTTCTAAGTAATTGACATAAAAATATTAGTCAATGGACTGATTAGACACATACTTCTCTCTTAGATGCCAAAGTATCTGTAATTCATTTTTACTGCCTGTGCAGTTGTTGTTTTCAGTGTTCCAGAATCCACGGAGTAATCCGCAACATTCTAGATGGGGAAAGCCAGCCTTTTGATTAGACAGACACCTAGCCAGTCACCCCTCTTCATCCATTCATGTCCAGTGCTTCTTTTAATTATTTATTTCATTTTTTATTGAATGAAAGATTCTTAAAATTCTATAGTGCTTTATAATTTCAAAGTTTCACACAGATGGTTTCATATAATCCCTTTTTTAGTTCTACCCCTACACTGTCCCTCCCCCCTTCTCTCTCTCCACTGGTAACCACTATTTTGTTTTCTGTATCTGTGAGTCTGCTTCTTTTTTGTTTTATTCACTAGTTTATTTTTTAGATTCCACATATAAGTGATATCATACAATATTTGTCTTTCATTGTCTGATTTATTTCATTTAGCATAATGCCCTCCAAGTCCATCCATGTTGTTGCAAATGGCAAAATTTAATTCATTTTTATGGCCGAGCAATATTCCATTGTGTGTGTGTGTGTATATATATGGATATATATCTATATCCATATATATACACACACATACCACATCTTCTTTATCCATCACCTGTTGATGGACACTTAGGTTGCTTCCATACCCTGGCAATTGCAAATAGTGCTGCAATGAACATTGGGGTACATGTATCTTTCTGAATTAGTGTTTTTGTTTTTTTGGTTATATACCCACCTGTGGAATTGCTGGGTCATATGGTAGTTCTATTTTTAGTTTTTTGAGAAACCTCCATATTGTTTTCCACAGCGGCTGCACCGACTTGCATTCCCACCAACAGTGTAGGAGGGTTCACTTTTCTCCACATCCTCGCCAACATTTTTAAGTTCTGTTCTTTCTGATGACAGCCATTCTGACAGGTGTGAGGTGATACCTCATTGTGGTTTCAATTTGCATTTCCCTGATGATTAGCGATGTCGAGCATCTTTTCATGTGCCTGTTGGCCATCTGCATTTCCTTTGGAAAAATGTCTATTCAGTTCTTCTGCCCATTTTTTAATTGGGTTGTCTGTAAGGACTTGCATATTTTAAACTGTGATAGTTATTACCAAATTGCTTTCCAGAGTGAGAGTACCAATTTATCAGTCCCATCTGTAGTGTATGGGAGGGCCAGTTTTCCCTGTTTTCTTTTTAAACAGTTGCATAGTTTTCCATTGTATATTTATAATTTTATATAATGGATTATTTTATTACTTATTTAAAAATTATTCTATTGATAGACATTTGAATTGTTCCTTATCTTTTGCTATTATAATCAATGCTGTAATGAACACCTATCAACACAGACCTCTGTATACCTATGCTAGCATATCTTATAGAAACTGCTTGAGTCAAAAAATATCTCATCTGCAATGTTACTTCTGTCATAAATCAGGTTTCCACATATGCATGAATCTGTCTTCAGGCTCCCTACTCTAACTCCATAGACAATTCACCTATCCCTATGCAAATATAATGCTGTCTTAATTATTACAACTGTATAATAAATGTTAATATATCACACATTACCTACCATATTACCAACCATACCATCAAATATTTCAGAAAAATATAAATTAATAAACACTTGTAATAAAATTGAATTTAAAAAGGAAACAATCAGACTACAGATAGTTCAATACCCTTTTTCTCATAAAATGCAAAAACCAAGCAAAATTTAAAAGTATATTATTTTGAGTTACATCAATAGGCAATATAACTTTTCTTTTTAAGGCCAAGGATATTATGCAATCAAAACTGAGGATAGGGCTTCCCTGGTGGTGCAGTGGTTAAGAATTCGCCTGCCAGTGCAGGGGACACGGGTTCAAGCCCTGGTCCAGGAGGATCCCACATGCCGTGGAGCAAGTAGGCCCGTGCACCACAACTACTGAGCCTGTGCTCTAGAGCCCGGGAGCCACAACTACTAAAGCTCGCGCGCCTAGAGTCCTTGCTCCGCAACAAGAGAAGCCATGGCAACCATGAGAAGCCATGAGAAGCCCGCACAACCGCAATGTAAAGTATCACCCCCCCGCCCTGCTCCCTCCAAGGGGCGAAGAAACAAAGACCCAATGCAGCCAAAAATAAATAATAAATAAATAAATTTATTAAAAAACACAACAGGATAGTTGTATTTGGAAGATGGAATCAGGATGAAATATGTTGATTCATTTTGGAGGTGGCTTCATGGGGGGTTGTTTTACTATTATGGTTCATAACATGTATATATATATATATATATATATATATATATATATATATATATATATATACACACACATACATTAGATATAATAATTCAAAGTCTTTTAGAAGCCACACCCCAAACAATCAGGAATTCAATTAAAAACAAAATTGATTTAATATCTTAGAATTTATGAATGTTAGATAGAGGAGAAACTTCTCCTTTTGACAGCGTATAGCACAAACTCATAATTGCACAAACTAGCAATCAACCTGCGATTGTTGTTAAGTAACAATCCTCTGGGTTATGCATCAGAATGAATATCCTGTAATTTCTTAAAAAGCAAGGATATGTACAAGGACAAAAAAGTTTGAGAGATTTCAATTTAAACATACCAAGCACTCCCCTTGTCTTGTTTGTGTTAAAGGTCAGCCTGGAACTAGAAACCATAAGATGATGGATGTACTGACTTTGGGTTTAGGTAGCTAAACTTCACATCTTTCCCCATGCCTCCCCAGAACTGTCTGAAGGCAAGAATCCACCAAATAAACAGGAGTTCAACACTTTAAGGGGCAAGAAGGTGACTGATACTCTGTGAGGAAGAAGATAAACTGGGCCATTTCAGATCTAAGATTCCAATTTGGTGGGTGCTTTCTGGGCATGGTATGTAAGATCACGTCTATGAGGGGGACACTTGAGACCTTTCTCTTATAGTTCAGGGACAATTCCTCTCTCTGAAACAAGTGCATCAAACTGATGTTCTTGGCGAATTCCTGAATTTCAACAGTTTCAGTTTTATTAGGCATGACCTTATTATCCTTTATTGAGGTAAGAAGAATTTTGGCAAAATATTCTTTTTGCACCCTTGAAGAGTGGGACTTAGTTCTGTTTTTGTGGCTTTCATCTCAAAGTGAATCAAAGATTTGTATTCTGTGACTTCACGCTGACAATGTTATGTCCAGGGTAGCTGCAGCAAACACTGGCTGTAGGATTTACAATCTCTTCATAACAGTGTAGCTCTAACTGCTTTGTTTTCCCTTCTATTTACTGTTGCTTCAGGTGCTGTTCAGCTCTTTCAGATACCTGAAAAAAACCCCTGGAAATTCTGAGGCTTCTGAAACACACACCTGGGCTTTATAAATCTTTTTTTCCCCTCTTTGTCATCTCTTCAGTTTGCTAGCATACTGCTGAAAACCATTTAAAAGCGTACATACTACTTATTAAAAGTTAATATTAAGCTTAGGGGGTAAAAAGAAGACACGACTTTCCGATAATTTCCTGTATTAGATTTACCTTTCCATTAGTATTTCATGCCATAGCAAAAGAAAAACAAAGCATCTCTAGACCTTAGCTTTTATTTCCTATCACCAAAACACAATATGATGCATGGTGAACTCATACTGGTCAAGAGAGCAAAATTCAAATTCAGCTACAGAAAAAAAAAAAAAGGCTTATTTTAATGGGACTGTTAAGAACACTGTTTACATCCCAGAAAATCTGATACATTGTTTTTGAATATATAAAATATATGTATATATAATTAATATATATATTAAATATTAAATACACAGTACTAATTGTGATTTCAATATCTTCTGGGCTTTCACCAATAAGATATACCAGAAGATGTGAAAATATTAGGCCTACCTTTATCACTGTTACTTTTCCAATCTGCCCTCCTACATATTTTAAACTTATGCTTAAAAAGAGATATCCAGCAAATCCACTGATAGAAAATTACTCATAAACATATGTTTTATGTTTAGTAATATGTTTAATGGATTCCATTTTCACATTCACTAACAAGCTCTTTCGTGGGCATTGAAGAAAGGTCAAGTATGATGATCCGGAACTGTAATTACTCAGGCGGATTTCCCAGTAGATGTAATATCATTGGGTAAGAAGGACTATTTACACCTTCTGATAAGAAGTGAAATAGTTCTTCAGTTTTTATTGCAACGCTGCCCTTTTAACAGTGCTGCTCGGGTATGAATGCCTTTATTTTTCTGACTTTATATGCATCCCCCACACATACACACATATCCACAAGCTGTTTCATTTACATGCTTGAGATTGAGCCGATCCATTGATTGATTGGTCAATCAGCTGACCAGTAACAAAGTTAAGACTGCCACTAGTAGTGCATTATTGCTCTGAGCCCCCAAAAAGTATACATATAGGACTTCCCTGGTGGTGCGGTGGTTAAGAATCCGCCTGCCAATGCAGGCGACACGGGTTCAAGTCCTGGTCTGGGAAGATCCCACATGCCGCGGAGCAGCTAAGCCCGTGAGCCACAACTACTGAGCCTGCGCTCTAGAGCCCGTGAGCCACAACTACTGTAGCCCATGCGCCTAGAGCCTGTGCTCCACCACAAGAGAAGCCACCACAATGAGAAGCCCGCACACGGCAAGGACGAGTAGCCCCCGCTCGCCACAACTAGAGAAAACCCTCACGCAGCAACGAAGACCAAACACAGCCAAAAATAAATAAACAAATTTATATATATAAAAAAAGTATACATATAGTGTGGCCTTGTCCTTAAGTGTATAATCTTTTTGAAGAGACATACACAATCATTAAAGAACAATTATGTGATGATATATACAGTAAAGACTGAGTCCAGTGGAAGGTCAGAATCAGGGAGAGATCATTGTGGGAGAATGTAGCAGAGAAAACATCACAGAGGTCGAGTAAGATCTGAAGAGGACTGGAACAGAGTACCAAGAGTGTCTCCTTAAAGAGGAGCAAGATGTGGAAGAAATTCTAGGAAAGCAGATTAGCAGGAACAAAGACCGTTTAGTGACACTGAGAAAGGAGGTCTGAATTTAGTGGAGTTTAGGAGTACTCATATATTCTTTCATTCATTCATTTATTCAATATTTATTCAGTACCTACTATGTGCCAGGCACTGTTTCAGGCACTAGAGAAATATAGTGGTGAAGAAAACAATTCTCTGCTCTTATATACTTTACAGTTTAGTTTATATTTTAGTTTGAGGAGACAAATTAATATTCTTCAGGTAGAGATCAGTATTATAAAAAATAACAGGGCTTCCCTGGTGGTGCAGTGGTTGAGAGTCCGCCTGCCGATGCAGGGGACATGGGTTCGTGCCCCGGTCCGGGAAGATCCCACATGCCGCGGAGCGGCTGGGCCCGTGAGTCATGGCCGCTGAGCCGGCGCGTCCGGAGCCTGTGCTCCGCAACCAGAGAGACCACGACACTGAGAGGCCCGCGTACCGCAAAAAAAATAAATAAATAAAAAAAAATAACAAAGTAGGGTAAAGGATTTGACAGGGACAGAGGGGACATCTTTTGGGTGGGATGATTAGAGAAAACCAACCATGCAAAAGCATCAGGAAAGAAAGTTACAAGGCAGATGAAACCGCAGAAGGAAAGTCCAAAATGTGGGCTTAGACTTGGCTTGAATAAGGACTGGCAATAAATAAAGAAGACAGGAGCAAAATGAGCAAGGTGAGGGGAGGACTGGTAGGAGAGAAGATCAGAGAAGTAGACAGTGTCCAGAGCGGGAAGGGCGCTATAGGTCATCGGAAGACTGGAGAGTTTTGAGCAAGGGTGTGACCATATTCTATGTCTGAAAAATATCACACTTGTAAGGAGTTCTCTGGTGGCCTCGTGGCTAGGACTCGGCGCTCTCACCGCCACGGCCTGGTTTCAATCCCTGGTTGGGGCACTGAGACCCTGCAAGCCGTGCAGCACGGCCACAACAACAACGATGACAATCACACTTGTACTGGGGACAAGAGATTGTTGGGGGGCAAGAGCAGAAGAAGAAAACCCAGTTAGGAGACTTTCGGTCTGGGGAAAATATAAAGTTAATCAGACTGTTGGCAGTAGAGGCTTAAGCAGCAGGTCAGGTTTAAAATATATTTTTAGATAGGACCAACTTGAATTGCTGATGGATTAGAAGTATGGATGAAAGGAAAAGAGAAGTGAAAGGTGATTCTTAGAATGATGGTGCCACTTGAGCTATGATGAACTGGAGGGAATTTCGGAAATGCAGGATAAAAAAGGTTTCTTTTATACTTTTATATAGCTTTTGTGCTAATAATAAGCATTGTGAATTGCCAATATGGCTATAGCATCGGTAATGTTTCTCAAGCTTTTAAACCTTGGAATTGTGTGTGTGTGTGTAAAGCATTCTTTGGAAAATACACCACAACTCAATTTTTCTTGAGAACTCCCCTAGACTAAAAACAAACTGTATATATAGGGAGAATATTATACTGGTTCAGTTTCCCCTTAATAAATAATCATGGAATTTTACTGGTAAGAGATTTTGAGACTGCTTAGTCTAACATCTACATTTTACAGTTGTGGAAAACTGATACACTGAGTTGTTAACAGACCAATTTCACAAACCTAATATGTCCTCCTACACATAAAAAATATACTTCTTCAAAATACATTTAAAAGTATTAGCCTGAGTTTATCTTTGCTTAATAAACCCTACTATGTATCAAGTAGATTCTGTGCCCTCACAATTTGACAATGGACATTTGACAATGGACAGATGGGATTCATCCCTAGAGTACCAGCACTATGACCAGAAAGGTGCTGACAACCATTCTGGGTGAGATGATATAACTATCCTTTCTCTCAATGTAGCCATGAAGGAAGTAGATTATGAATCAATTTTAAAACTTAATATGCATACATACTCATAATGGGCTGGTTCGTTTTATGAACAAACAATAAGGACTCATAGACTGGAAGATGATTGTTATTCTTGAGTGGTGATTCTTTCTATTGTGACATCTAAACATTTTTGCTTTAAATACCACCATCTTTACCTTTATCCTGTATCCTCAAATTCTGCATTTCGGCCTAAGAAAATTTAGACTTATCTGTAATATTACTGTAGCATTAATGGAAGTTCTATAGTATCTGTCTTATTACGGGTATACCAACCATAAAGAGTTTCTCTTTTAAAATAGTCTTTATATTTTCAGATAAGTAATAAATACTCTTTTCTTTATATTTGCAGAGAAGTAAATCTGACTGCAAGAGGGATATATTGTATATAAAGCTGAAGTTGAGATAGAACATCCCCTCTCTGGGAATATAACTATGTCATTATTGTAAATCATGTTGGAAGAGACTTTGAACCAACTTGAGGATAATAGTGATATAAATACATGTTTAGAATGACTCTAACTCTAAAAGATTCAATATGATCAGGAGAGTGATTTGAACTAAGGCGTGCCAGTTGCCTGGACCTGAACTTCTGAAAATGTAGACCTGACCTCTTTACCAAAACATTCACAGGCCATCACGTCCCATGAAGACTCTCACTCCGGAGTTCACATCTCCTACTCTCTTTGAGAAACTTTTTCAACTTTGAAATATATTTCAAGTCTATCTGACTATTTAGTTAAAAAATATCAACATATAAATTAGTTGTGTAACTTTCCACCAAGCACAAGATGAATTACAGATGCTCTTTCAGAGTAAATGGAAAACGGGTATAAAGAGTCTTAAACCCCATTGGCCACAACTAAAGAACTGTGAGTTTTGCTTTGTTTTGTTTTTGTTTTAAGATGTCTTAGGGTAAGTCAATTCTCTGTTTTTGAATCATCTAAAATAAGTTCTACATATTTGGGCAGTTCTGCCTTTTTATCCCAAACTACCATAGAATCCACTGGGAAATGGGAATACTCATTTTTGCTCTTCACTAAATCATCTGGGCAGCATAAACCAATATGTATTCCAGACCTTAATGTGCAGGCATACCACCTTGGAATACAATCTTATTCGATCTTATAAGTTAAGCAACAGCAGTTGGCCAGAAAAGGATGCACTGTGGTAGTGAGTGAATGTAGACACTAGACTTTCTAGTATAAACTTCCATATGTGAGGTTTAATAAATTTGAAAAGAATATAATTCTGGTAACAACTGCTTTACTCCGAATTCAGACAATTTCCAAAACATTTTTAAAAACCACAGATTTAGGAAAATTTTAGAACGAAAGAAAAGGTAACTAAAATTGTATAGTAGAATAGTAATTGTACAGTAATCCCATCTTAGGGCTCTGATCCATAAGGTTGTATTTACCTATTAATAAGTTCCATATCCTACTTTCTAGAGTTCAATGGCAAGAATTTATCTCAAATAAAAAATGGATTGATTCTGGCAAGACAGACTAACTGATTTTAATATGACATTCCACATAAAGTTTTTAATAAAATTTGTTACATGCTCCCAAACCATGAATAGCCTTGTTCTACATTTTTTTAAGACCTTGGTTAGTGCAAATATTGCAATCTGTAGGATGGCCTTTTGTAAATTAAATAACATAAAAATCCCAAACAAATATTGTTAAGTAACAAATTATTCAAGTACAACAAACACAAACTCTTGTATTTTCATCAAGTTTTAAAGATTTTAGCAATTCTTTTGTGTCAACCCAAGGAACAGTATCTGCCAATTACTCTCTATAGGGCTCTTCTGTTTTGATTTTCAGCAATTTAAATCTCACCTTATTTTGAAGTAGGAGAAAGAATTACATGACCTCTTGGGTTCTTGTCTTCCTGTGCTATCTTAAAATTCCCAGATAACTGATATATTTTGCCTTTTTACGTTTCAATGTACAAAAGCATGCAAAGAACTGTACACAAGGCTTATTTCTGAGCTCTCTGCACACATATATTGAAGTTGATTTACAGGGCAAAATTAGCAGTCCTGGATGGAGTCTGATCTTCTCTTGTTTTGAGAACAGTGTTACTATTATTACCTGCTATGCACAGGTGAATCTACTTATTGTGTTGTATTAGTTACCAATTACTGTGTAACAAATCAACCCAAACCTAGTGGTTTAAAACAAAAAACAACAAATATTTATGGTCTCCCCATTTTTGTGGGTCAGGAAACTGGGTGCAGCCTGAGTGCCTCTCACACACGGTCTCTACTGAGGGGTTACGATCAAGCTGTGGCTGGGTTGCAGTCAGCTCAAAGTCCAGCAGGGGAAGAAGCTGCTTCCAAGCTCACCGAGCGGCTGCTGACAGGCCTCAAAACATCCACTTCCAACAGAGCTCACGTGAGCTTCTCCACAAGGGTGCCTAATAACACGATAGCTGACTCTCCCAAAGCAAGCAACCGAGAGAGAATGAGAGCACGCCAAGAGAGCAAGACAGCGCCCGAGATAGAGGCCATGATCTTCCCAAAAGCCAACTTTGCTTCGCCCAGCCCAGGCTCAAGGTAAGGAAATTACATAAGTGCAGGGCATCACTGGAAAACCTCTACTGTGCATTATCTCATCTTTATTATCCTGAAACTCTGAGTGAGGCCACTAAGGCTTAGAGATGTTATGACTTGCCCAAGTGGCAGGGCCAGGATTCAAATCCAGCTGTGTATCACACTAAGCTATTCTCTAAACCACAACAGTACAGTGCCTTCTCAGATAAGAACTTCAGGTACGGCTGGGGGCTTTGGCACAGTATCTGTTTTGCTATAAATATGTAGGGGTTTATTGCATTGTGTACACTTGTGCAGAAACTTGTCAAGATGCCAAAATCCCTCTAGATATCGTCTTTAAAACATGTAATTATCTTCTCTTCCTAAAAGGTAGGTCCAGGAAGGTTTCTGTTGTATTAACATACAAATGCTTCCCTGAAAATGCAACAGAAGCATTTAAAGAAAAACTGGCACATCAAATACATCACATATGCCTTAAAGAATCTGTAAACCTCAGTGGCTGTATATAAAACAATTGATTACTTCTTTCTAGGTCCATAACGAAAGAAAGGGGAAATGTTCATAAAGGCACTGTGTAGGACAGACCTCACCTTGGGGTACCTCTGAGGCTTTGAGAATCTGTGCTTATCTTCGTTTCCACTACTGAGAGAAGGGGCTATGTGCCCAAGGGTGTGCTGCTCTGCAGCTGGGATGCACACCTGATTCCCATTAGGAAATCCTCAGTATTCAAAATAGAACCAATGGAACAAAGAAACATTTAATCAAATGGAAGTTAGTGAGAATAGACTTTTTTCCTCTCATTTTAAATAGGGCTGCTCTTCTTCGTCATTCAGGATTTTACAGTGTGTACTTGATCACTGAAGCCTGGAAAAAACACACCACCATCTGTCTGGCACATTTTAAAACAGATTTATCCTACTGAGTGAACCAAGTGGGAAAGCACCTGTCAGTCCTCCTAAAATCCCAGCTGGATTGAGAAATGTAGGAAAACCCTAACCTTCCTCCTTGTAAGCAAGTAAAGGAGGTTTGGTTTAAATTAAGAAAGCTAAATTTGGATATTATTGCCTAAAAATGGTAATAGCACCTGCTCAAAGAGAAGATGCTGAAGAAATTTAACACTGGACACCTTCCAAACAGAAGATATGAGAAGTCAGGGATTATGGCAAAGCTTGAGAGTTCTTTCTCCAATATCCACTCTTCTTTCTTACCAATAAAATTACAGTTTAGTCCTAGGCAAAATGGGAACATCCTCCAGGTGTCATTCCCTTATTGCTGCCAGGGGTAGCTAAAGAGACGTGAGTGCAAGTTGTTGGGGAGGAACTCCAAAACAGCTCCTTAAAAGTGGGACAGACGCCTGTCCCGAATTTTTTTCCCTTTTTGGTTCTTGCATCTTTCCTTTTTCCTCTATCACAAATGTGTTTACTGGAGCTCCAGCTGCCATTCTATAGCGCTAATCATGTAAGCCAGTGCTACAGATTAAAAAAGTACAAAGTCAGAAGGATCCTGAATCTTTTATGATTTTGTTAAGCTTCCGTAGCTTTAAACTGCTTACCTCTGGACTTGCTTATGCCATTGTTATTTCTAGTTTCTGTTACTAGGAGGCAAATATAAATCCCAGTGCTAAAGGTACCAAGTTTACACTGTATGTGTCTACTAGTATAATAGAAACAAAAATTTACTTGAGGCTCAAAATGTTGTCAGTGAGACTGAAATTTCCACTGAATTGGAAATTTTAATTTGGACACTGAAAAACAACTAATAGAATAAAATATCCTGTAATGGCTTAAGAGTATATTAATGGTAAAAAATAAAAATAAAATAATCATAATGATCACGTTGTGCCCATCACCTGAACATATATGTACGCAAGTTGCATTGGCAAGTGCCTCTTTTATTTTTTCCCCTGTTCTCTGCTAGAGTATTTCATCCACAAACTAGAAGAGTGAAAAACACCTAAAAATGTTAAAAAAAAAACATATAAAGGGGATGGATTTAAAACTACAGCAGTGAAATTTTGCCTAGGCAAGCAAGTTAACTTATAATATCTGGAAACATAAAGTTCCTAATCAATTTAAAAATTATGAATATTATGGATAAAATATGATAGTTTTGTCCCCAGGAAATTCCAAGCAATTTTAACTTTGGTAAGTGGACAGGACATTGTGGCATAAATATAAATATATATTTATATTGACTCTCTATCAGCTTCACACTCATTAATTGGTGTTCATTTTCCATTCACCATGAAATTTAATAATACATATATTTTAAGTTGTCACAAACCACTTCTGGAACAAAAATGTATTTAACAAATACTTCAAGACAGAGTGAGTAGAACCAAAGACATTCTGATCTCAACTATACAGTTAGGGAACTCAATAAAATCACAGCACTAACAGCTAACACCAAAAGTGAACTTTTTATGTGCCAAGCAATGTAAGCACTCTACATGGGGTAACTCATTTAGTTCTCATAATAATCCTATGTGAAGTAGGGACTATTTTAATCTCCATTTTACAGATGAACAAAATGTGGCCAAGAAAGGTTAAAGTACTTGCCCAAGTTTATGAATCTAATAAACAGCAAAGCTCAGTTTTAATCCAGGAAATCTGATTCAAAACCACACACTCCTAATCATATACTATCCTTCTCTCACTAAGATGAAAAGTATACCTATGCTATGCTACAATGTTAAAGTTAAAAGGCTTTCCCATAAAATGGGACAATCCAGTAATGGTATACAAATGAAAGGAAGAAAAGACCAAGAATCTTCTCTTCCTTCCTTTAAAAATCTGTAGGGAATTTGCAAAGCAGAATTGGTGGAATTTTGGGTAGAAATTTCATAAACTGATGGTATATAGCCCAGAGGCATTTGTAAGGCTGGTATAAAAGGTATTATATGACTTCTGTTTCTATTTCAATCATTTACTTTTCTTGTCAACTAAGTAACAATGATCTTCTGTATTTGCTTTTTTATACACACAAAATAAGCAAATGATTGTAAACTAGAATTCCTAAATAACCATCTCAATTAATAAAAATTCTCATCACCTATATTTATATATTTATATTTACAGGTGAGAAAGGTTCAGAAAACTATCTGGCAAAGTAACTTAAGTGTAACCCATCTTCACCAAGCATTACAAATGCACTGGAACTGGGAAGTAAGATTAATGAAGGTGGGGGGATAATTTTATTAAAAAAAAGTTATCCATAAGTGAACACCTTATTTGAGATACTCCTGAAATACCATATAAAGTAGCAACACAGTCCCAAGACATCTGCTCTTTCTCCACTACAGTGTACAGTCTGAGGATCCACTTAATTAAGGCAATACAGCCAATGCATTGAAACGTTTTCTTCTTGTGTTTTAATGTGAACAAATCCAGCCAATACACTGAAACTCTTTTTTCTTGTGTTTTAATGTAAACAAATGACATTATGCAAGGGAACAGAAGGATCAATTAATCTAAATGGTGTGTGGTAAAACAAATGCAGACTATTATCATATAGAAATTCCATGGGTATGACCTATCCAAATGACTTACCACCTCATTTACTACATAGGTATCACTATGCTTGGATGAAAAATGATCGTTTTGCTGATGTATGCCCAGATTTCTCTAAATAAAAGACATGATGGAGTTTAAAGTCTTTAGGAAATGCCAATATAGTGACTCTGAATATAACCATATATATTAAAAATCTGTTAAATGTTAAGTATGATAAACTAAAAATCTAGTCATATTCTCTGAACAGAGGTTGGTTCTGTCTATTTTTCTTTGAAACTTTAGCAGTCAAAAGCTATATGGAATCAGAGGAAAGAAGCCGAGGGAATACTTCCTAACTTATTCTATGAGGCAAGCGTTACCCTAATACCAAAGCCAAAGACATGAAGAGAAAACTACAGACATCTCTCATGAACGTAGATGAAAAAATCCTCGACAAAATATTAGCAAATCAACCCCCAAAAAGTATAAAAAGAATTATATACAATGACCAAATGGGCTTTATCCCAAGTATGCAAGGCTAGTTCAACATTCAAAAATTAATTATGGGGGCTTCCCTGGTGGCGCAGTAGTTGAGAAATCTGCCTGCCAATGCAGGGGACATTGGGTTCGAGCCCTAGTCTGGGAAGATCCCATATGCCGTGGAGCAACTGGGCCCGTGAGCCACAATTACTGAGCCTGCGTGTCTGGAGCCTGTGCTCCGCAACAGGAGAGGCCGCAATAGTGAGAGGCCCGCGCACCGCGATGAAGAGTGGCCTCCGCTTGCCACAACTAGAGAAAGCCCTCGCACGGAAACAAAGACCCAACACAGCCATAAATAAATAAATAAAGCAAACTGTCAACAAGTAAAAATAAATAAACACTATAAAAAGAATTATGTAATCATCACATCAACAAGCTAAATAAGAAAAATCACATGATCATATCAATAGATGCAGAAAATTGTGTGACAAAATCCAACACACACTTATGATAAAAACTCTCAGTAGACTAGGAAGGGTGGGAACTTTCGCAACTTAAAAGAGACTATCTACAAAAACCCTTGAGCTAACATCATAGTTTAGGTGGTAAACTCAAAGCTTTCCCACTAAGATCAGGTACAAGGCAAGGATGTGCCCTCTTAGCCACTCCTTTCATTATCATACTAGAAGTTCTTGCTAATGCAGTAAGACAAGAAAAGGAAATAAAAGGTATACAGATTTGAAAGGAAGATATGAAACTGTCTTTGTTTTATGATAAAGATGGCATGATTGACTCTGTAGAAAATCTTACAGAATTGACAAAAATTCTTAGAACTAGTGAGCAATTATTGCAAGTTTGCAGGATACAAGGTTAATATACAAAAGTCAATTTCTTTCCTATATAATATATATAATTATATAATAACTATATATTATACTTATAATGTAATGTAATAATTATATTATTATATAATAATGAACACGTGGAATTTTAAATTAAACACACAATGAAATACTTAGGTATAGATGTTAACCAATATGTACAAGACCAATATGAGGATGACTATAAAACTGATGGATAAAAATCAAAGAACTAAATAGGATAGATACTGCATGTTCATGGATAAACTCAATATTGTCAAGATGTCAGTTCTTTCTAACCCACTCTGTAGATTCAATGCAATCCCAATCAAAATCCCAGCAAGTTATTTTGTGAATGTCAGTAAACTGATTCTAAAGTTTATATGGAGACGCAAAAGACCCAAGAGAGCCAACTCAATATTGAAGGAGAAGAACAAAATTGGAGGACTGATGCTACCAGACTTCAAGACTTACTATAAAGCTACAGTAATCAAGACAGTGTGGTACTGATGAAAGAATAGACAAATAGATCAATGAACAGAATAGAGAGTATAGAAATAGACCCCCATAAATATATCAACTGATCTCTGACAAATGAGCAAAGACAATACAATTGAAAAAAGATTGTCTTTTCAACAAATGCTGCTGGAAAAACTGGACATCAAAGGGCAAAAAAAAAAAAAAAAAAAAAAGAATCTAGATACAGATCTTATTCCCTTCACAAAACTTAACTCAAAATGGATCACAGACCTAAAAGTATATTGCAAAACTATGAAACTCCAAGGTGACAACATAGGAGAAAAACTAAATGACCTTGGGTATGGTGATGACTTTTTATAAACAATCATGAAGACACAATCCATGCAATAATTGATAAGCCATAATTCATTAAAATTAATGATTTCTGTCCTGTGAAAGACAGTATCAAGAGGATGAGAAGACAAGTCACAGACTGGGAGAAAATATTTCAAAAGACATATCTGACAAAAGCCTATAATTCAAATATACAATGAATTCTTAAAAATCAACAATAAGGGGGCTTCCCTGGTGGCACAGTGGTTGAGAATCTGCCTGCCAATGCAGAGGACACGGATTCGAGTCCTGGTCTGGGAAGATCCCACATGCCGTGGAGCAACTAGGCCCGTGAGCCAAAACTACTGAGACTGCGCGTCTGGAGCTTGTGCTCCGCAACAAGAGAGGCCGCAACAGTGAGAGGCCCGCGCACCGCGATGAAGAGTGGCCCCCGCTCGCCACAACTAGAGAAAGCCCTTGCACAGAAACGAAGACCCAACACAGCCAAAAATAAATAAATAAAATTTAAAAAAATCAACAATAAGAAAATAACCTGATTAAAAAAATGGGTCAAAGACCTTAGCAAATACCTCACCAAAGCAGATAACTAGATGGCAAACAAACATATGAAAAGATGTTCCACATCATGTGTCCTCAGAGAAACGCATACTGAAATGAGATACCACTACACACTTATTAGAATGACCAAAATCTGGAAAACTGACATCACCAAACGGTGGTGGGGATATGGAGCAGCTCTTATTCATTGCTGGTGGGAATGCAAAATGGTGCAGCCACTTTGGAAGGCAATTTGGTGGTTTCTTACAAAACTAAATATACTCTTCTCATATGGTCCAGCAATTGTGCTCCTTGGTATTTACCCAAAGGAGTTGAAAATTTATGTCCACACAAAAACCTGAACATGGATGTTTATAGCAGCTTTCTTCATAACTGCCAAAACTTGAAAGCAACTAAGATGTCCTCCAATAGGTGAATGGATAAACTGTAGTACATGCAGGCAATGGAATATTATTCAGCACAAAAAAAGAAATGAGCTATCAAATCATGAAAAGACATGGAGGAAAGTTAAATGCCTATTAACAAGAGCAAGAAGCCTATTTGTTCCTCTCTTTCTTTAAACTTTTATATTCATCCAGCATTCCCTACCATTTTTATCCTAGTAATATATCTTATGCTTAAAACTCAATAGTGATCACTCCATTTACTTCTCTGAAATGTATATATTTAAAAATTAAAAAGACTTGCTATGATCATAAATCCATTGAGCCTTTTCAGAGATTAAATTATAATTTCTGAAGTCCCTTCACTGTGAGATCATCAGAGATGACATTAATTAAGGACTGCTCAATTATAAGTCCATGATAGCATTTGATATAGTCACCCCTCCACGTAAATCATTTTTTTCACTTTCCTTTTGGGCAAACTTTTAAAACTTCACTTCCTAACAGTCTTCCCATTGCTCACTTTGCTTCAGCCATCCTGTCTTCCTTGGCCTTTCTCAAATACAACCAAGCACTCTTTCTACATCCGCCCATTGCACATGGTGTTCTCTCTATCTGGAATGTCCTTCTTCTAGATAGCTTCATGACTTATCACTCTGTACATTCACATCTCTTCTTAAATGCCAGCTCAGTTCATCACTGAGGACTGCTCTCACTCACTTTAAAATAGTACCCCTACTCTTCATGTGCATCACTAACTATTGATTCTTTCTCATGACATTTATCATCCCCAAATATCATACATTTGTTTATTGTCAGTCCCATACCGCATTAAAAGTAAGCTCCCTAGAAAACCCTAAGGAAAATGGGGATTCTGATGTATTTACTTCTGTATCTCCAAGGTCTAAAACAGTACCTGGTACATCGTAGGGGCTGACTAAACGTTTGCTGAATTTATTGAATAAAGAACAAAAAGAGAAGAGATACTTACTAATTTGTTTTAGTAACTGTACTTTAGAAAAAAATACCGTAATACATTTTCAAAATTTTCAAGAGCCAAATGGTATATTTACCTTCAAAAAGATGTATAAATTATTTTAAATGATTTTAAAAACCTGCAAATTATTTTATAAAATAGTACACTAGTGATGGTATTCTTTAAATTTACATAATCTATTAATAAAATACAATATCACATGAAATAGAGGTTTGCATTGTAAATAATTGATAACTGAGTGCCTTTATTTTTATGGTACATAATCAGGACGAACGGGGGAATAAAAGAATTAGTAACGATAATTTATAAATTTATTTGGAAATTATATACATTTTGAAATTCATAACACAACAATAAAATGAAGAAATTGTCAAGTTTCTTAATTTCTATCACTGAAAACCGGGAACTGTTATTGAGAATCACTCATTTTCTAAACTTTGTTAGATCTATTAATACAGTGAATGTTCCAGACTAAATTTTTTACGACATTGGTAATTTTGTGCTTCTAAAACCAGAAGAACTAATTAATGACATATTGAAATCTCTCTGAAAAGACAGTATTTTGGAATGATCCATTAGCATATAACATTCTAAGTCCTAAAACGTCCTGGAACCTCAAGGAGTGCTTAGTTGGATCTAAGGAGACTCCTTTCAGTGGTCTCTGGATGCATAAGCTCTGCTTCCTTCAGTAGATTTTAATAACCAATTCTCTCATCACTATTCTCTGTGCATCTCAAATAAAATATTAGCTACTTGTATCTTTTAAAAAGTACTATTTGAATCTAGGCCACACCGTAGAGATACAAATTTTCTCTCAAAAAGAACTTTGCCCTTGTCTGCAGATGCTTCCTTATCCATCTCTGAGTGGAGGAGAAGTGGCCCTGTACCAGTCACTATGGCTGCAAAACAAATTACCCCCAAACTCTGTGGTGTAAAACAACCATTTATTATGATCACATATTCGGTGGGTTAGGAACTGGAATATGGTGCAGCTGTGACAGCCTATCTTTGCTCCATGATGTTTGGGACCTCAGTTGGCAGACTTGAAGGCTAGGAGCTAGAATCATCTGAGGACTCATTCACTCTCATATCTGATGGTTGATGCTTGTCCCCCCACATAGGCTACTTTCAATTTTGTCATTGCCTGGTGGTCAGATTTCACAAATGAGTGTTTCAAGAGAGAAAAAGAGATAGGTGGAAGCCTTATTGCCTATTATGATCCAGCCTCGAAATCACGCAGTGTCATATCCATCACATTCTATCTGTTGGGACATTCAAAAAGATCGGCCCCAGACTCAGGGGAGGAGAAACAGACTCTGCTGACCGACGGAGAGTGGCAAGAAAATGCTGGCCTGGAAACACTGCTGTGGCCTTCTTAGGAGAATACAACCCACCACAGATCCTAATTGGATGCTATTTTTTAGCATTCTCAGTTTCTTGAGGGTGTTACTTCTACCTCCGGTTCAGATGACTGCTGGAGCAAGTCAGTATTCACCTAAATTACAAGAGGTAATATCGGTCTCTGAATTGTAGTCAGGAAGAATAACTTCAATATTTATGGGACTCAAAATGTAGGAAAAATCAAGATCGAGAAATAATAAATATGGAAGATTAAGCAAACAATGATGGGATAACATATTTGAGAGACAAGTCATTTTCTCTATTGGTCTTATTTTCAACAAACCACTTGCAATTGGACTTGCTTTTTTTCTTAAACAGTTGTAACAACTTCCTTAAAAAACACATCATACCACGTCTCCTTGAAAACTATGCCCTTGCCTACACGTACGTTTCTGTCCCCAACATCTTGGAGTGCCTTCCTTAGCAAGTAGAAAACAAGGAGGGAACAAGATGCATGTACATTCTTACCCTACTCACTTCACAGAAACCCCATTCTTAATCCTGTGGGTTTATACTGCTCTGTGAGTTGAGCAGCATGAAAATCCTCCTGAAGCCTCAATGCAAATGTTTCTCTAATCCTATTAAAGCCACAAAACACACCCAGATGAATGAGTAGGAAACTGAGCTAGAGAACTCTCCCCGACCCCAGTACCACTGTCAGTTTTGGCACTGACTTCATTGGTCAGCCTCTCCCTCTAAGTACGGCATGGCTTAAATGGGAAACCAAAACTCTGGCCTTCTCTGTCTAGGATACTCAAGTCAAACCTGTATGCTGTTTTAGCCAAAGCTCTGGAGAGGATTCTGAATATACTTTTTAAATGTAAAGAAAAAGGGTTGAAATAGGACATATAAAAAGTAGACACAAAACAATACAATGGTCTATTTAAACCGGTTTTCTCTTTTTAAAACTAAGATATAATCATATATCATATATTTAAACAAAGGATTATATAGCAGGAAGCAAAATCTCTCCCAGCCCACCTCCTAGAGATCATTGACCACATTTTTCTTTTGTTTATTAAAATATATTTTGCATTACAACACACACACAGAGGTATATAGCAAAATATATTTAAATATACAGGATCATATGATTCAGGAGGTTTTTCAACCATATCAACAAATGTAGATAAGCATAATTCTTTTTAGTAAACACACAGTATTCCATTTTAACATAATTCATTTAACCAGTCCCCTATGGATGGACATTTAGGTTGTTTCTAATTTTGAAATATCAAAAAATAAAACTCTATTGGGTGAATATGTGCCACGGGATATTTAACAAAAACACATTTTCCGATGTGATAAGGACTGACTGTTAAACTTTCTGTAGTAGCTTAAAGGGCAGTTGGAAGAGAAGGTTTCTTAAAGATGTACGCATATAAGATGATACTCTACTTCACAAATCAGAAAAGTTAATCTGTTAAAATGTGTTGGTAGTAACAGTTAGGGCTTGACTCTTGTTAATGAGGCCCTTGGGAAAATATAAACACTCTTCCTGAATTCAAATCACGCCTGCGCACCACATTCTTGTCTTCAGCTCGAGCTTCTGGCGTTCCAGCCTGCAATTGAGGCCTTGCATCAGATGCCAAACTAAACATTTGGGAACAAGAATTGTAATGACCTCCTGTTTATGTTTGTTTGTTTTAAGTAATTTAAAAACATATAACATGAAGTAAAACAGAAAAATTAGGATGGGGAAATAACTCTAAGAAATAGGAAACTGGATATCTTTCAAAGGATTTTCTTGGATATTCATACATTATTCAGAGCATATAATTAATTGTCAGTGTAGATCAGCATGACCTTTGAAACAGAGAAGAAGGAAGGAGAGATATGAATTCCATCCAGACATTAGTGAAAAATACAAAAAAATAAAATTACCTGAATGCATGGGATAAGAGAGAACAGAGGTTCATTCCAGTTCACTTTCCACATCTCCATGTCTAGTGAAGTTTGCATGACTGACTAATGGGCATTCTAGTGAAGCCACGACAGATTGATTACTGCTGTTGTTTTTTTAATCATGAACTTTTTCATGTAGTTAAACCCTGCCTCATTCTCTATTTTAAGAAGGGAAAATAACTGTCTGCCCCTGAAGGCTTTCATATTAAACATGTCAAAGCATATTACTGATGATGTAAAAAGCACTTTGACATGTTTAGCATGAAATACTTCAGTGTCAGAAAACTATTCTCTTCTTAAAATGCCAGATTGTTCTCAAAGGCCTAAAGGAGTCTGTGGACTTATTAAAAGAATGTGCTAACATCCCCTCCATTAGTCTTTACAATGTACGTTCCTATGGAAGAAGGTTCCCTTTGGTGGAGTAGTAGTGATTGGAAGGAGGCCGGGGTTGGGGGGTGTCTGAGATGTTGGCAATTTTCTGCTTGACTTAAGTTCTGGTTATACAGGTGTGCTTTCTTTGTGAAAATTCATTGAGTGGTATTCTTAGACTGTAGTTAATTTCTCTTGATATTTAAAAGATATTAATGGCTTATTATTGATAATCAGCACAACCAAATCAAAAAAGAATGTTTCTACACTGATGAAACAGCTAGTTTTACATTATTGTGAATCACTGTGTTATGTACTTCCTAAGTACAAATGTTTTCTTAATACTTAATTGAGAGGATGATATAATCAAGGGTTAATTTATATGATTTTCTTACTTTCATGTATATTAGTATAATTAGTACTATGTCTGAAAGAAAATACGCAATTTCCTCCAAATAATGACAGTAAAGACTTATTAAGCACTTATAACATGCCATGTGTCAGGCTCGTTTATATGCCCACTACCATTTAATTCTTAAAGAACTAGGAGCTTTCCTGCTGAGAAACACCATTCTAAGGTGGCACTTTCTGAATATTCAATAACATTCGCTATTGCTTGCACAGAATTTTCTTTCCTTTAGATCTGCAGGTTCTTTCACTTATTCAAGTATAGCTGAGGACCTATAATATGCCAGGCATGGTTCTAAACAATGTTGCAGTCTTAAGAATCCTGTCCTATTTCTCCAACACATCTCTTTAGGGGAATTATGGAGGACACACATCTGGGAAAAGCCTTGACAACGATGTTTTAAATATCTTTTAGTTTTATAGCATATCTGGGACTCGACAAAGAAAAGCACAGAATAAGGGGGGGAAAGGCAGTATAAGGAAGCTTTCCGTACTTCAGCATGCTTAACTAATCGCTTCTCTGCAGATTAGATTTATCTTTCAACCAATAAACATTCTGTGGTGCCTATTCTGTTCAGTATCACACAATTTGTCATTTATCGACTCACCAATTACTCCATGTGTTAACAACCAGCCCAATTAATTCATAAACTCTATGAGAATCGGAGTCAATGCTTTATATTACTAGGGGTTGGCAAACTTTTTCGTAGGGGTCCAGGTAGTATATTTTAGGCTTTTTGGGCCATATGGTCTCAGTCACAATTACTCAATTCTGCTCTTGTAGCACGCAAGTAGCCATAGATAATATGCAAACAAATGGATGTAGCTGTGTTCCAATAAAACTTTATTAAAAAATAGGCAGCAAGCTGAATTTGGTCCATTAGTCATGTTTGGCAAATCCCTGCTTTATCCCACAGTACCTTTTATAGTGCTGGACAGGTAGCTGGCCTCAGTAAATACATCTTGCTTGACAGAGTCAAGGGCATTGAAAAAGGAAATGCAGGAAATGGGAAGGGAAGTGGCATTAATTCTGAGTTCTCTAAGGGGACATATCCACATTCCCTCTGCTGCTAACCTGGATTATACCTCTTCCTCTTTGAAATCAGATTCTACAGCTACAGGGAATATTACTTCTACTGATTTAAGGAAATCATATTAGGAAAAGGAAAAAAAATCTGACAAGAAATTCAAATTGATGAGGGAGCATAAACTTGCTCAGTGTAGTATCTTTTCCCTTGCAAGTAGAAAACAGTCATTTGTATATAAGGTAGGAAACTCCAATGGGGAAAAAAAAGGCCCTATTCGTAAAAGAATGCATCATAGAAATCCAAATATGGGTGGTCCAACCAAGCAAAAGTGGTTGGCAGTGGGATTTAAAAAACAAGATTAACACAAGATGTTAAGTCCTGAAATCCATCTAGTCACAAACATGTGTGTTTTTAATGACATTCAGAGCCATTTCCATAAAATGAAAGAACAGAGGTTAATTTATTTCATTGAAAACATTATGAAAAATCTTAGAATTCCCTAGAACTAAGAACCTTTTATTATTTTCTCATGGCTGAAAATCATGTTCATCTGCCAGTGACAAGTAATGCTCATGGTTAGGTGGAGATAGAAGACTGATAGCAGCATAAGATGACAGCAAGGGACCACAGTACCATTTTTTTTTTTCAACATAAAATTGACATATGAGATGCGGACACAGTGAAGGGGCTCTTCATAAAACAAAGTTAACAAAATAAGTACAGGTTTTTCTCAGACCCTACTGAATAGAACAATTATTTCAGTAAGAGGAATCACCCCAGGCTCAGTCCTTGCTGTGACTGCCACTCTCATTTATTCAGAAAATATTTACTGAATACCTACAAAATACTGGGCACTGGGGTACGTATTGGAACATACAGCTTTTTTTCTTTTAAAGTGCATCATTATTCTTTGGGGGAAACACACAACAGCATTTAAAACAGTAAAATAGTTTCAGTTACTGTTATGTGCTAGGGGAAAAAAATAAGTGCTAGGGAAAAAAACTAAGGCATGGCAGCTCCTGGGAGGAACGTGTGGTGTGATTTTAGCTAAAATGGCTAAGAGATAGCCTTTAGGAAAACTTTGGAAGATTTCAAGTTTGGTAATGTGATGATCAGATTTATGCTTTGAGAAGACAGATCACGAGATGCTGGATGGACAATACACTGCAGTGGAGAAGCGGGGGCATAAGAACAGAAGCAAGTAGTCCTGGTAAAGGTGATAGTGGCCTGGTCTTATGACATAGTAGTGGAGACTGAGGAGATATTCTAAGCCATATTTGACCTGCCGAAAGATGAAATTAGCTTGGGCTAGAGAGGATGCAATGGAGAGGTGGTAAAAAGTTGATGAATTCAGTATTAATTTGGAGTATGTTTGTCAGTCTTGTTGGAAGACTATGTGAGTTGTGGAAAGAGGATGACTTCCAGGATTTAGGTTTGAGTGACTGTGCCATTTACTGAGATAAGAAAGACTTCTGAAGGGGAAAACCTGGCAGGGAATGGGTGGCAGAAATCAAGAATTCTGCTTTAGACATAAGCCTTTCTCACCAGCCCATGCCCTAAGGTCGACTTCACAAGAGAGGCAGTCTGGGTATTGTGTTCCTCCTGGGAAAAAATAATTATGTTGTAGCCAAAGGATTATGCACATAACAGAGGTTCAATAAATACACGGTAAGTGAATTTATGAAACAAGTCATTATCCAACCAGTTTTCAAAGTCTAATTATGTGAACAGAATTAGCAAGTTAGTTAAGAAGCATGACAGGCTTTCACAGAAACGATTTATTTGCATTTCTTACCTAAAAACCAGCTTCTTCACCCTCTCAGATTTCAAGGTTCGACCCTGGGTGGCTATACTCCCTTCTACACTGGTACACTCCCTGCTGGTATAACTGTATTCTCAAGGAATAAAAGTGCAAGAATGAGTATTGATGCATTGCTACAGTTTGCAAAACTATTACCAGTCCAGAAACAGAAGAAGAGTTCTTTGATCAAGACATAGATTTTACAACTAAGTGAAAATAATACTCTTTCACCAAACGTTTTGGACTAAAACTAGCCTTGAAACAAGAGAATACTATATTAATGTCTATAAGAAGCAGAAATTCTGTAACTGGGCGCTTTGGAGCCTTCCTCTTTTTCCTTTCTTGTTCCCATAATCATCAGTTTTGAAAAGCAATCCAAGTATTTTTATTTGGATAATACCTAGTTACTTATCTTTTTATATTGTGTATAGCCTATAAATAGCTCTTTATATATCATGTATGTTTAATTATATGGTAATTATCTATAAATTCTTATTTTTTAAAGAGAACTTAATAAAATAAAATGATATAAGTCACTCATGTCATGATCCAGAACTAAGGTCTATTAAACTGTGATATATATTATACAATACATCTACCTAGAGACTAGTACTCTCTTGTTGCTTGAAGGCAATAAATAGCCCTCCGTCTTATAAGATGACACACGCACCTCCACCCTTGCAATCCTTCCACTAAGATTTATACCTCTCGTCTTCAAGACCTGGCCCCCAGACTAATGCCATCTATCGAACTACATCATAATCCACCCTGGGAAGTGAGGTGCCTGCTAAGGAAAGAAAGGGACTATATCGCAAAGGCCCTGTAGGACCCAGCCAACATGTACCAGCAGGAGGCAGGAGACTATGTACGAGACAGTGCTGGATCAAGAAGAGACAGAATATAAGTTTGGATAAGGGAGAGTTTATTGACATGAGGGCATTCTCGCACAGGATTTAATACCCTAGCAAGACTACATGAGATGACACTGAGACACTGCTACGACGGCTCTTGGAAGCATACAGAAAGCAATGGCAGGAATGCCACAACCTACGGCTGACAGCAGAAGTCCTATCACAGACTACACCACCCAGAAGCTGCTGGCCTAATAGTGATGGAATGATCTGTTGAAGGCACAGTTGAGACTCCACCTTACAAATGATATCCTATAATCCATTCTCTAGGATATAGAATACACCCTAGATCAACAAACATTATAAGGACCTGTGTTCCCAGGAAGTAGAATTCATAGTTCCCAGAACCAAGAGGTGGCAGTAAAAGTGGCCCTACTTATCATCATTGTTAATAATTGACTTGGAGACTTTGTGCTTCCCATTCCAGCAAACTCTAGGCTTTAGAGGTCCTGATTTTCTGTTGCTATCCCAACAAAGGACACAGTATAAGTCCCATTAAACTTTAAGCTGGTACTGCCACCTGGTCACTTCGGGCTCCTCAGGCCAAAAAACTGTACGCAAGGAAAGAAGGCAGGGGTTATTGATCCTGATCAGCAAGAAGAGATAGAGCTGCTACACAATGGGGTAAGGTAAGACTATGTCTGACACCTGGGTGATCCAGGAGGGCAATTCTTGGAACTGCCTTGCCTCATTTTACCTGTAAATAGACAAGTTCAGCAGCCATAGCCCGAGAAACACATGGCAACAGAGCCTTAGAGGTCTTATGACTGTGGATCTGGGTTATCTCATCAGGTAAGCCCCCGGAACAGCAGAGTTCAGTCAAGGGTAGAGAAATCTAGAAAAAGGAGTGGAGGAGGGAGATGAGAATCACTTGTAGCCTTGAGACCAGGTGAAGAAGTAGGAATTACAGCTCTTCCCACCAACTTTCCTTTTTTGTTTCCCCACAAAAGAAAATCAGAAGACCAAACAGAATCCTGGAGGAACTGTTACAAGAACCTATATAAAGGAAATAGACTTGAGTAGTGAAAGGAATGGACGGTAGACCACCACCCAGAGTCTACTTTCAGGACTAATTCCCATAGTTGCTGGGAATGTTGGTGGCTGGTGGGGCTCAGCTAAATCCCTCTCCAGGAATTGCTACCTTGACCAAGGTCATGCCCTCTCTCTGAGAGCCTCCCATATTCAATGACTGGTCTTTGCAGGGGTATAAAGGCCCAGATACCTTGCCTCAAGGTGATTCAACTGTAAAGGGCCAGCCCAGTTCCAGGGCTCTATGGGATTAGCTGAAGCCCTTATGCAACTGCATTGCAACTCCTCCCTTTGCCCAAACCTACTTCTTTCTCCCCACATAGAAGCTGGTTCTAAAAGAATTCTCCAATTTCCTGCACACAAATCTCAATCTCAAAGTTGCCTTTGGGGGACATACGACTTAAGACAAACTGGTAAGGCTACACTGTATTGGCTGATTATTAGATCTGGAAATGGCATAAAAACATGAAATCCTAGAGCTGGAAGAGACCAGGAAGACCATCCTGTTTAGTGGTAAGCACTTTTTTTGCTCCCAAAGATAAGTTCAGAAAAGTGGTGGCAGGGTAGGAAGACAAAGGAAAAACATTCAAAATAATTTTTATAAGTTCCTTGGAAAAATATCTTTATGACTTTAGGGTACTTATTTTAGTAAACAGAAGAATGTCATTGAGAAAATCAGTAGTGCTTTTGGAGACTGGTTTTGGTGCCACAACTAGGGTGCTACTGCATCCACTAGGTAGAGGCCAGGGATGCCACTAAACATCCAATGGCTATACTACCCCCAACAACAATTAATTATCAGGACCAAAATGCCAACAGTGCCAATGTTGAGAAATCCTGGTTTAGAGGTCACCAAGTATAGTACACTCATCATCTCACTTCATTCTTGGGATTAGGGGGGATTACTGGCATCGCTTCATTACTGATGGCGAAATAGAAGGAAAGTGACTTTGCAAAGGTCAAAAAGAAAGCTACCAGTAAAAACGGGTCTAGTAGTTCATTCCATTTTATGCAATTTTTTCTGGCCCGGATGGCTATCACTATATAAATGGAGAACACTGGATACTTTTTACTTCCCTTAATCTCTTCCTTACAAATCAAGCCTATTTATAAAGCTTGATCTGCAGGCTCAAGACAGTTATTCGCTGATAACTTCAAACCCTTCATTATATTAAGAAGCTAAACCTTGAATTTCCATCAGAGAAAAAAAGTCATTTGCAAATACATGCATTGTACATTTACATAACATTTATTCCCAAAGTTTGATTCTAATAAAGCACCTCTACATTGTACAGAACTACTGGTGGATTTAATATACTTATATATAGCATTTGCTAAATATCTTTTTTGCTTGTCTTTTACCCCTGAGAGACAGGCTCAGTAAGTACTCTCACCATTGGTAATACACAGATCTGTCTACAGGGAGCACGGAGTCTAGTGGTCGGGAGTATTCCTCTGGAGTACCAATTCTGCCATTTTCTAGTGGTATAACCTGAGACAAGTTACCTAAACTTTCTCAAAGCTTAAGTTTTCTTACCTGTAGAATAGTAACTGACTACGAGGCCTGTTACAAGGTGAAATGCAATGACTAATAAACCATACACACTGAATAAATGGTAGCTGTAGTGAGTATCTATTGCTTTTTGGCTTTCAGCATCTATCACTCCTTTTTAATGGCAACTTGAATTTCATTTGGGTATTAATTCTTTCCCATTGGATATAGTCTGATGGACTGTAATTAGGAATCTTGCCCTCTCCTAGCCAGAGGGCAGGTATGTCACCCAAACTAATCCAATCAGATGCTCCCTCCCTGGAATTTATACACTGTGTGGAGAAACAAAAAGAATACAGTTAGTTTTGTCCACACCTAGTAATGGTAGTCTGCCCAGTTATTGTTGTTGTTGTGTTTTAATTGTGACACCATTATTAATGCTGCTGCCTCTGAATTTCCAAAGATGACTTGCTTCTTTTGCCCATTTCCAAGTCGAATGTACAGCCTTCCAACAATTCTGCAAGCCTTGGATATCCTTTCAACAAAATCCCTTATCCTAATGTTAGCCTGATGCAGTTGTATTGCTTGTAACCAAAAGAACCCTACAGGTATACAGGTGCTGTATCTCACACCAGCACCAAACAGCTAATCTAATTAATATGTTATTAAATTAGGTACAAATAAGATTAATGACTTCTCTCTGCCTTCAGAAATAATGTCTAATCATTGATTTGCCTTTTGGTTTTAGCCCTAATACATATCCACACACAGTAAAATCTACATAGGAATTGAAGACTGTTTACCTAAAAGAAAATTTTCCTGTGGAGCAAAGGTGCTGTTTAAGCAGTCATCTCTGTTTGCTCTCTGCTGGAGCACTTCTTGGTAGGACTTCAAGAAATACAAGGCAAATGAAAAGAAACTGCGTTTCTGATTGATGTCCGATTGCCTGGTCCACAATTCTATAGGCTCACCTGAGATCTTAAATAAGAATCTTTTCAGATACAGAGGCTTTCATTATTTTTGGCTTTCCTTCTGTGTCTTGGATGTGGTTGCTCTTTGGGTATAGCTCTGGGTCAGACTCTGTGTGGTAAATCTGAATGTGCAATTACTGGCATCAGGGTTGGAGGGGAGAACTGCAGCAGTAGTGTAACGGCATGTTTCTTAAACAAGGAAAGAAATGAATAATCACTTTGGTTTTTGCTTTACAGATGCTTTGATCCATTTCATTTTTCACTGTGGGAAGATAGAATGGCAATTCTCTGAGTTAACTTTAGCGTTCACTTCCCAGAATAACTCTTTCAAGGCCACGGAATATTATGCCTCCGTCAGCTGGGCTGCCATATGAAGAAGCCAGTAAGATGGCATTTCAGTGCGGGGCACAAAAATACTTTCTTTCCCATAACTTGGTATATAAAATTCAGTGCTCCATTAGCTTCCCACATCCCAGATCAGACGGTTCTAAAGGCAAACACAGTAATTCTTCCAGCAGGGAAATTTGGAAAAACTAAATACATACATAAGAAGGTCAAAGACTCCAAAGACTCCGAAGATTCTTGCTGAATCATTATGCCAAATGTCAGATTTTTGTTAAAAAATATGAGAAAAGCCCATTAGCAGATGCTGCAAGGGGTAACTGTTCTTATTTTCAGTATTACTGAAGCAGCTTTTACCAGTTATGATGATGCCTGTAGTTAGGCTGTTCTATGGCACCACTGCCCATCTGTCATCTTGTAGCAAGTTTCTAAACAGAAATGGCAACTCCAAAAGGATCTCTACAGATTAAGTTATAACTATAGAGAAGCTGTTCTTGTGCCAAACTTAAGTCAGTTACCTGCCAGACAGGGTAATTTTTCCTGACCTATAAATGATGAGTGAAAGATATGCAAAAGAATCTTTTAAGTGACATATGCATTTCATTGCATATCATTTAATAATTGGTTCAAAACTTTCCTGGAAAAAAAAAAACTTATCGATGGCATAGAAATACTTAGTGATTATATAATTTATCCCTTTTCCTAGGAAATATTTTACCCCCTTGTGGTAAGGAAGCAGTTGATTTAGGGTGGTCTTTTGATTATTCTTTCTTCTTAGTTGTCTACCCCCCTTTCTCAACCCACTAGCTGGCAATTCTACGTTTTGTGAGAAGTATAAGGACCCTGGTTGCAAGGGATTTCATCATATTATGGATTATCATGTACTGAACACATAATAGAACTCATCAAAGATTTTTTCAATTCCTAAAGTGACATTTTCAACATAATTTCTTATGGTAATAAACTTATTCATAATAAAATTCAAGTGTCATCAATTACTTCAGCAGGTACTTTTTAAACCATAATCTAATTTTACAATTTATAGCCTAGCTGAAAACATGCTATGAGATTTAGGATACATGGATTTCAGCCATAAAAGTAGAGTAAATGTTCTTCAGCGTGTGGCACCTATTCATGCTTTCACTTCCCCCAAGGGGACCAGAAGAATGAGTTATCTCAGTGACTACCATTCTTCCCTACATGAAACCCTACTAGCTCCTTCTCACCAGAGACAAACTGGATGCTAACTACTTTTATTAAACTGCATGATTTTAAGCTTTCCTCCTTTTAAAGAGATTGTTATCTTTCAGTTCAAACACAATTAAGCTATACTCACTGCATTATATACTTTACTATTTTGAGAATTTTCCTTTTCCTTATTTTAAATCAGAGATTACTGTATTGTAGCTAAGAAAACAGGCGATGATATCATACTTTAAAAAAATATGATTTCTTTGAAATAATGCTGGATGTCAATCCTTTACAGGAATTGGCCCTCCATCATAATGCTGACAAATGATATCCAGTTCAGGTGACTAGTTTTTGTCTGAATAAAGCATTTCTGTGGTGTTAACTTGTTGGAAAGACATGCAAAATTACTGCAATGGCTTATCCTTGATGATAGTTTAAGGTCTTTAAATAACGGGGAAAGCCCGAAGAAGCCTACTATTGACTGATGGACTATTGAATATATTTAAATATAGGGACCTATGGAATTCTGCCTTCATTTAAGAAAAATGGACAGAAGAATGCCAAGTTTTTTGTTAATTCATAGATGATGACAAGGAAAATAATTAAAAATACTTTCCTAAAATAGTTAAGGCAACTTATATATTTAAAAGTAGTTGAGTCAATACAAACTTCATTTTAGGGGCCTTCAGTGTCTACACGGTACTCAGACAAGTAACATCATTCTGATCCTAAACTGTGTGTTCATATCGTTGATGTCACTGTGGCTTGATGCTGTTTTTCCTTCACTTTTTTTACTTCAACCTCAAACATTCTCATCAGTCTGAAGTGTATTCAGCTGTGTGTAACAGAAATTTGACAAACAGTGGCTTAAATAAGAGTTTATTATTTAATGTACCACAGCCTCTAGGGGTAAGCAGTGCAGAGCTGGTAAGCTGGTAAGTCCAGAAACCAGACTATTTTCTTACATGGGTATCTTCAGCATATATTTTTGCCCTTTTGTTATAAGATGGCTATTGCACCTTCAGGCATTAGCCTGTGCTTGACACAGGAAAGAAGAGGAAGGACAGGCAAAATACATACTTGCAAAAGCAGTCTGACCCTTTTTACTAGGAAAACAGTAGCTTTCTTAGAAGTCTCACGCGATAGACTCTTTTTGGCACCTCAGTGCCTAGAACGAGGTTATGTGGTCATTCAAGGCTGCAGAGGAGTTTGAGGAGTTGTGTGCTTGTAACAAACTATTAATGTGCTACCTTTAATAACCCTGGCAGGGCTTCCCTGGTGGCGCAGTGGTTGAGAGTCCACATGCCGATGCAGGGGACACGGGTTCGTGCCCCGGTCTGGGAAGATCCCACATGCCGCGGAGCGGCTGGGCCCGTGAGCCATGGCCGTTGAGCCTGTGCGTCCGGAGCTTGTGCTCCGCAACCGGAGAGGCCACAACAGTGAGGGGCCCGTGTACTGCAAAAAAAAAAAATAACCCTGGCATTCTGTTAGTAGGCAGAAGGGGAGACTTTTTATTATATAGGGAATTAGCACTGTTTGCCACAGTTCTTTAAGGCTAGATGAAGAACTACGGTCTCTACGTAGTCTTTTCTGTTACATTTCAGTCTTTCTTGACGTTCCCTTTTCTGAATGCTCAGAGCAATGACAGGCTGAGTTAAGTATTACAACAATCATGTACTGACTCATATAATGCACTAATTTTTAAATATATCTTTTGACTGATCATTTCATAAGTCCTTGAAAATGAGGTCAAATTTCGTATTACTTTTGTATCATATAAATATGATACTTGACTTATTGATGAATTTACTCATGAATTTCATCTCGATCCTATTTTCTAGAAAAGTAAATGACAGTCTATCATTGTTGCTTTAAAAGTTATTTCATTTGCAACAGCATGGATGAACTTGGAGGGCATTATGCTAAGTGAAATAAGTCAAAGAAAAATACTGTGTGATATCACTTATACGTGGAATCTAAAAAAATACAACAAACTAGTGAATCAAAAAAAAAAAAAGCAGACTCACAGACATATAGAACAAACTAGTGGTTACCAGTAGGGAGACAGGAGAGGAGAAGGGGCAAGACAGAAGCAGGGGATTAAGAGGTACAAATTACTATGTATTAAATAAATAAGCTACAAGGGTATATTGTACAACACAGGGAATATAGCCAATATTTTATAATAACTATTACTGGAATATAACCTTTAAAATTGTGAATCACTATGCTGAACACCTGAAATTTATACATCAACTATACCTCAATTAAAAAGAAATTTCATTCTTGACCACTCCACAAGCAATCTATTCTCTGAAATGCTTTAAGTCTTACTGACTCTACTCTTCCCTAAGCTTATAGCTTTTCTATCAGTGTTACAATGGTAAAACAAAACAAATGCAACAAATACTGTTCTGTGTTACACTGAAGCTCTTAGGGAGTGAAGTATATTTTAAAATAACTTTAAATCTAGCATTAAAATAACTGTGGTGTAAATCAATTATGACATCTATTTTACAACTCTTTCTATCTTGATTCTCCCTCTCAAACACTGTCTTCCAATTAGGAGAAATGAGAATACAGACTGAATAGTTAACTTTCTCAACAAATGTATGAAAGTGCTTCCCTCACTACACTGTCCTGTTAAAAAAGTCTTTATGGGAATCTTTTCCTAGATATGAGTGTGGAGAAAACCACTGGTCTAAAATAGAAACATTTTACCCCTAAGAAATGCCTTTTTATTAATTTATGAACACATATTATATTTTTCTACTAATATGCTATGCGTATTATGAAATACATATATTTTTTTAAAAAGTGAGACTAAGGCAATTGAATAATGCTTCATTGTATTTGAAAATCTTGGTTTAGTACATTGCAATACAGCAATTTGGCTCTAGATACTGTCTATTTTTGCACTTGGTTTTAAGGGCTGTCATAGCTGAAAAAGATGCCTCAAAATGGTATGTGGGTCAAATCTGAAACAGTGTATAGTTAACTGTACTTACTAAATCAAGATTCTCATTTTTCAATTTCACCCACAGGTTCAGTTTAGTAAAATTTTGAAAAGACTGAATTGAGTATTAGATGACACTAAAAACCTGTGAGAAAGTCATAGTATTTCCCTGTTCTGTTTGGTATTTTCAGGAGGAGGCCGGGTCATGTAGGGCCCTGCAACGACTCTGGCTTTTATTGAGTGAGATGAAGCTGTTTCAAGGTTTTATGCAGAGAAGTGACTAATATGACTTAAGTTTCAAAAAATGACTTTGCCTACTGTGTTAAGAATAGACTTTGGAGGGCAAGAGTAGAAGTAAAGATACCAATTAGGAGGCTTTTGTAGAAGTCCAGGCAAAAGACGATAGTGGCTTGGACAGTGGTGATAGCAATTGAGGTGGTCAGAATCTGGATATGTTCTAAGATAGATTTCCCTATGTACTGGGCATAGGGAGAGAGAAGTAATTCCTGAAGTTTAAGCTTAGACATTATCCTGGGAAGGGTTCTCTGATCCACGAAGATTTCATTCAGTCCCCATTTCATGGGCTCCTACAGCTCCCTGTTCCTCTTCCATCACAGCACTATCCCATGTGTGGCAATTTCCTGTTTTGTTCCCCCATATCTTTACTAGACTATAAGCCTTGAAAGTGTAGGGACCATGTCTATCTTGTTTGTAGTATATACTTAAAATTTTCTTGGTATACAATTGTGTAAAACCTTACTTCTTATTTTTCAACAGTGCCATATCACCAATTCTATAAAAATAGTTCATGATCACTTAGATTTTACTATTAACCACTGTAATTAGATAACAGTATATTCTTCAGAAAATGGTGGTAGCTCTTGAATGATTATAGCAAAGGCATTTAATATTTTTCATAACCAAGGGCATGAAAAAGTTTTAAGAACCTGAAGTTATATATGAGAATTGCTATGACTGGTTTCATTTGAATGTGAGATTGGCCAGACCATATACCTTAAGACACTAATAGGTTGAGCGTAAAAGTAAAACAACTACAGCTTCAGAAATGGGGGTTGGGAACATTCCTGCGATGATTGTTGATAATGCAGTTCAAATTTCTATAAACAGGTCTATTCTGACATCTTTTGTTAAGTTTTCGTTTGGTTTGGTACAGTATGTACATACTCTGAGACAAAGTTCTTGAAACAGAACTTTAAAAGCCCAAAGTAAATGAACAGCATGGCTTTTCATGACTCAAAACTTGGTAATGGCATCAATTAATTTTGCTCTTCACCACACCCTGTGTGCTTGCTATGTATGAGCCTAACAAAAAGGGACAAACTCTTTATCATTAAAACTATTTTTGATAGGGCCCTGAAGCAAAGAAGATACAGTATCTACAGTGAGCAGAACTCTCATGAGCTATTGGGTATAATACATTCCATGTAAAAATCCCTTTGCATATCTTTAATGCTGTTTCTGTTTGGAAGGAAATTAAATGTATACTTAGCCAGTGGTGTCCATCCCTTAAGAAGTTTCTCAAGGTGGTGAGAAACTTGGTGAGCTTACTATTACATTCAGGGATTGGTTTTCAGCTGCTGAGGTACAAACCCTGGATTTACCAAAATGCTAAGCATAGATCCTTTTCTCAAGAGAAGACTTGGAGTACCTTAAATTCACAAGGCTGACTATAAAAACATCCCCCAGGTGGCCTAGTACACACAGAATCTGAGCAAATGGAGTTGGATTACATACATGTTTAATGGCATTCCTTCATTCATGAAACAAAATTTATTGAACATCTGCTATGTGCCGGCTTATTCTAGACACTGAGAACACGAAATAGACAAAGTCCTTCCTCTCTCAGAGTTTATATTTTAGTCGGGGAGATAGATAATTAGCAAGAAATTTATCTGTTTTACTTACTGATGTATCCTACTTGGAGTACTGCCTGGTACATGTTAAGTATCTGAGAATAGTTCTTGATTGAATGAATAATGTAAACTATTAACACAGTTTCAGATAACATGCGCTAAGAAGAAAATAAAACAGGGTAGGGATATGATGAAGTACGCTTTGAAAGAGGGTGGCTAACCTAGGTTGGGTGGTGTGGTATATTAAATTATTGTCTGGCAAATATTCATCCATTCTTTCTCTCCACCTCCATGGGAGAAATAGATTTTTCCACTCCATCGATGTTGAACTTGACTGTGCAACATGCTTGGCCTCATGGTGAGTGAAATGTCCTTCACTGCCTTTTGACTATGTGGGCTTGGCCGTATGACTTGCTTTGGCCAACAAGATGCCAGAAATACGACAAAATCAGAAACTTCCAGTGTTTATTAAAGTGTTTTGGGCTTCCCCTCTTGTACTTCTACCACTGACATGAGAAGAACACGTCTTGGATGGCCCATCTTAGATCCCTTCTGAGTTTTGGAAACTCTGTTCAAGTGGTTTAATTTCTTTTACTAAATTCAGGGCTTTGATGCTACTTGCACTAATCTCTTGACAACTGATGTGGGAGTCATTTTGGGTAAGAGAGGTGAAAGGAAGGGATTTGTACTATGAAAGTACCCAATAAAAAAAAGGTAGATGTAAAACTTCTTCTTTTTTTTTTATTAACAGGATTTTTAGTAATTTAACCACTAAAATAAACAAAGAGCAGAAGGAGAGCATGTTTGTTTAGTCCCGTGGCTAAGCTCCACCCTAGACAAGATATTTTCATTTTCAACACATGATACACAAGAAAAGGAAAATGTGAACCACAGGAATGGAATAAATATTGAGGACAAAAGCAAAGTGTTGAATATATTATAGTCACAGCAAATCTTAAATGAATAAGCACTCTACGCTATAAAGGAAAAACTAAGCAACAAAGTTATTTCATATGCCAAATGTCCCCACTGATGAATTAAAAGCAGATATTAAAATTCTTGTAAAATGGCAAAGAGACTATGATGAATATTTTCCTGGTACAAGGTAATAATCACATTATACATGCAAAAAATATGAAAATATGAAAAACCACCATGGTAACAGGACAGGAATAGTGGGATTATTTAATAAATCAATCCCAATGTACACTGAATGCTGGATATAGAATTTATCCTAAAATATTGTACTTCAAATCAAATGCTGAGAAAGTCATCTACTTTGGAAAACATCTGGAAAAGACTCAAATGAAATGGAGGGATCTAACTTTGAAACTTACTAGTATAATAATGTTCTGACTGGCAGCCAGGTTTTGAACATAATCTTCTGTAACAACCCAGAAGCTCAAAGAATGACAGAAGTGACAAGGACCAGTGAAAATAGACACAACAAAACCTATATATAATACTTATTACATAGTACAGAACTGAAGCCTCTCCTTTTCAGGCTTAGAATATGTGACTTGATTTGATAAGTAGTACTTTGCTGTCCAGTTTCTCACCATTTTCTTTAGTTTTATACTTAAAATCAGAGTCGTAAAAAAAATAGCAGAGGCCATGGATAACAGGTCTGGTTGCAAGAAAATGGAGAGGAGGGTAGAAGAAAGAGACCCACTTGTCAGAGTGTGGAGTAAATATAGAGAACAAAGTGCCAAGGACACAGAGGCCACTAACTTGATCTAGGTGAATTCAGTAGAAAGACAAGCCCATCAAGCTCTCTCTAGTAACCTTTGTGGCCATCATTCTATAAAAAGAAGTTCTATAACTAGTGTATACAAAATGCCCCAGAATTACCAAGGGGAAAAACTTTTGGTTAACTCAAGGACAAGTTTAATCACTAAAACTTAAAAATTTAAACAAAAATCTATTTATACATACCTTCTAAAATTATCAATATTTAGCATAAGTACATGGAAACAAAAACCTTATCTATCCAAAATATTGCATACCCCCTGAACAGTGTCACATAATTTAGGCATAACTGTAGAAACCTCAGACTATTGAAAAAGAATGAAGTTGTGGTGGCCAAGTGACAAACTTTCTACAAGATATCTGATGAACCTGGCAATTGCTAATGCTCTGTTTTAGTAAGAATAAAACCCACCTAGTTTGACTTCAAAGGATCAGTTTTAGAATTAGCCAAGAGACTAAAAAGCTGGAAAAATATTTCTACTGTAACCATAGCATCTTGGAAAAAATTCCCAAAGTATGTAGTGGCCATCTGTAATGTTCTCTGGTTTTTGATACCCTTCCTATGTTTGATGAATTTCTAACCTTATGAAGTATGACTCCCTTAAGTAAAACCCAGAAAACTCAGTTATCTAGCTTGCTCCTGCTCCAAAGGCTCTGCTAATCAGAGTCAACTGTGAAAGACTTTTGATTCAGAAGTGAGCAGTTAGAGGAAGGGGCTCTGGATAGCACCCGTTTGCTCATAAGGATGGGAAGCATTCAACTGCTGATTATTGCAATGACTGAATTAAACAGGGGGTTCCCACAGTGCTTGATAGGAATGCTGCAGCAAAGAGGGACTTATCTTTAAGCAAGTTTTGTGGTGTAGTTTTTGGTATTGTTTCTGGAAGCTTTACCTTGACCCTGGTTCTCCAACTCTCAACAACTTGGTCAACAACTATATTTCCTTTTAATAAATATTTCTGCTGCTTAACTGGCCAGAGGTAGTTTCTTCTGCTTAAAATAAGAACCCTGATTGATACTCAATGGCTACTAGAAGTGGCTGAAGGAGGTACATCCTCAGGAAGACCTATGAATGGTTACCTGACTCTGTAAGGGCTGATGGCTCTAAAAATCCAGCTAATTTTCTGGGGGGGGAAAAAGAAAAAAAAAAAAAAAGGTAAAATCTGGCAGCCCATAGCCCACAGTAGCAAAGTAACAAATTATTAACTGCAGTCACTTGAAATGAAGTGACAAATGAAAGCAAGACTATGGGAGAGCCAGTGGCTTCTAACACTGAACAATATGAAGAGCATGAAGAATTCAAACACAGAATTAGTTGCTTCTGATTCCACAATACAGCTTTAAAAAAAGACAATGAAATGCTCACAATCCTAACGATGCTCACAATTCTCAGTTCAAGGCAAGAATCACAGCCACCGCAGCCTCGAGCTACTCCCCGACACTGTTCCCTGGGAGGGAAAAGCCAGCATTAGTGAACAACACTGCCTTCTAGAGGCCAGGAGAGCCGATGGGCACCACTGCTTTCAATGTAGACCACGGGATAGGGAGGTAGCAGGCCCCAGGGAGAAGCACTTAACTAGAAGACGCAGAAGGAAATGGTTACTGTTATTGCTACAAGGGTTGGGTTAAATTACTTTGACCTGCAGTGACCACTGGCTCTGGCCACCTGATCAGACAATCTGTATGGACCAAAGAGACAGGCATCCAAAAAAATTCCAACTTAATAAAATGATTAAGATATCCAGGTTTAGTGAAGAGAGGTCTGACTTGAGCCACTGCAACAAAAATTTGTAACGTCTTTTCCAATTTCTAGTCCTAAGTCAATTCACAGACCCAGAGTTTTTTGAGTGAAGTAGAGAATGCAAGTACTTGAAGACATATATTGCGATGACATCACAGGTATAAACTGTAAACTCTCAACTTGGCTTTCCTCATAAAGGTAACTGCACTGGAGAAAGGGAAATACCAGGTCTTTTGGGTACTATTGTCTAATAGCTCTGAATTAACACTAAAACTGGAGGCCCAGAATACCATTGTGAATTAGTGGTCAAAACGGATGCCTGAGGGAATCAAACGATGAATGCACTTTTAATCTGAATCTGCCTCCTATCTAGCCTGGTTGAGCCCTAAACACACATACAGTATACAGTTGGAATTGGAGGTGGAGATAAGATTACTAGACAGTCATTTCAATGAAGCTGCTGCAGCAGATGTGCATTCTTTATTAGAACTCTTAGCACCAGGTATATGACTATTAATCTGGCAAATGCTTTTTCCCTTCTATTTCAACAGACAGAGAATGCCTATAAGAGCAATTTTCATATGACAGGTAGGGTAATAAACCATTTTATCTTAGGGTTATATAAATTATTTGGCTCTGAACCACAATATACTTATTTCCTTAAGACCATTACTGTCTCACCATTACACAGGACAACTACATTGATGACATACGTCTCTGGTACATATACATAATACATACTCAAGATCCTTCACAAAGAAAAGGTATGTAAAAATAGATATGAGTCTAATATGAGTGCAGTACAGTGGGAGATAACATCATATAAAAATATAAGAGCTACACCTCAATAAAGTTTCTGAGGGGTCCAGTGACCTTCAGCCTATCAGGAGAGCCTCTTCAAAGTTCAAGATAACTTATTGTATCTTGTGCCTCCTGCCACTAAGAAAGCAGCACAGTGCTAGGTGGGACTCTTTGAAGGCTGTGTGTGTGTGTGCGTGTGTGTGTGTGTGCGTGTGTGCGTGTGCGTGTGTGTGTATTACTTTGGGAATCTTGCTTCGACCTATTTATGAAGTGACCCGAAAGCCTCTAGTTGTGAGAGGGCCCCAGAGGAAAAAGGAGGCTTCCTAGTTAGTCCAGGCTACAGTGCATCTACCTAGACTTAATGACGAATAGACTCAACGGGTGTTAGAAGTGTCAACAGTTTATCAAGAGCCTGTGGTGAGTTCTGATAGAGGAATCCCAGCATTGATCTATAAAGGCTCGGAACAAAGTCGTAAGGTTTACCCCATGAGACTTCACTAAGAAGCAGTTAGAAGAGTGAAACGTCATGTGGAATCTTCCTTGCTGGTGAGGGTGGTGGCAGACATTGGGTTTTGGAGGCAGCAGAGGTTGTGAAACGGTTTTAGTGATACACAAGTGGCATACATGGCAAAGTGGAAGCAACCATGGTTTTCTTTAGTGCTTGGTGGGGAAGAAGCAGCAGCAATGGCATTTCCTCATTAGGCCAGTACTATATCATGGTTTTAGGCTTTAATTTTGGAAGCTGAGCTGTTTCTCTCTTCCAAATAACCTCTTAATAAACAAATTCCTTTTTTGCTTAACCAGTCATAGATAACTTCTGTTGCTTAAAATTAGGAATTCAAACTGAATATAAAAAATATATAATTTTCAAATAGACCAACACCTGTCAAATACTTATAGGATCTTAATATTAGGTTACTCTCAAATTCTCTGATAAAGGGATACAATGATAAAAATTAGTTCTTAGGTGGTAAACTGATGTGAATGTTGGAGCTTTATGTATAAAACTGAGGATTATGGAATCTCATGCAGGGAATCTCAGCTGAACCAATAAAGATGAATGAAAAATTACTGGAAAAAGAATACAGGATAATAAATATCTTTAAAAGAGAAAGAACAAGAAGAGATGTATGTTGGTACAGCAATCTCAGAGAAGGAAAAGAAGTGCTGGTAAAATTACTGTCTTGACTATTCGTTTAGTATTATTATTTTTAAAAAGTAACAAAAATAGTCTGACAATTTAGTCAGACATGTGATTCATCCATAATCTAATGGATTTCACTCAAAAATAACGTGATGATCATAAGTGACATATCTTTTACCTCTCTGCTACAGACTAGAGTTCACATATCTTAAATAATTGGCCTCCCCTTAAGGAGTGAGCACAAAGCTTCCAGAGCAAGACAGGAACACAGAGAGGTCATGTCAGTGCATATGAATCAGCAAGGAACAGAATGTCAAGGAGGTTTTCTCTGTTTTTATATGAGAAGAAAAATACCGCATCTCTTAGAAAATGATTTTTTCATGCTGTTTCCAAGGCACTATTAGTTACAAACCAGATTGTTATTTTTGCTATTTTTTCAAAGGAAAGAACTGATGGCTGAGGAGATACATATGATGGAAAACAACTATACAATAAATCAAATAGATTAAATTTTAAAACTACCAAGTGTCTTTTAGTAATAATCCCATCTCTCTACTGCAAGTTGGAGATTTTGATAGTGGAAGGAAATAAGAAAATAGTCATTTCAGGAATTTCATTTAAAAAGCAGCACATGAAAAATAAATCAGTTTTTAACTATTTATATATTAGAAAAATAAGTCAAAGAATTAGAACTAACAGGTATTCATAAATATCCAGGATAGTTAAAAAGACTATTAATCTATTATGGAGTAAGTCTACAATCCTACAGATGTAATTTCTATAGTCCAATTTAAAGTACACAAGAGGAAGGTCGTATATTTTTAAATGTTTTACAAGAAACTCTTGTAGATATTAGTGCAAAGCCTGAATTGTTATTGTTCATTGTATCTTTCTTATAAATGAAAATAATTTCTTCTTTCTATATCTCAAGACAGAATTAAGAACTGAGGGAATTCCCTGGTGGTCCAGTGGCTAGGACTCGGCACGTTCACTGCCGTGGGCCTGGGTTCAATCCCTGGTTGGGGAACTAAGATCCTGCAAGCCACGCAAAAAGAATTAAGAACTGAGAGCCACTGAAGAGAAGTGTCAGACTGGAGGAAAGAGCAGGGCTATGTGGCTTAGCTCCAGGCTAAAATCGAATAAAATAAAATTAAAAGAAATATATTTTCCAAGCTAACATAACTTTAAAATTTAACAAAATGAATAGTTTCCAAACAGAATATGTTCGGATCATGACTCATTTTCTTAATTTGCTGCATAAAAAAAAACTGTTTGCCATAATTACTTGTATATTTTAATATATTTTAAAGGACTGAAATAACTCTGACATGTTAGTTCTATTTTGTTTTTTTTTTAATTCCTAAGAGAAAGTATATTTTAAGGGAATTTGGCATTAGCCTATATGACCCTAGAAATGAGTATTAATTCCAATGATGTGTCTATGAGGACTTTATGAGAACTAAAGAGAATAGGCTAAGGGTTTAGTTTTAAACACTGGTATTAATGGGCTGGATTGGACTAAAGGTACAGATAATACTACACAGAATAGTAGAGCTAGGCTTGGTTTAAAAAAAAAAAAAAACAAACTATTGTTCACTTATTACTGCTACCACATAAGTTTGTGGTGGCTTTAACTTCAGAGCCCAATTTATGATGCACATTTTACAGAAATCTTGTTTAAGACTGTGTCAATATTTCACCACCGCCTAATATGGTCATGACAATTAGGAAAACAACGGGCCTGATTTTTATATAATCAAAACCTTAAAACCCTGCAGGAATAAAATAATATTTAAAGTATCTAAACAAATAGTCTTTGCTAGGATACTCAAAAGCTCACCATAGGTGAAAAACCTATTTAAAAATAATTTATAAATCGTATGTAATACATGATTTCAAGCAATTTCCCAAACGAGATGTGTGTGTGTGTGTGTGTGTGTGCGCGCGCGCGCACGTGCTATCCATGTCTTTCTATTTTTCTTCCTAATTTATCTGGATGGAGCCAATTTAATTAATTTATCTAGACAGAGCCTGTAAAATTTATCTAATTTATCTAGATGGAGCCTATAAAAGTAAAAGGTATATTACAAGCTTGTTAGTGAAGAAACTGACAATCCTAAAACACCATTTGAAAAATACTAGGTAAAGTAAATTATCAAACCAGATTTAAAGAGTTACTATATGGTTTGCAGTCAGATAGAACCAAGTTAAAACCTTGACTCTCTCTTTTACTAATCTCGGGCAGTTATCTCGCATTGTTGACTTAGTTTTCCTTGTCTGTAACGTGCAGATACTACTTTAGAATAGTTTTGAGGATAAAGTGAAACTGTGTAAGTAAAGCAGCCACCATGGTATCTTGGACAAACCTGGCACTCAATAAATGGCTGCTGTTTTGTATTTTTTTCTGATACAGACTTAGATTCCACTTAAATTGAACGTGTCTAGTTATTCCTTTAGCATTAAGGTCATATTAAGATGTTTTTTTGGTTTCTATATTGCTGAATTTCCATGGTTAAGTTTTTCCATAGTTGAACAAGCTTAGACCTTTCAAAGTCTTCTCCTAGGTTACATCCTCAATAGTTCACTCTAAAACTCGGATTTCCATGAAAATGTCAGCATCTTTTCCAAATATAGAACTCAAAACAGGACACTAAAGCACCACAAGAGAAGAAGATGGTAACATGTGGGTTCCTGTCTCCATGATCAATTGCTTTCTGTATCACTGAGTATTTCATGCACTTCTAGTCCTCTTAGCTGTTGATGTTAGGGTTCTTCACTGATTCTAACTACCATGGTCTTTTTGATAATCATCTCCAGATATTGACTTCACTCTAGATAGTACAATGAAACTGCTAGTATAAATGAAGTTGACAAGGCCAATTGCTGTGATGTGGAGTACAGGATCAAAAAAGGAAAACTAAGGTCTCAGCTATGGTTTATTAGATCTAGCCTTGGAAAAGTGAACATTTCTATCATCTTTGACTCTCCAGTTTGTAAAATCAGAATAATAACCATGCAGGTGATTATAAGAATCAAATAATGTATGTAAAAATCTTTATATATTTTAGTTGTTAAATGTGTATTGCCATTATGAATACCAGGGTATAAACTCTCTTTCTTGATGATCTCACTTATCCTTGTGTCCTGAGCACAGTTCTCAGACTATTAAAGATGCTTAACATTTCTTTATAGAATGGAAGAAGAATTTAAACTGCAATTTCCCAGTACATAGCTTAGAATGGAACATGGAAGGGCGTACACAAATGCATGTTGTATAGATACAAGGATCTATATTGTATAGATCAAGATGCTAGCAATTTGGAATACCACTTCATTATTCATTTCTTTCTAATAGTTTAATAGTAACATGGTAAAGGCAACAGTGGCTCTTAATAAATAGTTCGTGAATAAATGAAAACATATATACATGCTTTTTGACTTCTAAGGTTGGCTAAAGGGTAAGACAACATCTGAGAAAAAAACAAAGTCCATCTCCACTGCCCCCAATAATATAAGCTTCATGAACCAGGACATTCTAGAATTGCAACCAAAAGGTATATTAAGAATCTATAAACTTTTTAATAAAAGTCTTTATAAATTAATTTGCTTATTCCTATAAGAGACCAAACCCTTTGTCTTCTCACAGACTATTGTCCATCCTCTTTTTACTATGTAGCCTAGTCCATATTTTAGTTTCCATTTGACTGAAATAAAAAATCCACTCTTATCTCCATAGTCTTAAGTGATGTTCTGGAATTCTATTGTCAATGATTATCAGCACAATCTTTTTGACCTTTTTTCAAGCACTGCCATATGTTGTGGTATCTACTATTGCTTCAAGCCATTTTTTGACCTTTACTTAAGGTAATATGCTCTTATACTTTCCTTCCAAAACCAGACTTTCACCTTTTTAAAGATATGGTGGTCCTCGTCCTCCACTGCTGCTTTGATCTGGTAGATACTACATAGTGCCATATGACTAACAAAACATAAACATGGGTCTCTGTTATCCTCTTATTCTTCTTGGCTTTTAATCTGAAACTTTCATTTCTGACCTATTCACAAACTTTTGTCCCTATTCTTTATTGATGACTGTTGCCCACAGAAGTGGTTTGCCAAATGGTTAATAGCGCAGACTCCAGAGCCAGACTGTCACTTTCTAGCTTTACGATCTGGCGGTTAATAATGCTATTGAGGGTAATGAATACATACACACACTCTTAAATGATAATATCCTTAGACTAGTGCCTGAAACTTAGCAAATGCTATATAAGTATTAGCTGTTATCATTGTCATCATCATTTCAATATGGGGGCCTCTGATAGCTACCACTTCCTCTAGGTCTGACCTCTGATTGTCCTTCTACACCAGCTGCTCACCATTTACATCATGAGCTACCTAGCTATTCTTCACTTGGGCCCATCTCAAGAAGCTATACCTAAATACAGGCCTATAGCATACCCATCAGGCATGTCAACTCCTAAATTCCATGGCCTATGACTCAAAGTTGACACTTTGATTTTATTGATTTGTCTTTGATTTGAATCAGTTCTTATCACCATCTGAATTTTAAGAACTCTAGTATATTGAAGGAAAGGAGAAGTCATCCGAATATCTAACAAAAGGCTAAATTAAAACCTTTTAATGAAGAATAAAGCTAATTCACTGTAATAATTCAAGAAGTGATTAATTACTTAGATGAACATTTTAATTACACAAAAACAGAGAATGAACGATTTTAGATACTAACTGACTCCAACTAAAATATTTATACTTACTGTACTTTGATTTAGAAGTTTTGCTTTGCTTTAAACAAAATTGCTATCCCAAAGACCAGTTAAAGAAGAGTATATTAATTGCTGTGCTGAACTAGTTCTTAAGTGAAAATGCATAAATTTTCATTTTAAGCTGGAACGTATATTTTATTCCCTGAAACAGGAATGGAAACTTAATCTAAGCATTAAGCTATGTCTATAGTATCTTTTCTCAGTTACCCACTGTTGAAACGGAAATGATCAATAGATTTGCCTCACCAAAGTAAGTTCTTTCAAGGTTGTTCTTATGCAAGTGAGTCCAGCAGAATAAGAGGATCAAGAAGATTGTTAAAATAGAAAGTGAAAAACAGCAATAAATTTGATTTTAAAGCATACTGTATGAAATAAGCTTTCAAAGAAGAGTATGAGATTGAAAAATAGTAACTTTTTAGATCATATTTGTATAAATCTTTAAGTTCCCTTTGGCATCAAAAAATGAGGTACAACTGAAAGTACAGATAACAATTGAGTGTGAAGGTATATTGTTCATTTTAAAATGCCTTGGTCAGATAAAAGGATTTTCTAATATGAGACCCAAGGCAAAAGTTACAAGGGCAGATGCTGAATGGCTACTGAGCTGCATCTTGCATAGGCAACTCTACAGCCTGCCCCAGGACAAGAGGAAGTAAGGCCAATCGATTAGGATGAGAAGGCGCAGGAGGCTGGGGAATGCCAGAAAAGTGTCACTTCCCTACACTGATGTATAAATTATGCACAAAATAACTACTATGATGCAAGTGATTTATACCAAGAATTAAAAACCCCTGTGGAGATTTATCATCTGTCAAGGAAAATGTTACTCACAGTGGTAACATAGTTTAGAACTCTAAGAGGCATTCGACACCAGCTCATCCAACTCCCAAATTATTAAGAGGAAAAAAGTAAGGCACCACAAGATATTCAGTAACTTGTCTTGAAATCATGTTTAATTCAAGTAACTGTATAACTGAACAGAAACTAAAGAGAGTTCATTTTGGCCAAATATTGCCTTTTATTAATCAGTTTGAGATGCAAACACTCAAGAATATTGTAGAAAACCTGGATTAAATGAATCCTTTTAGAATTAAGAAATTATAACAATGCTTTGACCACAAAAACTTTGAAGTAAAGATAACTGCTCCTTACTCCTCTTTAAAGATCTAAATTAAAAGGATCCTCTAATGTGAAGATTATTTTCCTGGAGGTGATTTAGAAAATACAGGCCATAATTCTGGTTCTTAAGAGGAAAAAAAAATAATCTTTTATTACATTTGGATGGGATTTTATTTTTTAGGAATCACTGCTTGGCTGTGAGTAGTTGTTGCTTGCTGAATGTTATTCACACTTCCTCCCTCATAGCAAGCTCATGTGTAACACTCTTAACTTGTGGGATGCGTTGGAACACTTCATTCTAATCCAAGGGCCATAGGTCATTTTCAACCACAAATTCTTCCTCCCTAGGGAAGTGTCAAGGGATGTGGTCTTTCCCATCTCGTTTTCCTACAACCTCCTTTAGTCTAAAATAAAGTTTATGTCACTAATGACCAGGCCTAAAATGTTATAATGCCTTATCTGGCAATTAATGTCAAGAAATCTTTTCCAGAACAGCACCTTAGGAATTTCAATTGTCTAGTTACAATAAGGCATAATGAAAGAATAAATATTTTAAAGGGCTGACAGGAAGAAATTTTCTCCTCAAGATTATTTTGATAGCCTGGAGCAGGAGTTGACAAACGATTTTCTGTAAAGGGCCAGACAGCAAATATTTTAGGTTATGTGGGCCCCATGGTCTCTCTGAACTACTCAACTCTGCTGTTGCAGCATGAAACCAGCCAAAGAGTAGCACATAAATGAATGGATTGGGCTATGTGTTTCAATAAAGCTTTATTTATAAAAACAGCAAGCCAAATTTGACCCATGAGGTGTATCTGCAACCCCTTAATCTAGAACTTGTAATGATTCAAGAGAGTTTGAAACAAAACAATTTAATTTTAATAAAACATATTATGGCTGTTAAATATAAACCACTACATTTGGGGATACCTAGCTGATTCTCAGATAAATTGAGCGTATTTTAAAATCTTTTTAGGTTTTCCTGTTTACCCTTCCCTCTCTATTATACAAATTATAATGGAAATTTCTAAATTCATTACAAAATGAGACAATTTCTATCAACTAATGAAAAGATTATGAGAACTGAGACTGCAAAACTTTGGCTTTTCAGTTTCATACTAAATTTGTGAACTCAATATAATAATTTTATTTTCTGGGTTTAACAAGATAGATCTTACAGAGGATTTTTTAATACTATCATTTAGAATATCTATAAGAAAGGCACTTATAAGATAGTCACTGAAACAGATCCATTATTAATTTGAATAATTTTTCTGGTTGATCATTTCAAAAGCTCTCTTTGTTTGGATTTGATTACACTTAACCTTTGATTATTATTAGGACTTGGAGTAACAGTATAAGTACCATGTACCAACTTAGTAAATAATTTAGGATGCAATTTCAGTGTAAATTATGATCCACATAATTAGTACATAGGTAGTACAGGTATAAGTAGCCCCTTTGTCCTAAGATGTTTAGACCAGATGAATATGAGTATTTACAAATTTCAAGGACATCCCTATTTATTTGATACAAAAAAACCCTGGTAAATGGCATTTAAAAGTAAAACATTTTCTCAGTATAATTCTAATTTTAATCCTAGTATAATTCTAATTCTACTTCTAGTATAATTGTAATACTCAAAATGATTGGATCACTGATTAAAAACTTGTTGATTGTAGATACCCAGAAGCAGCAATGTTATCCTCTGTGGTGATTTGTAATTCTACTGCATTTAATATTGTAGCATAAATTATAAGTTATTTGAAAAGTTAAGCATTTCAGATTTTTCATTCTGTTTCTCTGTCTTTTAAAAGTAAAAGACTGAAGGAAAAAGATGTAGAGAAAAGAGTCTTCATTTCAGTCTTTTAGTGAATTTGGTAAGGGTAAAATGATATCAAAGCAAAGATTGGTTAGAACAAAAGACATATAAAGACAGAAACTAACACAACATTAGACTTCTTCTTACAAAGATTTTGGAAAACTTCAAGAGGGGATGATTACTTCACAGACTGGAATGTAAGCCCAGTTGGAACCAAGGTCTACAGGGCTTTTGAGGTGTCTAATGTTGAAAATCTCAAGTTCACTCTCTAGTTAAAAAAAAGCTGGAGAGGAGAAAGGAAAATTTTTGTTCTGGAAAAGTGTTCTTGTCTGATGCAAACAGAAATCCATCTTACAAAGGAAGAAGTAGAGATGAGTTGCCCTAATTTAGTCTTTTGGAAGCAGAAAAAAGATTATGAATTTGCTAAAAAAAACCCTTTTGTTTCTTCTAAATATTACTTTGTAAGTTATGAGATGTCTTTTCTGTGTGTGTGTGAAAAATTTCCAAGACCCCAAAATTCATAAAAATTAACTTGAAACACTGAAATCCATTTTGGAAAAGAATCAGAGTGTAGAGAATCTTAATTTTTAAAAAGTTATATAAAAAAGAGATCTAGCAGTTGGTTGGTGCTTTCATTTCAAATATTTTATCCACTTTCCTTTTTTATAGCTTTTCTGTTTGGAGAGATGGAAACATTCAAATATTAAAAGTATTCTACAATATGTATTATTTAAAAAACTCTCAAATCCCAAAGTGGTGGTAATAAACTTCCTATTAATATAGTGATTAAATCAGTTTTAATCTTCTGTGCATCTAGTAACACGAATGGAATAAACTATTAGAATCATGTTGTAAACCTCAGAGGAAATAGAATGCCAAACGTTAATCTGAAAAGCACACTTTTAATTAGCAAAAAATAATGCTACTAGGCCTTTCTGTTTTTCTTCAATAATGTACATATATATTGAGATCACACTCTAGCTGTTCTATTTTATTACATGTATTAACTCAGAGCTGTTCTGGAAGGCAGGTATTAAATTTATAGTTCTTAACATATAAAGGAACAAGCATAGAGAAGTGGAACTCTGGTGCACATAGAATGTAATATTGTCATGATTTTGTTGTTATTTAATGAACATTTCTAAACGTGATAACTAGTTTATGTAACATAAACAGATACTAATCCTTTAATATGATTGCAAGAACACAGATTAAATGGCAGAGTTCATTGTCAGTTCTCTTCAAGGGCTAATTTACCTCACACAGGGACCAGGTAACTCCTGTAAAGGCATTTCCTGCTCTCATTTTAAATGTTTCTTACAGCAGCCACAAGACTTCTTTTGAGAGGAAAGTAATACACGATTTTAAAGATTTTTTTAAGAAAAAATTTCCATTTTGATCAAAGAAATATTCACCTAAGATACTCTTATGAATGGGTTTGTTATGTTATATAACTTCTTGTCCAAATTTAGTGCTCAAGTAAGAATTGGCCATATATTATTAAGAAAAGATGGTTAAAAAAGGATACATCCATAGGAGTTTGGGATTAACATATACACACTACTATATATAAAATAGATAACCAAAAGGACCTAGTGTAGCACAAGGAACTATACTCAATATTTTGTTATAACCTATAAGGGAAAAGAATCTGAAAAAGTATTTATATATATATATATACATATAAATACATGTATAACTGAGTCACTTTGCTTGTACACCTGAAACAAACACAACATTGTAAATCAACTATACTTCCGTTTAAAAAAAAAACAAAAGGATACATCCACAAGACTCCTTGAATTTATTTCAAGTCTGTGTTCTTTCACTATCACAATTCCTGTGTGTATGTGGAAAGCATCTATAATTCCTTTCTTGTATGACTGCTTCTGAACTAGTTTATTTAACATAAACTCCTTGGGGATACATATAGAAATAGGAGTTTTCTGGGAATATATCACTTCCTGAAAAGTCAGTTGACTATATCTGGCTCAGAATTTTCTCTTCAGAAGGTTACGCACCCATCGGGAATTTGTTTGGGTGAAACTGCTTTTAAAAACACCTTGAGATAACATGCCCAAAGATCTAATCCCATATGAAATGCTTCTGTGAGTGGTTAAGTTATCTGAAAAGCCTACTTAGCAATTTTTTACTCTGCTGACAAACTCTGCTTTGTTGAAACCTAATGGTAGTTACTGAGGGGTAAGAATTTCCTTTGTATCATACCAAACTTGGCTTCAAATTAAGGGTATGGAACTAAAGTGGTATCATGAGTTTGTATGACACTCCTAGTCTTCTACTTAACTGTCAACTGAAGAATAATCTTTTATTTGTCATTTTGACCAACAATTAATTGTGTCAACTATCCTCATACACACTATGTTTTATTTATAATTTTATTATGCTATATTATATAATACTATATATTATATAATATAGTCTTTAAATATGATACTTTGTAATATATAACATGTTATACTAAACATATAAATGAGACATAAAATAGTGTGTGAGAAAATTCACCATATAATGTTATATAATATAATGTAATATAATATGCTTATTACAGAGATTACTAAGTCATCCTAAGTGTTTCTCATCTTGGATACTACTTAAGAAGAATAAAGATTTGTTGAAAAATCTACAAATTAAGCTAATAAGTCCATTATTTCCGGCTACTGCTCAGACTCACATATTAATAAAACCACATTGTACTGAAATGATGTTTATTTTGTAAAGCTCCAATATGCATTCTGAATTGTGACAAGCACATTCTGAATTTTGTTTTTGAAATGGAACTATGGCAGAAGAGCCTTAATTTGATAACCGTAATAAAATCTATTAGAACCACAGTGGTGTTAACCCAGTCCGAAGGCCTAACGAGTGCATACAAATTTTGACAAATATTATAAGAAATAACAAACTTATGGCCAAAAAACGAAAAGTCTATAACTTTCTTCGCAAGTGTAGGGTTAAATTGAAAATGCTATAGGTCATTTCTAGGAATCCAGCAAGAAATTATTCAGTGTGCTTTTTTTGTTGACAGATGGAATTTATGTTTATAGACATTAACTATTAGAATATATATCAGAAAAATAATCTTAGATGAAGATTCCTAAATTAGATGGCAAAGGACATTCTAAATATTTTAAAATTTCATGTCATTGTACCAAAGCCAATGCTTCAGTTTGTGGAAGCACAAGTTAAAACCCTTCAGGGGATACTTACCCTTTTCTGTTCCTTTACATACTCTATCAATTCATCTCTTGTTCTCTTCACTGCCTCTTCCACAGCCTTTTCACTTCGCTTTTGCTCTTCTATTATTGCTGCCTTAACAGTTTCCTGTTTGTGGGAGGATGAAAAAAGTCAGGGAGGTATGTGCTATGACATGTTTGTGCCCATTTTATATAAACTAAAAACCCTCTTCAGTGGGTTGAGCTCACTCTGTTCAAAGCATACCTTTAAACAGGAATAAGAACTTAACGAAATCTTTTGGGTTCTGTTAGAGATTCCACAGAATTCACTTTTCTAAACTGAGTGAAAGGGAAAAGAAATGGAGTAAGCCATTTATTGCAGGGAGCGCCTGACAGACTCCAATGGCTTCCTTACCAACCTTTCATTTGATGTTTACATGATTGATTGCTTTCCTGTACTTTGCACTGTCCACATAAGACTTCCAACTTGTGTTTATTCTTCCAAGAACACCCTAATGCTCTAGGCTGTTTTATTCACATTTAATTTTCCCATCATACAATAATCAAGTGTGGTCTGGGTGGTAAGATTTACAGCTAGTTTAGTTCTTCTGCCAGGTTAAGATGTTGAGAGCTGGACACCATGAATGAGAGGTAAGAATTCTACCCTGTGTGCTAATATATGAAATGAGAAATCTAGGGAAAAAGTGATATTCCCCATTTTACTGAAATAGTAATCAAGAACCCTGAGAGAGTTCAAATTTTCAGATAAAGAGAAAGAAGGCTAAAATTCTGAAAAAGAAATGTAACACTTCTCAAAAACCAGGAAATATTTTCTGCTAAAATAGCATTTCATGGACTGGAAGAATGCAACAAACTTCTGTAACTTCCACTTGTCTACAAAGGTACCATCCTTTTTTTGAACAGGCTATCAATTAGAAAATGCCTTGAAATTTCTCAGTTGTATTTCCCTTATTTTGTTATTCTTGAGGACCCTTCACTTTGTAGTGTATATATGTTTTTGTTTAGTTTTTCCTGATTAATTTCAGACACATATATATCAATATATACATATATATACATAAAACCTAGAAAATATGAAGTAGTAAGAATTTTCTATTATGAATATATTTACTATAGAAAATTAGTAAATACATAAAAATATGAACACAAAACACACACACACCCGTACAAAATTGGGTGTGAAGAGGATGGGACTCAAACTGTACATACTATTTTCTAACTCTGGCATTTTTCATTTAAAATACATTTTGAATATTTTAAAGTAATTATATATTCTTTTATGATTTTATATTCCATTACTGGGATGTATAATAATTTATTTTACTAATATTTATTCATGGATGTTTTGGTTGTTTTTAATAAAGCAGTGACAAGCATCCATATATGTAACTTTGTGGTGCATATTAGAGACTTCCTTAATTTCAATTCATGAGGTAGAATCATGTTGCCCAAGGGATATAATTTTTGAGCTCTCTTACAGCTTTTGACATTTTGTACAATTTTTTCCCATAAGCAGCCCATGAGAATAGCTGTTTTCTTGCAACCTTGATTACATTTAGTCTCACCAGTTTTTAAATCTTCGCTTATTTAAGGGATAATCATATCTAACTTTATTCTGCATTTTAAAAGATTATGTGATATGCAGCATTTTTCATAGAAATATTAGCAATATACATATTAGCTCTTATCATTTGCTTGATTGTGTCCTCTTCCTACTTTAATATTGGTAAACTCATAATTTTTTGGATTCCCTCCCTAATATATAAAGTTAAGTCACAAATCTCAAAAGCACTATAGTAAGACTTTGACAATTGTTACTCTTTATTTTCTATCACTAAGTACATTAAGCTTTAGTTCCACTGATGAAATAATAAAATACAAAGTTGTTTCCATGATTTTCTGAAAAGATTAAAGTCAAAAAACTATAGTATTTTTTATGTTTAATTTTTTATTGAAGCATAGTTGATTTACAATGTTTCAGGTGTATAGCCAAGTGATTCAGTTATATGTATACATATATCTATTCTTTTTCAGATTCTTTTCCATTATGGGTTATTACAAGATATTGAATATAGTTCCCTGTTCTATACAGTAGGTCCTTATTGTTTATCTATTTTATATATAGTAGTGTGTATTTGTTAATCCCAAATTCCAAATTTATGCCTCCTCCCTGTCCCCTCTGGTAACCGTAAGTTTTCTATGTCTGTGAGTCTATTTCTGTTTTGTAAATAAGTTCATTTGTATCATTTTTTTTAGATTCCACATATAAGCAATATCATATGGTATTTGTCTTTCTCTATTTGGCTTCATTTAATATGATAATCTCTAGGTCCATCCGTGTTACTGCAAATGGCATTATTTCATTTTTTTATGGCTGAGTAATATTCCACATATGCACCACATCTTCTTTATCCATTCATCTGTTAATGGACATTTAGGTGGCTTCCATGTCTTGGATATTGTAAACAGTGCTCCTATGAACACTGGGGTGCATGTATCTTTTCAAATTAGAGCTTTCTCTGGATATATGCCCAGGAGTGGGATTTCTGGATCATGTGGTAACTCTTTTTAGTTTTGTAAGGAACCCTGCATACTGTTTTCCACAGTGGCTGCACCAATTTACATTGCCACCAACAGTGTAGGAGGGTTCCCTTTTCTCCACACCCTCTCCAGCATTTATTATTTGTAGACTTTGATGATGGCCATTCTGACTGGTGTGAGGTGATATGTCATTATGAAAAACTGTAGTAATTTTTGAAAAAAAAATGAGGACAAAAAAAGATTATTTAAAATAAAAGCATCTACTATTATAATTTCTATTGGTTTCATACTTACTAATTTGGAATTCGAAAATTTTCAGATTTTATAAAGGCAAAAAGTAGTGCATATATTACTAAGCCCCCTGAAATAAAACACATTAATAGTTCTTCAGTGAAGGGTATGAATATTCACACTATGGGGGTAAATTAAAAGTATAAGTTTCACATTAGTTCAGGACAGGTTTTGCCAACAGCCAAGTTACAGAAATCCTTGGTTTTCAAGGGTTTTATAATTTTAAAACTACTGTAGACCTGGATTATTTGAATATAAAAGATAAATCCATATCATACTGAATATCAACCAGAATTTCTATCTAGTAAGGGTCATATAAGTAAATTTGACTAGATCTGTTTGGTTGAAGGCAAAAGGATCAATTTAAATAAAAGGGATATATCCAGAAAAAACATGAAGAGTTAGCTACTATGTTCTTCAGTTAACATTTTTTTTAGGGGGGAAGGGGCTGCGAGTTTACACTGTCTGCTCAGTCCACATTTTTGAGGACCCTCCTTTCCTAATTTTTGAGTTGAAGAAGAACATTTACAAAGAAAGTTTCCTTGATTCTCTCCTCCCCATTTGGGAGTTAGGTGACAGTCAAGGTTGTGAAATCCATATACACACTGTATATTTAAAATAGATAACTAATGAGTACCTACTGTATAGCACAGGGAACTCTGTTCAATATCCTGTAATAACCTAAGTGGGAAAATAACTTGAAAAAGAATAGATACATGTATATGTATAACTGAATCACTTTGCTGTATACCTGAAACTAACACAACATTGTTAATCAACTATACTCCAATATAAAATAAAAATGAAAAAAAAAGAATAAATACTACTTGTCAATAAATATCTTTGAATATCATACAAAAGTAAAGTTTAAGGGGCTTCCCTGGTGGCGCAGTGGTTGGGAGTCCGCCTGTCGATGCTGGGGACACAGGTTCGTGCCCCCATCTGGGAAGATCCTACATGCCGCAGAGCGGCTGGGCCCGTGAGCCATGGCCGCTGAGCCTGCGCGTCCGGAGCCTGTGTTCCGCAACGTAAGAGGCCACAACAGTGAGAGGCCCGCATACCGCAAAAAAGTAGTTTAAGCCTTCCATTTTCTAACCAGCCCAAATTCTCAATTACTTAGAAATGATTAATGAATTTTGTGTGCATATTCAAGTGTGTGTAAATATCTGCCTGCATGTTTTGTTGAATTCCATGAATGAACTAAATTGTCCCTATGAGTCATGAGGATTAGTCTAAAATAAAATATACCTCACAAGAGATGAAGACTTGACACCAATGAGTATATTCAAACAAGACAATTCTGAAAGAACATTTTCCGGAATATTTTAGTAATGGCCAACCCCCTGGGATGTAATATATTCTCTAGGGCAGGGTTTCTCAACCTTGGTACTACTGACAATTCCTTGCTGGGGGTGGAGGCGGGAGTCCTGTTATAAGCAGCATACTTGGCATCTGCTCACTGGATCCCCTCCAGGTTAGAAGCACTGCTCTAAAATAAACAGTTTGGAGGGAAAACTATCCATTTGCATATGTGTTATGGTTTGTTAAAATATATGTTAACACTTCTCATCATAAATATTTTTTTGTCTAAAAATAAAAAATGTGCAAGAAATCACATCCAAACGATTACATAACTAGTTTTTAAGTGTGGAAGAAAGAGTTCTACATACTTATTTTTAAAAAATGAATCACTGTTACAATTAAATATGTCATGATGAATGTCATTTAGGGCTAAAAGCTTATATAACATTTTGTATAAGATTTAAAAATTTCTCCTCATTGCTTAAAAGTATAGTTATGCTTTAGTATCTATTAAATCCACCATATATTTCAGTAAAAATGGGATCGTGACTTAATAAACGGTCTGAGGTTGTTCTTTATCAGTGCGATTTAGTTAAGGATTGTAAACACAGTTAAATTATTTATGGGAAACAAATCACAGCAATCAATTTTTTTTTTTTTTTTTTTTTTTGGCACGCGGGCCTCTCACTGCTGTGGCCTCTCCCGCTGCAGAGCACAGGTTCCGGATGCGCAGGCCCAGCGGCCATGGCTCACGGGCCCAGCCGCTTCGCGGCACGTGGGATCCTCCCGGACCGGGGCACGAACCCGCGTCCCCTGCATCGGCAGGCGGACTCTCAACCCCTGCGCCACCAGGGAAGCCCAATCAATTTAATTTTGATCTGTGGGCAGTAAAACACAGTATCAAAGATTTTTCTAGGGCAATAGTGCACTTAATTTTTGTTTCTATACATGACGTATGCATATTATCTAATTATGTATTATTTTAAAAGTTGCGCGTAGTTGTGGAAATGTACCTTAGAAAATGAGTGTCTGAATCATAAGTCAAGTCAAGCGCTGAATGCATTTCCTGTGCATCAACAGTTAAAAAAATGAAGTGAGACTTCTATTCCTACATGAATTTATGAGCTCACACTACAGCTCAATCAGTGCTTTTCACACATTGATCCAACTGCAAATGGAATTTCCACATTTCAAAATCCATTCACTGGGCAACTGAGGAGCTTTCATCTAACTTTCAATTGCAAATAATTAATCTGCATTGTAATGATATGCTAAATGGAAAATATTAATAGAAGAACCTGATTCTATAGATGCTTCTCAGCTAATAAATATGCTCAATTAAAATCATATGCTCATTGACAGATATCAACATTTGCCAGTACCTATTTGTGTGAAAGACATTCTTAAAGATGAAATATGTAGTCTCATTACATATTAGCATTAATAAATGAGTATTTGTAACCATTTTTGATGATAGGGATACTTAATTGAACCACAATTAAGCAAAATGTTATCCTCCCCAAAGAGAATTCTATTCTTCTCACTAGTAGAGCTACACTATGAAAAATTATCCTTATTATCAATACTACATTTTGAATTTCATCAATAAAAAAAATTTGTGAATATCTGCTTTTTCTTGGGTTAACATAAACTCCTACATAATAGTATCAATTAAACCTCTTGGCCCATAAATGCCTGAAATATTTAATATCTGGCCCTTTACACAAAAATCTTGCCAATCCCTGATTTAGCTCATAATTCTGTAAGTTGGCAATCTGAGCTGGGTTCAGCTGGACAGTTCTTTTGGTCTTGCCTGGGCTCTCCCATGTATCTGCAATCAACTGCTGGGTCTGATGTGGCCACTACTTCTAGGATGGCCTACGGTAGGATGGCTTGTTTCTCCTTCCTGTGGGCTCCCAGCTCCTGCAGACGAGCTCGGGATTTTTCACATAGCAGCTGGACAGAATTGTAAAAGAAGAGTGAAAGGTCTTTTAAGGTCTCTTAGATATGGGCTCAGAAATGATACAATGTTACTACTGCCACATTATATTGGCCTAAGCGAGTATGTATTAAACATTAACTCCAAAATTCTTATCTAATTGTCTATCTTCTCAATATATTCAAAGATATCAGGCATTCTATTATGTTTATTTTCTTGGAGACGAATCTCGTGGACATATCTCCAACCTGGATTGGTTGTTCTCTAGGTCTGCTACATAGCTGTCTATTCTGGGATTTCCCTCAGTCATTTTTCTAGGGGTTTCGCTACATCTCTCTTGAGCTGTTATCGTCAGCTTTCTAGGTACCACTGGATCCTTTTTTCTTGGTTTACTTCTTTGTTTTGATAGAGTACCTACTCCAGGAGATTCCTGAGAAAAGGCACATGAGAACTGTTTTGGTATCTCCTTTGTCTTGAAAATGCTTTCATTCTACCCTCACACTTAATTTATAGTTTGGCTAAGTGTGAATTTCTAGGTTGGAATTCTGTTCAGTTTTCAAGGTTATTGAGGAGTCTGATTACATTCTGATTCCCCATCATTTGCACAAAATTTTTCTCTCTTATGAGAACATTTGTTAATTTTCTTTACCTTTGTTTTTCAAAAATTTAACAACAAACTTAGTTACAGGCCTACCTAGAAACTCATATCTTACAATCTAGAAAATCATGTCTTTCAGTTCTGCAAGATTTACTTTAATACTACTACTATTATTATTATATTGCTTCCTGCATTCTATTATCTGCTTTTTTTTATTATTATTTCTCAAAATCCTATTATTCGGCTAATGAACCTCCTGAACTGACTGCCATATTTTCTGGTCTTTTCACTCCTATTTTCCATTTCTTCAATGGAATAAAATTTTTAATACAATTTTTATATTTTAATAAAATTTTTATACAATTTTCCCTGGAAGACTTCTATCACTTCATCTTCTGACGCTTGTTGTTTTTTTAAACATTCTACTGTATTTTGTTTCTAATCCTTTTATTTGACTTAAAAAAAAAGCATCCTCTTCCTGTTTCATAGATGCAAAATCTCTTACTCTTGAGGAAATTAATAAGTTTTTTAAACTCTTCATATATCCATAGAATGTTTTATGTTCTGCTTTTCATGGGAAATTATCTGTTCATACTTGACTATTTGCTCATGTTTAAAGAGTAGAGTACTAAAATGCTGAGTAACATCTCTGTGCTTGCAGTTGTGGTTTATGGACTGTGATCTTAATAGCAGAGCAATCTGGCTGGGTTGTTTCCTTGGGGCAATTTCTGATACCAATACATTTAAGTCTTTTATCTTGGGCTGACTAGATTCCTCAGAAAAGAATCTTCCAATTTCCTGTCTGGTTGTCAGCATTCTGAGAGCTGTGATGGGAAAAATGGCTAAGGTTCTCAATAAGCAGCTTGAACCTTTTCACCCCATTTCATTACAGCATCTATACCTTCAGCTGTGCTTGGTGATCCCTGCTCTAGAGACCCTCTATTTCTCTCTTTTTCTTCCAGAGAACTAATCCCAGTTTTCTGCCAGAATTGGCAGAGAGTAAGTGGGGATCTAACTGTTTATTAAACAGACTTCCAAACTTTCCTTCTATTCGAAGCTTCATCTTCATTTTCACTTCTAGAGATATCTGGTGACACCAATGAGTAAGCCTTTGGGAGTTTCTACAATGTACACTGTATACTGTATTTTGGTCTTCTCAGTCATCTCCACTTCTCATTTAGGGCTCCATTTCAGAGTTTTTATTTCAGTGAGGTTTTAGAAGGGAGTAGGTAAAACTGCTCTTTTTAACTAGATATGTGTTAGAAAAAATTATGAAACTTTTTTACTTTGAAATAATTTTAAATTTACCGAAAACTTGCAATGATAGTAAAAGGGTTTTCATATTCCCTTAATCCAGCTTCTTCTATTAACATCTTACATAATTACGGTACATTTATCAAGCTAAGAAATAGTATCATACAGTAATATTAAACAGATTACAGATTTTATTTGTATTACATCAGTTTTTCCAATAATGCCTTTTTTCTGTTCCATGATTACACCAGGGTAGAACATTGCATTCAGACATCATGTCTCGTTAGTCTCCTCCAATCTGTGGTAGTTTCTCAGTCTTCCTTATTATATTGACACTGTTGAAGAATACTTTTCAGGTATTTTGAAGAGATTTGGATTTGCCTTCTTTTTCCTTATGATTAGACTGGGGTTATGAATTTTGGAGAAGAATACCATAAAGGTGAAGAATGCCTCTCATTGTATCATATCAGGGGCAACATGGCATTAAACATAATTTATCACTGGCAATGTTAACTTTGGTCATTTGGTTAAAGGGCTATCTGCCAGGTGTCTCTAACATAAAGCTAACATTTTTTCCCTTTCTATAATCTGTTCATTAGATATGAACAACTAAGTCCAGTCAACACTCAAGGGGAGGGAAACTGGACTCCATCTACTGGGAGGGGAGTATTTACATTTATTTTTTAGAGAAAAATGAATATTTTTAAACTACAGATACAGTTTCTTCTGCAGCTACAGAACTATTTAGCATTTCTAATTCTTCTTGCATCAATTCTGGGATTTATATTTTTCTTGGTACTCTTTCATTTCATCTAAGCTTTACAGTTGATTGGTATTGTTAGCTATATTGCTATATCATCTCTAAAATTTTTATAGGATCTACATTATCCTAAATAAAGATTCATCTCTCTGATAATGTTCATTAATAACATTCCTCTTTCGTCCATTAATCTTGTGAAAGATTTGTGAATTTTATGTCTTTAAAAAATGACAGTTTAGTATTTGTAAACTTTCTAATCTATGTCATGAATTTCTGTCATAACCTTTATTATTGTTTTCCTTCTATCTTCTTTGGATTATTCTATTCTTTCTTATCTAACTTCCTTAATAAATTGGAAGTGTTATTAGCTCATTATTTTGCAGTCTTCTCTACTTTCTAATTTAAATATTTAAGGCTATGATTTTCCTCTGAAGTAACACTATAGATGCTTCTCACAGCTTTTTAAGTAAATAGCTATTTTATAAATGACTGCAATCTTTTTCCTTTGTGCTTAGCTTTCTTTATAAATTTCATACACAGTGGAATGCACAAACTTTAAGTGTATCACTCAGTGGATATTTACATACATATACACCCATTTACTCACTACCCAGATCAAGAAAAAGAACAATTAAATGCCACAGAAAGTTCTCTCATGCTTCTCCCCATCATAGACAACCACTATTGTAATTTCTATCCCCATAGGTTACTTTTTCTTGTTCTTAAAGGTCATAAAATTTGAATCACACCATATTTATGCTTTTGTGACCAAATTTTATTCAACACAAAATTTTTGAGATTCATCCATATTGTAGAGTGTATCATTAGTTTGTCTTTTAATTTTGGTGTAGTGTTCCAAACAATACACCACAATTTATTCATCCATTCCACCAATAACGGATATTTGGAGAGTTTCCGTTTGGGATTATTATGAAGAAAGCTCATTTTATCATTCCTTTACACATCTTTTAGTGGGCATAAGCATTAATTTCTGTTGAGTGCGTACATAATTGTGGAAATGGTGGGTGCCAGAGTATACATGTGTTGAGCTACTTAGTAAATACGGCCACACACTTTTAAAAAGTAGGCAAATTTACACTCCCACCAAAAAAGCACTAGAGGTCCAACTGATCCACATCATTGTCAGTACTTGGTATTTTGTCAGTCCCTTTAATTATATCCATACCCAGGCATATGGATATCTCTTTTGATTTTAATTCATATTTCCAGCATGAATAATGATATTGAACACCTTTTCATATGCTTATTGGCCTTTTTTACATGTTGTTTTGTAAGGGCCCTTATTCCTAGGTTGCGGCTTTATTCTAAAAAGTAATGCCTTTCAGGGATTCTCAAATGAAAGTCTTTGATTTATCAAAACACTTCTACCTTTGCAAGACTTAACTTACAACCCTTACTTCCCCAAAGTACCTGGTCAGCTCTTTAGCCTCTCAGCTGTTCTTTTTTGTTGCTGGATTTTAAGAGTCTTGCACTCTGCATATGCAATTTAGGATTTGGCCAAGGACTTGGGGGTAATTTGAACACAGATTTTTGTTGTTCTGAGAGTTTGTTCTGAAAATATGCCTCTTGGCAGGCATGAACTCTGCCTCCTGCCTCGTCGGCGCTGTAAGACTTTTTATGCTTTTGAGTTTTAATTTTGCATGCTGCCAAGTAGAAAACGCTTTTAAGACTGAATGCAGGGAGGAGCTTAAAGATGGCGGAAGAGTAAGACGCGGAGATCACCTTCCTCTCCACAAATACATCAGAAAAGTATCTACATCTGGAACAGCTCCTACAGAACACCTACTGAACGCTGGCAGAAGACCTCAGACCTCCCAAAAGGCAAGAAACTCCCCACGTACCTGGGTAGGGCAAAAGAAAAAAGAGACAAAATAATAGGGACGGGACCTGCACCAGTGGGAGGGAGCTGTGAAGGAGGGAAGGTCTCCACACACTAGGAAGCCACTTCACGGGCAGAGGCTGCGGGTGGCAGAAGGGGAAAGCTTCAGAGCCATGGAGGAGAGTGCAGCAAGAGGGGTGTGGAGGGCAAAGCGGAGAGATGCCCGCACAGAGGATCGGTGTCGATCGGCACTCACCAGCCCGAGAGACTTGTCTGCTCACGCGCCAGGGCGGGCGGGGCTGGGAGCTGAGGCTCGGGCTTCGGTCGGATCGCAGGGAGAGGACTGGCGGCGTGAACACAGCCTGAAGGGGGTTAGCGCACCACGGCTACCCGGGAGGGAGTCCGGGAAAAAGTACGGAGCTGCCGAAGAGACAAGAGACTTTTTCTTGCCTCTTTGTTTCCTGTTGCGCGAGGAGAGGGTATTAAGAGCGCTGCTTAAAGGAGCTCCAGAGATGGGCGCGAGCCGCGGCTATCAGTGCGGACCCCAGAGACGGGCATGAAATGCTGAGGCTGCTGCTGCCGCCACCAAGAAGCCTGTGTGCGAGCACAGGTCACTGTCCACACCTCCCCTCTCAGGAGCCTGGGCAGCCCGTCATAGCCAGGGTCCCCTGATCCAGGGACAACCTCCCCGGGAGAACACACAGCGCGCCTCAGGCTGGTGCAATGTCATGCTGGCCTCTGCCGCCGCAGGCTCACCCCGCATCTGTACCCCTCCCTCCCACCGGCCTGAGTGAGCCAGAGCCCCCGAAGCAGCTGCTCCTTTAACCCCGTCCTATCTGAGCGAAGAACAGACGCCCTGAGGCGACCTACACGCAGAGGCGGGTCCAAATCCAAAGCTGAACCCCGGGAGCTGTGCCAACAAAGAAGAGAAATGGAAATCTCTCCCAGCAGCCTCAGGGGCAGCGGATTAAATCTCCACAATCAGCTTGATGTACCTGCATCTGTGGAACACCAGAATAGGACAACGAAATATCCCAAATTGAGGAGTGGACTTTGGGAGCAAAGATATATATATATATTTTTTCCGTTTTTCTCTTTTGGTGAGTGTGTATGTGTATGCTTCTGTGTGTGATTTTGTCTGTATAGCTTTGCTTTTACCATTTGTCCTAGGGTCCTGTCTGTACGCTTTTCTTTTTTTTACTTTTTAAAATTATTTTTTATTTTAATTATTTTAATTTTACTTTATTTTCTTTTTTTAACATCTTTATTGAGGTATAATTACTTTACATTGTTGTGTTAGTTGCTGCTGTATAACAAAATGAATCAGCTATATGTATACATATATCCCCATATCCCCTCCTTCTTGGGTCTCCCTCCCACCCTCCTTATCCCACCCCTCTAGGTGGTCACAAAGCACCGAGCTGATCTCTCTGTGCTATGCAACTGTTTCCCACTAGCTATCTATTTTACATTTGGTAGTGTACATATGTCAATGCTACTCTCTCACTTCATCCCAGATTACTCTTCCCTGCCCCGTGTCCTCAAGTCCATTCTCTAAGTCTGTGTCTTTATTCCAGTCCTGCCTTAGGTTCATCAGAATCATTTTTTTTTTAGATTCCATATACATGTGTTAGCATACGGTATCTGTTTTTCTCTTTCTGATTTACTTCACTCTGTATGACAGACGCTAGGTCCATCCACCTCACTACAAATAACTCACTTTCGTTTCTTTTTATGGCTGAGTAATATTCCATTGTATACATGTGCCACATCTCTATCCCTTCATCTGTCGATGGACACTTATTTTATTTTATCCTTTCTTTCTTTCTTTCTCTTTCTTCCTTCCTTCCTACCTTCCTTTCTTTCCTTCTATTTTTTCTCTCGTTTATTCTGAGCTGTGTGGATGAAAAGCTCTTGGTGCTCCAGCCAGGCATCAGGGTTGTGCCTCTGAGGTGGGAGAGCCAAGTTCAGGACACTGGTCCACAAGAGACCTCCCAGCTCTACATAATATAAAATGGCAAAAATCTCCCAGAGATCTCCAACTCAATGCCAAGACCCAGCTTCACTCAATGACAGCAAGCTACAGTGCATGACACCCTATGCCAAACAACTAGCAAGACAGGAACACAACCCCATCCATTATCAGAGAGGTTGCCGAAAATCATAAGAAGGCCACATACACTCCAAAACACACCACCACACATGGACCTGCCCACCAGAAAGACAAGATCCAGCCTCATCCAACAGGACAGAGGCACTAGTCCCCTCCACCAGGAAGCCTACACAACTCAATGAACCAACCTTAGCCACTGGGGACGGACACCAAAAACAATGGGAACTACGAACCTGCAGCCTGCAAAAAGGAGACCCCAAACACAGTAAGTTAAGCAAAATGAGTAGACAGAGAAACACACAGCAGATGAAGGAGCAAGGTAAAACCCACGAGACCTAACAAATGAAGAGGATATAGGCAGTCTACCTGAAAAAGAATTCAGAATAATGACAGTAAAGATGATCCAAAATCTTGGAAATAGAATGGAGAAAATTCAAGAAACATTTAACAAGGACCTAGAAGAACTAAAGAGCAAACAATCAATCATTAACAACACAATAAATGAAATTAAAAATACTCTAGAAGGGATCAATAGCAGAATAACTGAGGCAGAAGAACGGATAAGTGACCTCGAATATAAAAGAGTGGAAATAACTACTGCAGAGTAGAATACAGAAAAAAGAAAGCAAAGAACTGAGGACAGTCTCAGAGACCTCTGGGACAACATTAAAAGCACCACATTCGAATTATAGGGGTCCTAGAAGAAGAAGAGAAAAAGAAAGGGATGGAGAAAATATTTGAAGAGGTTATAGTTGAAAATTTCCCAAATATGGGAAAGGAAATAGTTAATCAAGTCCAGGAAGCACTGAGAGTCCCATACAGGATAAATCCAAGGAGAAACACAACAAGACACATATTAATCAAACTACCAAAAACTAAATACAAAGAAAAAATATTAAAAGCAGCAAGGGAAAAACAACATAACACACAAGGGAATTCCCATAAGGTTAACAGCTGATCTTTCAGCAGAAACTCTGCAAGCCAGAAGGGAGTGGCAGGACATACTTAAAGTGATGAAGGAGAAAAACCTACAACCAAGATTACTCTACCCAGCAAGGATCTCATTCAGATTTGATGGAGAAATTAAAATCTTTACAGACAAGCAAAAGCTAAGAGAATTCAGCACCACCAAACCAGCTTTAAAACAAATGCTAAAGGAACTTCTCTAGGCAGGAAAGACAAGAGAAGGAAAACACCTACAATAACAAACCCAAAACAATTAAGAAAATGGGAATAGGAACATACATATCGATAGCTACCTTAAGTGTAAGTGGATTAAATGCTCCAACCAAAAGACACAGACTGGCTGAATGGATACAAAAACAAGACCCGTATAGATTCTGTCTAAAAGAGACGCACTTCAGACCTAGGGACACATACAGACTGAAAGTGAGGGGATGGAAAAAGATATTCCATGCAATAGGAAATCAAAAGAAAGCGGGAGTAGCAATTCTCATATCAGAGAAAATAGACTTTAAAATAAAGACTGTTAAAAGAGACAAAGAAGGACATTACATAATGATCAAGAGATCAATCCAAGAAGAAAATATAAGAATTGTAAATATTTATGCACCCAACATAGGAGCACCTCAATACATAAGGCAAATGCTAACAGCCATAAAAAGGAAAATCAAAAGTAACACATCATGGTAGGGGACTTTAATACCCAACTTTCACAAAAGGAGAGATCATCCAAAATGAAAATAAATAAGGAAACAAAAGCTTTAAATGATACATTAAACAAGATGGACTTAATTGATATTTATAGGACATTCCACCAAAAACGAAAGAATACACATTCTTCTCAAGTGCTCATGGAACATTCTCCAGGATAGATCATATCTGGGGTCACAAATCAAGCCTTGGTAAATTTAAGAAAATTGAAATCATATCAAGTATCTTTTCTGACTACAGCGCTATAAGACTAGATATCAATTACAAGAAAAACTCTGTAAAAAACACAAACAAATGGAAGGTAAACAATACACAACTTAATAATCAAGAGATCACTGAAGAAATCGAACAGGAAATCAAAAAATACCTAGAAGCAAATGACAATGAAAACATGACGACCCAAAACCTAAGGGATGCAACATAAGCAGTTCTAAGAGGGAAGTTTATAGCAATTCAATCCTACCTGAAGAAACAAGAAACATCTCAAATAAACAACCTAACCTTACATCGAAAGCAGTTAGGGAAAAAAGAATTAAAAAAATCCCAAAGTTAGCAGACCGAAAGAAATCATAAAGATCAGATCAGAAATAAATGAAAAAGAAATGAAAGAAACGATAGCAAAGATCAATAAAACTAAAAGCTGTTTCCTTGAGAAGATAAACAAAATTGATAAACCATTAGCCAGACTCATCAAGAAAAAAAGGGAGAAGACTCAAATCAATAGAATTAGAAATGAAAAAGGAGAAGTAACAACTGACACTGCAGAAATACAAAGGATCATGAGAGATTACTACAAGCAACTCTATGCCAATGAAAAGGACAACCTGGAAGAAATGGACAAATTCTTAGAAATGCACAACCTTCCGAGACTGAACCAGGAAGAAATAGAAAATATGAACAGACCAATCACAAGCACTGAAATTGAATCTGTGATTAAAAATCTTCCAAAAAACAAAAGCCCAGGACCAGATGGCTTCACAGGTGAATTCTATCAACATTTAGAGAAGAACTAACACCTATCCTTCTCCAACTCTTCCAAAATATAGGAGAGGGAGGAACACTCCCAAACTCATTCTATGAGGCCACCATCACCCTCATACCAAAACCATACAAAGATGTCACAAAGAAAGAAAACTACAGGCCAATATCACTGATGAACACAGATGCAAAAATCCTCAACAAAATACTAGCAAACAGAATCCAACAGCACATTAAAAGGATCATACACCATGATCAAGTGGGGTTTATCCCAGGAATTCAAGGTTTCTTCAATATATGCAAATCAATCAATGTGATACACCATATTAACAAATTGAAGGAGAAAAACCATAAGATCGTCTCAATTGATGCAGAGAAAGCTTTGAACAAAATTTAACACCCATTTATGATAAAAACCCTGCAGAAAGTAGGCAAAGAGGGAAATTTCCTCAACATAATAAAGGCCATATATGACAAAGCCACAGCCAACATCATCCTCAAAGTTGAAAAAATGAAACTATTTCCACTAAGATCAGGACCAAGACAAGGTTGCCCACTCTCACCACTATTATTCAACGTAGTTTTGAAAGTTTTAGCCACAGCAATCGGAGAAAAAAAAAGAAATAAAAGGAATCCAAATCGGAAAAGAATAAGTAAAGCTGTCAGTGTTTGCAGATGACATGATACTATACATAAAGAATCCTAAAGATGCTACCAGAAAACTACTAGAGCTAATCAATGAATCTGGTAAAGCAGCAGGATACAAAATTAATGCACAGAAATTTCTAGCATTCCTATACACTAATGATGAAAAATCTGAAAGTGAAATTAAGAAAACACTCCCATTTACCATTGCAACAAAAAGAATAAAATATCTAGGAATAAACCTAACTAAGGAGACAAAAGACCTGTATGCAGAAAATTATAAGACACTGCTGAAAAAAATTAAGGATGATACAAATAGATGGAGAGATATACCATGTTCTTGGATTGGAAGAATCAACATTGTGAAAATGACTCTACTACCCAAAGCAATCTACAGATTCAATGCAATCCCTATCAAACTATCACTGGCATTTTTCACAGAAGTGGAACAAAATTTGTATGGAAACACAAAAGACTCCGAATAACCAAAGAAAGCTTGAGAAAGAACAATGGAGCTGGAGCAATCAAGCTCCCTGACTTCTGACTGTACTACAAAGCTACAGTAATCAAGACAGTATGGTACTGGCACAAAAACAGAAATACAGATCAATGGAACAGGATCGAAAGCCCAGAGATAGACCCATGCACATATGGCACCTTATCTTTGATAAAGGAGTAAAGAATATACAATGGAGAAAAGACAGCCTCTTCAATAAGTGGTGCTGGGAAAACTGGACAGGTACATGTAAAAAATTGGAACACTCCCTAACACCATACACAAAAATAAGCTCAAAATGGATTGAAGACCTAAATGTAAGGCCAGAAACTATCAAACTCTTAGAGGAAAACATAGGCAGAATACTCTATGACATAAATCACAGCAAGATCCTTTTTGACCCACCTCCTAGAGAAATGGAAATAAAAACAAAAATAAATAGGACCTAATGAAACTTAAAAGCTTTTGCACAGCAAAGGAAACCATAAACAAGACGAAAAGACAACCCTCAGAATGGGAGAAAATAGTTGCAAACAAAGCAACTGACAAAGGATTAATCTTGAAAACATACAAGCAACTCATGCAGCTCAATATCAAAAAAACCACCCAATCCAAAAATGGGCAGAAGACCTAAATAGACATTTCTCCAAAGAAGATATACAGATTGCCAACAAACACATGAAAGAATGCTCAACATCATTACTCAACAGAGAAATGCAAATCAAAACTACAATGAGATATCATCTCACACCGGTAAGAATGGCCATCATCAAAAAATCTACAAACAATAAATGCTGGAGAGGGTGTGGAGAAAAGGGAACCCTCTTGCACTGTTGGTGGGAATGTAAATTGATACAGCCACTATGGAGAACAGTATGGAGGTTCCTTAAAAAACTAACAATAGAATTTACCATACGACCCAGCAATCCCACTACTGGGCATATACCGTGAGAAAACCATAATTCAAAAAGAGATATGTACCAAAATGTTCATTGCAGCTCTGTTTACAATAGCCAGGACACGGAAGCAACCTAATTGTCCATTAACAGATGAATGGATAAAGAAGATGTGGCATATATATACAATGGAATATTACTCAGTCATAAAAAGAAAGGAAAATGAGTTATTTGTAGTGAGGTGGATGGACCCGAGTCTGTCATACAGAGTGGCGTAAGTTCGAAGGAGAAAAACAAATACCGTATGCTAACACATATATATGGAATCTAAGAAAAAAAAAAAAGGTCATGAAGATCCTAGGGGCAAGACGGGAATAAAGACACAGACTTCCTAAAGAATGGACTTCAGGATATGGGGAGGGGGAAGGGTAAGTTGTGACAAAGTGAGAGAGTAGCATGGACATACATACACTACCAAACGTACAGCAGATAGCTAGTGGGAAGCAGCCGCATAGCACAGGGAGATCAGCTCAGTGCTTTGTGACCACCTACCTAGAGGGGTGGGATAGGGAGGGTGGGAGGGAGGGAGACGCAAGAGGAAAGGTATGGGAACATATGTATATGTATAACTGATTCACTTTGTTTTAAAGCAGAAACTAACACGCCATTGTAAAGCAATTATACTCCAATAAAGATGTTAAAAAAAAAAAAAAGACTGAATGCAAAGTTCGCCTCGCATGTTTCCATTTTCTCAAGCATTGTATCTCATCCAATCCCATCTACATTAATTGTTTTACAATGACAGTGCCTTCAGAATGTTACTTCATATATTTTGTGCCACGTTTATGGTTGGTTTTGGTGAAATAGTTCCATACGAGTTATGCTGTGATGAGAAGCTCCACTCAGTAAACTTTAAAGTCCAACATTATCTATTTCATTCCTAGATGCTATCTTTCGTTCTTTTAAATATATATATGGTTATTTTTTTCATCATCTCTTTTTCCTGACTCATATAAGAGATTTACAAATTAAAGATTGTTTTCCCCTTAAACCAGTCTATAAAATTTTAAATTCTACAGATTCTGATACATTTGTTCATGTTATCATTCAACATTTTTTTTCTCCTCTCATATAATACTTTGTTGTGGATGGTAATATCAGTGCACAAAGGATTCGTTAAAAGTCTGTAGTAGTGTTGTAAAACAACTGATGCTGAAACTTGTGAAACACAGATATTAACATATATTAATGGATCTCAACTACACCTGATTAAGATATAATGTACAGTGGGATATAATGGTTCTCAATCACACCTGGGTTAGAAAAATGTACAGAATATAAAGCTGATAAAATAGAGGAAAACTAAAAATACTTAAATATTCTTAAATATACCCCACAAATATAATGTGAAAAGAATGGTGATTTACTATTTGAAAATGAAGTTATTAGTAATAAATGATATAACCAAGGAACTGTGGACTACTTAAACCTTGCTAGGTTGGTAAAATATGTTTTTTGTTTACTCACTATTATTCAGAACAGGATTACACCAAAAATGGTCAATTTTTGGTTGTCTTCCCCAGATACAGGGTTACCAAATTAGAGTTATCAGAATGAAATTTTATCAGTTACTAAAATTTCAAGCCTTAGAGACATATTTGATTTCATATCCTATTTCCAGTCACCAGGTTAAGTCTTCTTCCCTCCAAAATGTCTGTCTTTCCTTTGCCATTTCAACTGCTATCACTTGGGCTAGGCTGCCCTCTTTTTGCATGTCAAGTATTCCAGCAACTTCCAGAGAGTATTCTTAACTTCAGACTCTCCCATGCTTCAGTGTATCACATTTAAGGCGGCCATGTTAATCTTCCGTATCAACGGCATTCTATTTCTGATAATATTAAATGTGAATTTGGCTATTTAACTTAAAGGTTCTCATAATCTGCTCAAGCATATCAACTCCATCTTTGTTTTATGTTGCTTTCCCAATAAACATATTCAAGTTTTGTCAAGTTGATGTCCACCATCCACTATGCTTATTTCCCTTCTTTGAGCATTCAAATGCCTCAACCAAATGTGCTTTGTCATAGCTCATTCTGCCTCACATTAGAATAATTTATGGATTTGACATATTCCCTAGTTTATTGTAAGATCTTTGAAGACAGTGACAAAGTCTCATTCATGTTTGTAACCTCTGCAGAAACGACCATTCTGTCATGCACGTAGTTGAGTATTCAATTTGCATTCCCTGGATATGCTATGCTGCCACCTTGGCAGGATTTCCCCTTTTCCTTCTCCTCTGATAACCATGCCTACTCCTCCTTCTGCACAATTCAGTTTAAGCATCATCATCTCTAGGAGGCTTCCGTTAAATGGTCCAGATCTTCCACATCTCCTCACAGAGTGGGTGGATCTAGTACCCTTTGTTTGTGCTTTCAAAGACCACTCTATATTTTATCTCTCAAAGTATTCCAAAACTCAGAATTGTTGTAAGTACTTTGCTTGTCTATCTTACCAACTTGAGAGTCTTTTGAAATCAGGGATTATAATTATTACAGTTCATATTCTTTATGACTAGCACTCTAATATACTATCTGGTACAGAGCAGAGATGCGTAATTCATCATCAGTGAATGAGTGAATTTGTTTCTCCAATTCAAAGAAAATCTACTTAAGGGTAGGGGCTATAACTTACATTTCTTGTGTCCTCCAGAGCACCTGTATACGCACCAGGTTAAAGCTTCCCAGGCTTTCTCAGTTCATGATCCCTTGCTGTCTCAGTAGTTTTTTTCATGTTGCTCTCTAGGCCAAAGGAAATATCTAAATTGTTCCATTTATTAATGGAACATACCTTTGTAGCCATTTGAAAAGGTACCACAAAATGGAAAGAAAAATACTTTTATTTCATTCTTAACCATAGTTACTTATTCATGGGAATTTTGTACATGCTAGGCATTGCACAGCTTCTTAAATCTTGGCTTAATATTGGACAATAACACTTCCATTTCCTATTCCACATTGATAATTGCATCGCACTTGCTTTTTATCACAGCAATCCCCAAAATCCAAGTTCACTAAAATATGATATAATAGAAAGGGATATAAGACAAATTAGTATTGACAAGCTAGTAGTTTACCTGGTTTCCAAGAGATCTCAAGCATCTCTATGTTGCCCTCTAATATTTAAAAGATCCTGCAGCTTCTTGTGAGGTCACTGCAGCCCAGGGCACCCTGATGTAGTTTAGAAACTGAAGTAATTACAGCAACTATCCATTCACTCACTGTTTATTATGCATGGTATTATGCTAGGTGTTAAAACTACAAAGGTGATTAAGATGGTGGTAATAATAACAGTAATAAAAACAGTATTGACAACAGTAGTGGTCATCTCAGTTACAACACATCCTACGTTTCAGGCAATATGCTAAGTAAGTTAAATGAATTTATGTTGGGTTATAAACTCATTAATAGTACTTAAAATTAAAGATTCCATGACCTAATAGAAATCTGTGTGAAGGACAGCAGAGTTAAGCAAAATATAATATAAATGGTATTAAAAATAAAAAAAGCAATGATATTTGGTGTTTAAAGTAACAAAACCTATGTGTATTTTCACTTAATCCCCAGAACCATTTTGAAAGGCAGGTATACCCTGAGGTTTAAAGCAGTAAAGCTACTTAACTAATATTATACGTTTAAAAAGTGGTAATGTAAAAATTTTAAATATATTTTAAAGAGATTTTACAGTAATTATTTCTGAAAGAGAACTTTCAATGATTAAATGAAAAGAATGGTAGATTTGGGGCATGTTAGTAACTGGGTATAATTCTGCGGGGCTGGTAATTAACATGTACCTATGATGACACGGGAATAGAGAGATCCTCGAACAAAAAAACGACAGTAGAAATTACATTCTCAATACCTAAATTCTTCAATCTCCTACCTAATCCATTCTCCACAGTCCTGGGTAAAAATGATATACTTTTTGCTCGATAACTTGTGATTTGATGATTTTATATTGTACTGAGCAATTTAAAATTGTTCACCTATTTCTTCTAATCTGTCCCTCTTCAAATAAATAGAAAACAATATCTCTTCATGGCACCCCTTCAAATACATGAGGAATGTTGCCATATCTTTATTCTTCTCTTCTCTGAACTACATACTCCAATTCCTTCAAAAGTATATGGCAAGGTTTCCTGCTGTCACTGGCTTGACCACAATACTACCTAATATCTACGATATTTTATAGTGTCTAAAGCTGTTTTACAAATCTATCTCAGTTTATATTCTTTTTTAAAAACATGTTTCTAAGGGCCTCACAACAACTCTATAAAGCAGGTATTATTAATCCTACTTTTACAATGGGATTGGAGGAAATGGAGCATCATACATTTTAAAAAATTGGTCAAGGTTACACGAGTCACAAGCTAGGACTCAAATCTAACCCCATTTACTACTTAGCACATTTATTTGGCAATCAGTTAAAATTAGTTCAATCACAGGTAACAGAAAATTCAGCACAGACTGTCTTTAAAAATAACTCACACCCTCACATAGAAAAACATAAAAGAACTAAGAGTAGGCTTCACTTAGGGTTCAAGCAATGTGATGGGGATCTCTTCCTCTCTAGCTCTGCCTTTGGTATTGGCTCCGTTTTCACAAAAGCTCTACACATATGGTCCCAAGATGGTTACTTGGATTTATGCATGGTATTATGCTAGGTGTTAAAACTACAAAGGTGAACAGTTCCAAGGATTTTCTCATTTTCTTACTGTGAATGAGAGTGCTTAAGTACCTGAGAATCCAAGTCCCAAATGGAGTCTTATAGGCTTGACTCAGAATATGTGTGAATTCCTGGAACATTCTAACATGGATGGAATATAATGGAATATGATCGTTAGCCTAAGTAAATAAGGACTTATTCCTAGATTAGAAGGTAGGTTAAATCTCACCTAAAACACATGGCTAAGAAATAAAAAAGTATCACTCTGGGAAGAGAAGAAGAGATGCTGAGGAAGCATTAATAAATGTCTAGGTTAGTCCCATTCTGATTTGGAAATGTCTCTCTTAAAACTGAGTATATGAAACTGAATGTGATGTTTCCAACTGACCAGTGAAAGAGAGTGTACTTTACTGTGACCAATAAATTCTACTACTACTCATACAGCAACTCATCACTACCTTACAACAAATCCATACTAGTTGCTCAAAGTAAACAATTCTCTGAAGCTGAAATTAATTATCTTTTTTTTGCCCAGATTACTTTGTATTTCATTCAATATCTATACTAGTAAGAATCATCTCAGTTTGACACCCAGCAGACAATCTAATGCATACTTTTTAAAAAGGAATCATAACATCCAAAGCATTAATTTTGGTGACCCTCCTTTTGGTAATATGTTCCATTTAAAAGCAACCAAAACTCCTAAGAGAGCTAAATTGTGTTGTTGAAGATCAAGTTCTTTTTTTTAAAGATTACCGTGTCTCCTTAAAACAGTGCTGGTCCAGCACCATTTTATAATCTATTGTGGCTTGTTCAAGACTCATTTCCTGCTTTTAAAGTGCTTATAATCTAGTAGAGAAGACAAAGAAGCAGATTCTTTCAATATAATATGGCTAGGCAGCGTACAGTTAAATACTGAATGCCAGTGAAGAAGAAAGAACACTTGATTTAATCTGAGAAGTGGACAGAGAAGTTTTCTGAATTAACAAAAAAGGTTGTTATTAAACAAGAGAGGGTTTAATGGAAAGCAATGGCATTCTAGGCTGAAGGCACAGTATGACTAAAAGCCCAGTACCATAAATAGCCTGGTACGTGTACCAGCAGTATGGTACAAAAAGCATGAAGGGTGAAGCAGAGTGGCAGAACATGAGCTGGAGAGGTAGAGACCAGGTCACAGATTTATATTTTATGTTCTGAAAGGTATGTAGATCACACTAAGTAGCTTTAATATCCTATAGGCTATGAGGAGGCACTGACATTATTTATTGCAATTTGAAAGGGAAAAACTGGAAGCAAAGACATCTATGTAAGAGGTCAAGGTAAGCAATAAGAACCCTAATTAAGACAATGATAGCAGGTAGGAAGGAAGTGTATATGTTTAAGGATTATTTAACAGGTAAAATGGGAAGGCTTTAGTAATTTAAAAGCTATGCAAATGGGGACGAGAGAGGAAGAGTCTAGGAGGAATTCGTTCTCTGGGCTGGGTAACTTGGTAGATGGCTATGAATGAAATAGGAAATGTAACAGGAGGAAAAAGTCTTGAGAGATAAGTTGATGTACTATTGTGCACTTGTCCCTAGATACAATACTGTTGACAATTAAAATTCTAAGATTCTACCTATACTTAACTAGGTTACTATCAAAATTCAGTACATAAAAATTTTAAACTAATGAATCAAAATGAAATAAGTCAATACAGAAAAATTATTTCAGTGTTGTGAAACTATCTGGCCTGCTAAAATAGAAATGTTATTTCCTTTTTTAAAAGAAGGGTCAGGTGGCAATGCTAAATTTTTTAAAGAAAATTTAACCACTGATTGTAATGTCTGTGGCTTTTGGGGAAAACATAACCCCAAATTACAGTGGCTGTGGTTATAAACTATTATGAAGAGCTTCCAACGTCAGACATAGTTTAAGTGTCTGTATGCACTGGAGTCCTTTTACAGGACTTTGCTAGAACAGCAAAATTAATGAATCTCTTCTTTTTGCCTACTTTGGGTGTCAATAACAAATGTACTTTCTTTAACAAAGATTTTTAAGGGACACGGAATTAACTTCATATGAACATTAAATAAGCCAGAGTCATAAACTTTCTTCTTAATATATCAGGAAGAAAACTACAAGCCTATGATCAACACTGTGACTTGGTCTTAATTTATGACCAAGGCCAAATCAAATCAAATCATCTCTCAAATGCGTTTGGAGAAATAGGTGCCACAATCCTTAGGTAGCCTGTTTTTGGTCGTAGGTTAACATTTCTCTCCTCAGTTAAAGTCACTATTAATACAGACAAAATCTAGAAGTAAATTGGGAAGCAGAAGCTGTTTTTTCCCTTGCATTTCTCAGGAGTAAATGAAGTTGCTTAAGTTTACACTGATTGTTTTTTGCTTTGCCATACACTCTCCTCTCCTCATTTCTAGTGTGACTTAGTGGCCAAAGATGTTAAGTGCTGCTACTTACAAGTTTTATTTTCAGAATTCTTTCAATTAAAGAAAGCTTTGAGTGCTGTGAAGTGACCTAAATCTTAGAATTAGTAAATACATTCCAGGCTTTATAAAGCCAGAGCCTTCAATCAGTACTCAAGCAGTTTGTAGTTCCCTGGACAGTAGCTCTTCAGGCTCAATGGATCCCAAACAGCTGCAAAAGAACCAGCGGACAGAATGAGTGACAACCTCTGAAACCAGAGAGGAGCTGGTCAGAAGGTGGCAGGAGCTGCTGTCATGCTGGTGCCCTGAGCTTCCCATAAAATGTAGATAAAGGACTGGCCACTCAACCCTGGGTAATAAACAGTGTGATGCAGAAAGCACCAGATAACTTTAATACCTTCCCAATTTCATCTGAAATGCAACAATCAGTAGTGTGAGACCGTTTCCACTATTACACAGTTAATCTGAAGTGGAGGTATGTTTTTCTAGTTAGAAAAATGGCCACATTCCATAAAAGAATGTCACTGTCCAGAACAATTTTCTTTTTATTTATTTGATTTTAAATATCATCTATAAGCTTGTCAATCCCAAATTTCGGTCTCCAGCCCTGACAACTCACCTGAGGTCCAGACCCACGTTTATAACCGCCTATTTTACATTTCTTCCAGGGTTATGAACAGGCACCTCAAATTTAGTCTGCACAAATTAGATTTCATCTCCCTAAAACTGAACCCTTCCTCACTTCAGTAAATGAAGTCACCATCTGAAGTCACTATCTGTTCAATCATTTATTCTTGGTAGTCATTTGTTTTTTAAAAAAATCAGCTTTATTAAAATATTATTTACATACAGTAAAATTCACTGGTATGAAATAATTTGATACATTCTGTCAAATCAAATGTAAGCACCACCACAATTATGATTAAAACATTTCCATCACCTTCAAACTGCCTCCCATCAAATCTCTTCCCTGTCAACTACTGATTTCTTTCCTCCAAATTAATTTTGCCTTCTACAGAATTTCATATACAGGCATACCTCGGAGATATTGCAGGTTCGGGTCCAGACCATGGCAATAAAGCGAATATTGCAATAAAACGAGTCACAAACTTTTCTGGTTTCCCAGAGCACATAAAAGTTAGGTTTACACTTTGCTACAGTCTATTAAGTGTGCAATAGCATTATATCTTAAAAAAAATACATGCCATAAAGTACTTTACTGCTAAAAAATGTTAACCATTATCTGAGCTTTCAGAGAGTTGTAATCTTTTTGTTGATGGAAGGTCTTGCCTCAAGGTTGATGGCTGCTGACTGATCAGGGTGGTGGGTGGCGAAGGCTGGGAGGCCGTGGCAGTTTCTTAAAATAAGACAACAATGAAGTCTGCTGCACTGATTGACTCTTCCTTTCACAAATGATCTCTGTAACACGGAATGCTGTTTGATAGCATTTTATCCACAGTAGAACTTCTTTCAAATTTGGAGTCAGTCCTCTCAAACCCTGCTGCTGCGTTAGCCAAATCTGCAGTTACTTCCTTCACTTTGAAGTCTTGAATCCTTCAAAGTCATCCAGGATGGTTGGAATCAACTTTTTCCAAACTCCTGCAGGTTGATATTTTGACCTCCTTCTGTGAATCTGAATGCTGTTAATGCCATCTAGAATGGTGAATTTTTTCCAGAAGTTTTCAATTTACTTTGTCCAGATCCATCAAAAGAATCAGTATCTATGGTAGCCTTACAAAATCTATTTCTTAAATTATAAGACTTGAAAGCTGAAATTACTCCTTGACCCATGGGCTGCAGAATGGATGTTGTGTTATCAGGCATGAAAACAGCATTAATCTCTTTGTACATCTCCATCAGAGCTCTTGGGTGACCAGGTGCATTGTCAAAGAGCAGTAATATTTTGAAAGGAATCTTTTTCCTGAGTAGTAGAAACAGTGAGCTGAAAATATTCAGTAAACCATGTTGTCAACAGATGTGCTGTAATCCAGGCTTTGTTGTTCCATTTATAAGGAGCATAGGCAGAGCAAATTTAGAATAATTCTGAAGGGCCCTAGGATTTTCAGGATGGTAAAGGAGCACCAGCTTCCACTTAAAGTCAACAGCCGCATTAGCCCCTAGCAAGAGAGTCACCTGTCCTTTGAAGCTTGAAGCCAGGCATTGACTTTTCCTCTCTAGCTATGAAAGTCCTAGATGGCATCTTCTTCCAATACAAGGCTGTTTCATCTACATTAAAAATCTGTTGTTTAGTGTAGCCACCTTCATGAATTATCTGAGCTAGATCTTCTGGATAACTTGCTGCAGCTTCTACATCAGCACTTGCTGCTTCTCCTTGTACTTTTATGTTATGGAAAAGGCTTCTTTCCTTAAGCCTCATGAACCAACTTCTGCTAGCTTCCAAGTTTTCTTCTCAGCTTTCTCACCTCCTTTAGCCTTCATAGAACTGAAGAAAGTTAGGGCCTTGCTCTGGGTGAGGCTTTGGTTTAAGGGAATGTTGTGGCTGGCTTTATATTTTATCCAGAAAAACTTTCTCCGTATCAGCAAATGAGGCTGTTTTGCTTTCTTATTATTTGTGTGTTCACTGGAGTAGCATTATTCATTTCCCTGAAGAACTTTTCCTTTGCATTCATAATTTGGTTAACTCTTTGGTGTTAGAAGCCTAGCTTTCAGCCTGTCTCAGCTGTTGACATGCCTTCCTCACTAAGCTTAATCAGTTTTAGTTTTTGATTTAAAGTAAGAGACCTGTGACTCTTCCTTTCACTTAAACACTTAGAGGTCACTGTAGAATTATTAATTGGCCTGATTTCAGTATTGTTGTGTCTCAGGGAATAGGGAGGCCCAAGGAGAGGGAGAGGAATAGGGAAATGGCTGGTCGGTGGAGCAGTCAGAACACATACAAAATTTATAGATTAAGTTTGCCGATTTATATAGGTGTGGTAAGTGGCGCCCCCAAACAATTACAATAGTAACAACAAAGACCACTGTTCACAGATCCCAACAAATATAATAATAATGAAAAAGTCTGAAACATTATAAGAATTACCAAAATGTGACCCAGAGACATGAAGTGAGCAAATGCTCTTGGAAAAATAGTGCCAATAGACTTGCTCAAGGCAGGGGTGCCACAAAATTTCAGTTTGTAAAAAATGCAGCATCTGCAAAGCACAGTGAAGTGCAGCACAATAAAATGAGGTATGTCTGTAAACAGAATCATGCAGCATGCAATTTTTTTTTGAGTCTGGCTTCTTTCCTAACTTCTGTATCTAAAAGTCCCCTACCACCTACCCTCAAACAAACACATAACCCTGATTTTTTCTTCAAAGTCCGTATCATTATAACAAATTACCTTATTTATCGTAGGGCATTTTCAACTTGAACATAAGCTCTATGAGTGCCAAGGGACCTGGTCTATCTTGTTCAATGCTATATGCCACAACTTCCCAAAGTGCCAATACATGGCAGAAGGTCAATAAATATTACTGAATGAATAAAGAAATAAAAATAGCTCCCTCATGTTTTCCTACTGAAATTATCTATACTTTAATTATCAATAAGATGTATTTGTATTTATTCCAGGATGAGCACACTGGGAGAGAGAATAGGGTAGTGGCAAGTTGTAAGGCCTCTGGAGTACGGCTGCCTGATTTTGAATCTGGCCTGTTGCCTCTTCTAAGGAGTTACTATGGCCTTGAGCAAGTTACATAATCTTCCTGAGGTTTAATTTCTGCATCTGTAAAAATGGGGATGATAGTTTTTATCTCATAAGGTGGTTGTGAGGATTAAATGAGATCAAACATGTAAAATAATTTAAAAAGTATCTCATACTTAGAACTAATGATAGCCAATATTGTTATAATTACTGCCATCTCTACCACCACTAGCACTACCACCACCAGCACCACTATCTTGCTATTTTGTGCAAAGCTGAAGAAAAAGTTCCATTAAAATAGTTTAGCTAACATCCTAAAATAAACAACACGTGGACAGAAGACAGATGAAGGGCATCAAAATCTTACAATGATACTCACATGAATCACACTGTCTATGGTGACATCTTACATGCTAGATATTGGTTGAGCAAAATTGAACATGCTGATGATAAACTCACTGGTGATGAGTTTATTATGAGAAAGGCAAGGCAATATGGACACCAATCTAAATTCTATTCTATTCTATTGGATAGTATAGTTCACTTTATTGCAAACTACTTATTTTGAAATATAGTGAAAACCAATGTTACTCCAACTGGAGTCCAGACCACTGAGAGTCTGGAGCATTCTCTCAAGATAGAATAAAAATTTCTACATTCTTTTGTGTTTGTGTTCGGTGAACCCCTAAAATGTCAGCATTAAAATGTCAATGCAATGTTTCCCAAACTTGGGGGTTGATGTGAATTTTCATCCTTGTCCCTCTAGAAAAAATTGTACATAGACCTAATCCAAGAATGTATGTATTGTGGTTTATTCTGTAACTGGCATACTCTTTTAGGACAGTTAACCTGCCTACCTAACTTCTCACCTACCTATATATCTATTATAATATTAATTTTTTCTGATAACCCATATGGAGGTTATATCAGTAGAAACTTATCAACACTAAGAATGAGGATCATTTTCGACAAGTGTGAGGAAGAAGAAATTAGTGGTTTCCTAAAGATGGAGGATTCATAAAATTTTGTGCTCTAGGATCAGTTTTTTTTTTTTCTTTTGAATACTATTAGCAAAAGCCTTTAGTAAAAGAATGAAATAAGAACAAGCTTGACTAAACTTTAATACTGATATGCCTAGATGCCTTGACCATATTTTAGGCATATCAGTCACAAGTAGGAAGGCTAGGGTATGTATCGGGGGAGGAGAAGAGTAGCAGACTTTATTAATGATGAAAGACTTCAGGTCTGATGGGCATGAAATTGTGGAGAGTTCATAATGGCAAATCTCTTATCCAAAAAGAATTTGGTATGTGAAAGGCATACCAAGTTCCAGCTCTCATGGGTCGAAGAATGAGAACAAAACCATGGTTTTTAAAGGGTTTCAAAGACCATGGCCACACATGGCAATTTCATTTAGACATGCTCAAGCATGTCATTAAATTAGCACTGTCTTTTCAAAGTTGAAGCCCAAACCATGTACACTTTTCACGAAGAAATATTGCCATTCAATTTTTAAACTAGTAAATAATTCAATGCACTATATTTCCATCTCATTTTTTATTTCTTTCTCTTTTGTGTTATGATAAATATGGGATTCCAAATTCTGCCTTATGATATGATAACAATGGGTCTCCTAATACTGGTGTACATATAATTAACACCAAGACCGCTGCTTTAGAAAACTAAAGCAGCTGATCCAAATAAAAGAAAATAGACCAAAATATTTTAAAAGCATCAAAGATCTTATTAGATACTAAAAACTAGTGTTTCAAGATCTGGGAGAAGGACTTCCCTGGTGGCACAGTGGTTAAGAATCCGCCTGCCAGGGCAGGGGATACGGGTACAAGCCCTGGTCCTGGAGGATCCCACATTCCACGGAGCAACTAAGCCCGTGCACCACAACTACTGCACCTGTGCAACTACTGAGCCCGCATGCCACAACTACTGAAACCCGTGTGCCTAGAGCCTGTGCTCCACGCCAAGAGAAGCCACCTCAATGAGAAGCTCGTGCACTGCAACGAAGACCCAATGCAGACAAAAATAAACAAATAAATAAATTTATTTAAAAAAAAAAAAAGATCTGGGAGAAGACAGAGACATTAGCCCAAAGTTAATTTGTCTTGAGGGCATTTGCTGATTCTAAGATTGAGCCAAAATAAACAAACTGACACATTTGAGTAAAATAAATAAAAATTCCAGAAAACTAAAAAATATGAGCTAAAACTAAGAATGCAATGTACTATACGTATATACAGATATATGCAATATATGTATAGTTTACATTTTGTACATGTAGTACATTTTCATTGTACTTCCTAAATCCCTTTTTTTCCATTCACTTTTCTCTCTGTTACGCATATGGATAATTTCTACTGTATCTGCTAATTCATTAATTCTCACTCTATTTTGCTTTTAAGAATCTACCCACTGCTATATCTTTACTATATATCTATATCAAACTGGTCTCTCAGGAGGAATAAAAAGGAGACAATGGGAAGGTAACTGATCCAATACATGTTGAGGAATTTTAATATTTGTCACTACTTCCTAAAGTCCTTGCCAAAGTTTGGTAAGAATATTTACTGTGAGAGTAAGTAATAAAGGAACAACCATATAACACATGCTGAGGATTTCTGTGTTGATGACTCTATGTTATAGAGGATACACAGGAAAATTACCGTGATACCTGATGATCTCACCAAGAGACTATACTACTGTCAATTACTTAATTACATTTGGTTGATTAGACATTCACTAGTATGATACTTTGGCTCATGAACACATTCTAGGAGCTATATATTATTCTAGGACCTCCAAAGTGCATAAATATGATTGAGACACTAACGAAGCTCTCAGTTCAGTGGGACAGTCAGTCAAACAAGTAAGTACTTGAATCAGACATATGCTGTAAGAGAAATATAAACTACAAGATAGGAGGTTAGGGCCTTTCCCTCCAACAAAATGATGAGTACTCTATAACTGCAGGTAACAGTAAGAAAGGAAGTATACACCCATGTACATGAAACCTTGCTTTTACAGCAAAAGGGTGCACTTTGAAAAATTAACAGAGCAGCTTTTCAAAAGATTCTAGTGTTATTTTCTGAAGAGAACACATACCTAATATAAATGTATGTGATGAGGGCTTGTAAATTTTGAGAAAGGTTTCCTTTAGTTCTCTGAACTATTTATAATAGCAGATTAAAGTCCTTGTTTATTAAGTCCCACATTATTGTAGTTTCTATTGACTTATTTTTCCTGTTTCTAAGCACACCTTCCTGTTTCTCTGCATATCTCATAATTTTGTGTTGATAAAAACTGGATATTTGAAATAATGTAATGCAGGAACTCTAGAAATTAGATCTCATCCATTCCCCAGGAATAATTGTGCTGCTTGTCTGTTTAGGAACTTTCATTTAGTACTAATTCTGCAGTCTGTATTCCTTGTCTTACTGTAGCCACTGAAGTCTCTGCTGGGTTAGCTCAGGGGTCAGCTAATGATTAGACAGAGATTTCCTTAAATACCATGAACTGGTAAGTGTTTTAGTATTTGCCAAGGACCTCTATGTGTTGGAGCATACCTTCAACACTGACAGTTTACAACTCTGCCTTAGCCTTCAATTTCTGCTTGCACAGAATCAAAGTTAGCCAGAGGTGAGAGATTAGGACCTTCTCAGTTCTTTCCTGGGCATGTGCACAATCCTGTACATGTATGTGACCTTCAAGAATTCCAGGAACATTTTTAAAAGAAAGAGCTTTGCAAAGTTATCTATGGCAATCACATTTCACAGACTTCTCTCCTAAGTTTTTTGGCCAGTCTCTTGTTTGCCCCAACTGTTATTTTTGTCCCAGGCAGCTGAGAGGTTAAACAATTGCCACTTATTGTTTTTGACAAACATCCTGGGTATAGGGCTTTTTCCACTGAGCAAACTCTGAGTCAGGTCAAATATCAATAAGCCCTGTGAACGGAGACCTTATAGGGAACTGTCAGGCCAAGCAGTAACAATTCTCTGGAGACACAGTTTTTCTGGAGCTCTAAACCTATTATGCCCCCTTCAGTGGCTTTTACATGGCTGATTTTCACAGCTACCATGATTGTGAGGCTATACTAGCTTTTAAAATTACCATACTTCTGGGGAGTAGGGAATGGGAATAAGGCAAGTTAAAACTCTACAAAGCCTGCTGTTCTTACTGAGATTTAACTATTTTTCTTGAATAAATACTCCTTGGGTTGTTGACCTTTGGTTAACACCCAGAGATCTGAGAAATTGATTTTGACGATTTTTGCTAGCATTCTCATTGCCCTTCTGAAGAAGCTAATTTGCACAGGTCCTTAGTCTTGCCATTCCAGAAGTCCTGCTTCAACTCTCCCTTTCAAAGAGTATCAATATTTTCCCAGTTTCTTTTTTTTTTTTTTTTTTTTTGCGGTATGCGGGCCTCTCACTGTTGTGGCCTTTCCCATTGCAGAGCACAGGCTCCGGACGCAGAGGCTCAGCAGCCATGGCTCACGGGCCCAGCCGCTCTGCGGCATGTGGGATCTTCCCGGACTGGGGCACGAACCCATGTCCCCTGCATCGGCAGGCGGACTCTCAACCACTGCGCCACCAGGGAAGGCTTCCCAGTTTCTTTTTAATATATTAAACTTCTAGATTTAAATATTTAATCTATCTAAAATTCATTTTAGTATACAAAGTCCAGGAGGAAATGGGCAGCCAGTTGCAATTACAGCTGTCTCCTGATTAACCCAAGCTTGAACTGCATGGGTCCAGTTAAACGTGTATTTTATTTTTTCCAATAAACACATACAGTACTACATGAGTCATGGCTGGCTGAATCCACAGATGCAGAACTGCAGTATGGAGGGCCGATTTTAGGACTTGAGAGTTGGTATATTTTGGTATTAACAGTGGGTCCTGGCAGCAGTCTTCCACAGATACCAAGGGATGACTGTATTTTTAATCTTTTCTCGGTTAATTAGTAAAATACTTTTGAGAATCTAATAAAAGCTATAGAGTATCTCTGAAAAAAAATCTGCACATATACACAAATTTTGCATAATTTCAGTAAATTCACAGACTGTCTAGGGCCCCCTTCCATGGAACCCAGATTAAAAACCCTGATGTGCTACAGTAATTTATCTAATTTGTAACTTCATTTTTACAAATTTGTAAATTACAGGAAACTTTGTGTCTCTTTCTGTATTCTATCCTATTCCATTGGTCTGTGTGTCTATATCCATTACAGTGCCACACAGTTTTAATTACACCAAGCATCTTTCTGCCTCAAAGCCTTTGCACTTGCTATTCACCATGTGTGAAACACTTTTACCCCAGCTAGTCTCGAAGTAAACTCCTCACTTCAAGGCAGGCCTCAGCTCAAATGAGACCTCCTTAGAGTCCTTACCTGACTACCCTATTTTTATATTGGTTCCCTCACTCTCTAGCTCTTACACAGCTTCATTTTTCTTCATGACATTGATCATTACTTCACATTTTATTATACCTTTAATAGTTTCCTGTCAGTTTTCTCCACAAGAAGGTAGGGAATTTTTTTTTTTTTTTTTAACTACTGTATCCCCAGAAATAAGTACAGTCCCTGGAATATTATAGGCAGTCTTTCCAATTATTAATGTAAAACACCAAACACTAAGTTTGAACATGGCAACTTATTTGCTTACCCTGCTGGTCTAAGTAAATAAAAGACATAAAAGATATATTAGCTCCATCTGGCTCCCAAGAAAAGTCATTTGTCAATTTTCTAGAATAGGACTATGAAGTAAGTTTAAGGGGCTAAGAGTTGTTTCGTTGTAGTTCTTACTGTAACCATGTGAGAATAAAAGCAGTGAGCTGTTTAAGGAAGACTTGAAATACATTTGATAGGACAACCTCACTGTTGAAAATCTGAGTTACCTGGCAACATTGCTCTTTCTGCTATAGATCTTCTCTCTTCAACTGTCAGCTACAAGGCAGTTAAATACACACACACACACACACACACACACACACACACACACACATGTTTTTTTCCTCCCTCTCTCTCTCTAGCAAAATATGCAACCATTTGTAAGAAAATAAACATATGTATTATTCATGACATGAATGGATTATCTTCACAGTACTCTGAGCCTATAGAGAATGAATTTTAAAGTCTATCATTTACTATAGTGTTTCTTATGGACAAGAAGGCGCCTAACAAACTCACAGAGAAGGGTACTCTTAAAGATATACGTTTTTTTCTTTGGGTGATGAACATGGGTGGATTTATTCATGCTCTCTTTCCCAATTTCATGGTGACTAATAGCCCACATCTATGTGAGGTTAAAGGAGTGGTCTGTGGTCACAAAGAAGCTTTAAGTAAACTCTCGCAAATCAGGACTTAAGCAATGATCTTGACATTACTGGCATGGAATTCCAACCAACTGAACTGACAGACGATTAAACATATATGTAAGATATATTTGTTGACACTAACATACGTTACAGAAAGAATTGGAAAATAATCACTACTCTAGTGGAAAAAAGCAAAGAAAAAAAAGATAAACTCTATTACCACATTACTGTTATGCTGTTATAGACGTTACTTACAGATGTTTCATTTTCATAATAAACGGATAACTGTGTGTTCTTTAGAGTAAACCTAAGTGACATTTAAAAAAAATATATAACACTGATCCTGGATATTAGAAGCACTGCTTCCTAGGGCTTCATTAAGACTAGTTAATGAGTGGAAAGAAAATCTTCTGGGTTTTTTGTTCTTAAAAGTTAAAAAAAAATAAACTTAGTCATTTCAGTCACATTTACCATGTATGGTTGAATGAACAATGGAAATACATGTGATGCTCTGATTATGTAAAACAAAGACTCCTATGAATGTTACTTTTTGCTTTTTACACTTGTTGGAGGAAAAATTTATTTAGGTATCTCATCCCTATATAAAGAAAAGACTAAACACAAATTAGTACTATGCAAATTCAATTATGGAAAATTAAACTAATACAATTTTTAATTGTTCAGTATAGTAATCAAAAGTTACTTTGTATGTAGGCCATATTTCTTGATATGTATATATCTTATGAGACTACAGGGGTTATTTGAGTTTCTATTATTACTACCAACTACAGGTATATAGAAATATAAATTAGACATAAATGAATCAAACTCTTTTCCACACATATATATTATTTACTTTGATTGTATGTGTATGTGTGTTTGTGAAAAACAAAAACAAGCATATTAAACAGGAGACAATGTAGTTCCAATGACTAAACATAAATTTGGATTCTACTTCTTTGAATATAGAGTAAAAAGGTAAAATTATCAGCATTAAAAAGTGAAGGAGGAGCTTCAAATGGCAGAAGAGTAAGACATGGGAGATCAGCTTCCTCCCCACAAATACATCAGAAATACATGTACATGTTGAACAACTACAGAACACCTACTGAACGCTGGCAGAAGACCTCAGACCTCCCAAAAGGCAAGAAACTCCCCACGTACCTGGGTAGGGCAAAAGGAAAAAGAAAAAACAGAGACCAAAGAATAGGGACGGGACCTGCACCAGTGGGAGGGAACCGTGAAGGAGGAAAGGTTTCCACACACTAGGAAGCCCCTTCGCGGGCAGAGACTGCGGGTGGCGGAGGTGGGAAGCTTCGGAGCCATGGAGGAGAGCGCAGCAACAGGGGTGCGGAGGGCAAAGTGGAGAGATTCCCGCACAGAGGATCGGTGCCGACCGGCACTCACCAGCCCAAGAGGCTTGTCTGCTCACCCGCCAGGCAGGCGGGGACTGGGAACTGAGGCTCGAGCTTTGGTCATATCCCAGGGATAGGACTGGCGGCGTGAACACAGCCTGAAGGGGTTAGTGCGCCACAGCTAGCCGGGACGGAGCCCGGGAAAAAGTCTGGAACTGCCTTAGAGACAAGAGACTTTTTCTTCCCTCTTTGTTTCCTGGTGAGCGAGGAGAGGGCATTCAGAGCGCCACTTAAAGGAGCTCCTGAGATGGGCGCGAGCCGCGACTAGAAGCGCAGACCTCAGAGACGGGCATGAGAGGCTGCCACCACCAAGAAGCCTGTGTGCGAGCACAGGTCACTATCCATACCTCCCCTCTTGGGAGCCTGTGCAGCCCGCCACTGCCAGGGCCCCGTGATCTAGGGACACCTTCCCCAGGAGAACACGCAGAACCTCAGGCTGGTGCAATGTCATGCTGGCCTCTGCCACCGCAGGCTCGCGCCGCACTCCGTGTCCCTCCCTCCCAACGGCCTGAGTGAGTCAGAGCCCCCGTATCAGCTGCTCCTTTAAGCCCGTCCTGTCTGAGGGAGGAACAGACGCTCTCAGGCAACCTACATGCAGAGGCGGTGCAAATCCAAAGCTGAACCCCAGGAGCTGTACGAACAAAGAAGAGAAAGGGAAATCTCTGCCAGCAGTATGCTTCTGTGTGTGATTTTGTCTGTATAGCTTTGCTTTTACCATTTGTCCTAGGGTTCTTTCTGTCCGTATTTTTTTTTCTTTTTTTTTTGTATGGTTTTTAGCACTTGTTATCATTGGTGGATTTGTTTTTTGGTTTGGTTGCTCTCTTCTTTCTTTCTTTCGTTTTTTAAATTTTTTTTTATTACTTTAGAAAAAATTTTTTAATACTGATTTTTAACTTGAATAACTTTATTTTATTTTGTTTTATCTTCTTCTTTCTTTCTGTTTTCCCTTCCTTTTATTCTGAGCTGTGTGGATGAAAGGCTCTTGGTGCTCCACCCAGGCATCAGGCCTGTGCCTCTGAGGTGGGAGAGCCAAGTTCAGGACATTGGTCCACCAGAGAACTCCCAGCTCCACGTAATATCAAATGGTGAAAATCTCCCAGAGATCTCCATCTCAACGCCAAGACCCAGCTCCACTCAACGAACAGCAAGGTACAGTGCTGGACACCTTACACCAAACAATTAGCAAGACAGAAACACAACCCCACCATTAGCAGAAAAGCAGCCAAAAATCATAATAAGGTCACAGACAACCCAAAACACACCACCAGACATGGACCTGCCCATTAGAAAGACAATATCTAGCTTCATCCACAAGAACACAGGCACTAGCCCCTCCACCAGGAAGCCTACACAACCCACTGAACCAACCCTAACCACTGAGGACAGACACCAAAAAAAATGGGAACTACAAACCTGCAGCCTGTGAGAAGGAGACCCCAAACACAGTAAGTTAAGCAAAATGAGAAGACAAACACACAGCAGATGAAGAAGCATGATAAAAACTCACCAGATCTAACAAATGGAGAGGAAATAAGCAGCCTATCTGAAAAAGAATTCAGAATAATGATAGTAAACATGATCCAAAATCTTGGAAATAGAATGGGGAAAATACAAGAAACATTTAACAAGGACCTAGAAGAACTAAAGAGGAAACAAACAATGATGAACACCACAATAAATGAAATTAAAAATACTCTAGAGGGGATCAATAGCAGAATAACTGAGGCAGAAGAACGGATAAATGACCTGGAAGATAAAAGAGTGGAAATAACTACTGCAGAGCAGAATACAGAAAAAAGAATGAAAAGAACTTAGGTCAGTCTCAGAGACCTCTGGGACAACATTAAACACACCACATTCGAATTATAGGGGTCCCAGAAGAAGAAGAGAAAAAGAAAGGGACTGAGAAAATATTTGAAGAGATTATAGTTGAAAACTACCCTAATATGGGAAAGGAAATAGTTAATCAAGTCCAGGAAGCACAGAGAGTCCCATACAAGATAAATCCAAGGGGAAACACACCAACACATATATTAATCAAACTATCAAAAATTAAATACAAAGAAAAAATATTAAAAGCAGCAAGGGAAAATGAACAAATAACACACAAAGGAATCCCCATAAGGTTAACAGCTGATCTTTCAGGAGAAACTCTGCAAGCCAGAAGGGAGTGGCAGGACATATTTAAAGTGATGAAAGAGAAAAACCTACAACCAAGATTACTCTACCCAGCAAGGTTCTCGTTCAGATTTGACGGAAAAATTAAAAGCTTTACAGACAAGCAAAAGCTAAGAGAATTCAGCACCACCAAACCAGCATTACAACAAATGCTAAAGGAACTTCTATATGCAGGAAACACAAGAGAAAGAAAAGACCTACAATAACAAACCCAAAACAATTAAGAAAATGGGAATAGGAACATACATATCAATAATTACCTTAAATGTAAATGAATTAAATGCTACAACCAAAAGACAGACTGGCTGAATGGATACAAAAACAAAACCCGTATAGATGCTGTCTATAAGAGACCCACTTCAGACCTAGGGGCACGTACAGACTGAAAGTGAGGGGATGGAAAAAGATATTCCATACAAATGCAAATCAAAAGAAAACTGGAGTAGCAATTCTCATATCAGACAAAATAGACATTAAAACAAAGACTATTACAAAAGACAAAGAAGGACACTATGCAATGATCAAGGGATCAATCCAAAAAGATATAACAATTGTACATATTTATGCACCCAACATAGGAGCACCTCAATACATAAGGCAAAAACTGACAACCATAAAAGGGGAGATCGACAGTAACACAATCATAGTAGGGGACTTTAACACCCCATTTCCACCACTGAACAGATCATCCAAAATGAAAATAAATAAGGAAACACAAGCTTTAAATGATACATTAAACAAGAGGGATTTAATTGATATTTATAGGACATTCCATCCAAAAAGAACAGAATACACTTTCTTCTCAAGTGTTCATGTAACATTCTCCAGCACAGATCATATCTTGGGTCACAAATCAAGCCTTCATAAATTTAAGAAAACTGAAATCGTATCAATGAAATCGTATCAAGTATCTTTTCTGACCACAAAGCTATGAGACTAGATATCAATTACAAGAAAAAATCTGTAAAAAATACAAATACATGGAGGCTAAACAATATACTACTAAATAACCAGGAGATCACTGAAGAAATCAAAGAGGAAATTAAAAAATACCTAGAAACAAAAAACAATGAAAACACAATGACCCAAAACCTATGCGATGCAGCAAAAGCAGTTCTAAAGGGAAGTTTATAGCAATACAATCCTACCTAAAGAAACAAGAAACATCTCAAATAAACAACCTATCCTTATACCTAAAGCAATTAGAAAGAACAAAAAAACCCCTAATTTAGCAGAAGGAAAGAAATCATAAAGATCAGATGAGAAATAAATGCAAAAGAAATGAAGGAAACGACAGCAAAGATCAATAAAATTAAAAGCAGGTTTTTTGAGCAGATAAACAAAATTGGTAAACCATTAGCCAGATTCATTAAGAAAAAAGGGAGAATACTCAAATCAATAGAATTAGAAATGAAAAAGGAGAAGTAACAACTGACACTGCAGAAATACAAAGGATCATGAGAGATTACTACAAGCAACTCTATGCCAATGAAAAGGACAACCTGGAAGAAATGGAAAATTCTTTGAAATGCACAACCGTCCAAGAATGAACCAGGAAAAAATAGAAAATATGAACAGACCAATCACAGGCACTGAAATTGAATCTGTGATTAAAAATCTTCCAACAAACAAAAGCCCAGGACCAGATGGCTTCACAAGTGAATTCTATCAAACATTTAGAGAAGAGCTAACACCTATCCTTCTCAAACTCTTCCAAAATATAGCAGAGTGAGGAACACTCCCAAACTCATTCTATGAGGCCACCATCACCCTCATACCAAAACCAGACAAAGATGTCACAAAGAAAGAAAACTACAGGCAAATATCACTGATGAACATAGATGCAAAAATCCTCAACAAAATACTAGCAAACAGAATCCAACAGCACATTAAAAGGATCATACACCATGATCAAGTGGGGTTTATCCCAGGAATGCAAGGATTCTTCAATATATGCAAATCAATCAGTGTGATACACTATATTAACAAATTGAGGGAGACAAACCACATGATCATCAATCGATGCAGAGAAAGCTTTCGACAAAATTCAACACCCATTTATGACAAAAACCCTGCACAAAGCAGGCATAGAGGGAACTTTCCTCAACAAAATAAAGGCCATATATGACAAACCCACAGCCAACATCATCCTCAATGGTGAAAAACTGATACCATTTCCACTAAGATCAGGAACAAGACTAGGTTGCCCACTCTCACCACTCTTATTCAACATAGTTTGGGAAGTTTTAGCCACAGCAATCAGAGAAGAAATGGAAATAAAAGGAATCCAAATCGGAAAAAAAGAAGTAAAGCTGTCACTGTTTGCAGATGACATGATACTATACATAGAGAATCCTAAAGATGCTACCAGAAAACTACTAGAGCTCAGCAATGAATTTGGTAAAGTAGCAGGACACAAAATTAATGCATAGAAATCTCTTGCATTCCTATACACTAATGATGAAAAATCTGAAAATAAAATGAAGAAAACACTCCCATTTACCTTTGCAACAAAAAGAATAAAATATCTAGCAATAAACCTACCTAAGGAGACAAAAGACCTGTATGCAGAAAATTATAAAACACTGATGAAAGAAATTAAAGATGATACAAATAGATGGAGAGATATACCATGTTCTTGGGTTGGAAGAATCAACATTGTGAAAATGAGTCTACTATCCAAAACAATCTACAGATTGAATGCAATCCCTATCAAACTACCACTGGCATTTTTCACTGGAACAAAAAATTTCACAATTTGTATGGAAACACAAAACACCCCGAGTAGCCAAAGCAATCTTGAGAAAGAAAAATAGAGCTGGAGGAATCAGTCTCCCTGACTTCAGACTATAGTACAAAGCTACAGTACTCAAGACAGTATGGTACTGGCACAAAAACAGATATATAGATCAATGGAACAGGATAGAAAGCCCAGAGATAAACCCATGCACTATGGTCACCTTATCTTTGATAAAGGAGGCAGGAATATACAGTAGAGAATAAACAGCCTCTTCAATAAGTGGTGGTGGGAAAACTGGACAGCTATATGTAAAAGAATGATATTTGGACCTCCCTAACATCATACATTAAAAAAAAACCTCCAAATGGATTAAAGACCTAAATGTAAGGCCAGACACTATCAAACTTTTAGAGGAAAACATAGGCAGAACACTCTATGACATAAATCACAGCAAGATCCTTTTTGACCCACTTCTAAGAGAAATGGAAATAAAAACAAAAATAAACAAATGGGACCTAATGAAACTTAAAAGCTTTGGCACAGTAAAGGAAACCATAAACAAGAGAAAAGACAATGCTCAGAGCAGAAGAAAATATTTGCAAATGAAACAACTGACAAAGCATTAATCTCCAAAATTTATAAGCAGCTCATGCAGCTCAATAACAAAAAAAACAAACAACCCAATCCAAAAATGGGCAGAAGAGCTAAATAGACATTTCTCCAAAGAAGATATACAGATTGCCAACAAACACATGGAAGAATGCTCAACATTATTAATCATTAGAGAAATGCAAATCAAAACTACAATGAGATATCATCTCACACCGGTCAGAATGGCCATCATCAAAAAATCTACAAACAATAAATGCTGGAGAGGATGTGTAAAAAAGGGAACCCTCTTGCACTGTTGGTGGGAATGTAAATTGATATAGCCACTATGGAGAACGGTATGGAGGCTGCTTAAAAAACTAAAAATAGAACTACCTTACGACCCAGCAATCCCACTACTGGGCATATACCCTGAGAAAACCATAATTCAAAAAGAGTCATGTACCAAAGTGTTAATTGCAGCTCTATTTACAATCGCCAGGACATGGTCAGCCATAAAAAGAAACGAAATTGAATTATTTGTAGTGAGGTGGATGGACCTAGAGTCTGTCATACAGAATGAAGTAAGTCAGGAAGAGAAAAACAAATACTGTATGCTAATACATATATATGGAATCAAAAAAAATGGGGCCAGACAGCAATAAAGACACAGACCTACTAGAGAATGGAGTTGAGGACGTGGGTAGGGGTAAGGGTAAGCTGGGACAAAGTGAGAGAGTGGCATGGACATATATACACTACCAAATGTGAAATACATAGCTAGTAGGAAGCAGCCGCATAGCACAGGGAGATCAGCTCAGTGCTTTGTGACCACCTAGAGGGGTGGGATAGGGAGGGTGGGAAGGAGGGAGACGCAAGAGGGAAGAGATATGGGGGGCATATGTATATGTATAGCTGATTCACTTTGTTGTAAAGCAGAAACTAACATAGCATTGTAAAGCAATTATACTCCAATAAAGATGTTAAAAAAAGAGAAACTAAAAAAAAAAAAATGTGAAAAGTAGAGATATATTAAAAATTATTCAGTTTAAGTATTATACTCAAAAGTAAAATAATTATGCCAGTAAGATTAAGTATGATAAAATAATAGTAAAGCTACTTTATTTTGCAAAAAATAAGAAAAATGAAAACATTTATAAAGAACTAGTTTTACTAACCTGACTAATTTTTCTTTGCTCTTGTATAGCTGTTTGAATTGCCTGAGATACTTTCTCTTGATCTTTTGCATGCTCAGTCTTCCATAACTCCCTTTCTTCTGCATGGGCTTTTTCCAAATTTTTTCTTTCTTCTTCTACAGCTTTTAAAACTGCATCCTTCATCACTTCTTTCTCAAGCTTCAAAACAAATAATGACGAAAACAAAAATATTTGAATGAGTGACCACAATAGTTCCTTGAATAAGACAGACTTGAGTTAACCTAAAAAACTCAAAATTTTGATCCTATAGGGTTTATTTCTGACATTGTTTTTTTTTACTCATATGTAATAACTGCTGTAAAATAAAATTAATTATTTGTTTTTATACAAATAACCAACTTATTTCCATGGCATTTCTAAACTTCAAAGAAACCAAGTCTTGGCCTAAAGTAGCAGTGTTCAAACTATTTTGTCTTAGGATCTCTTTATTCTCTTAAAAATTATAGAGGACTTCTAAGAGCTTTTGTTTACATGGGTTATACATATTAAGATTTACCGTATTAGATATTCAAACCAAGAGAAAATACTTATTTATTAATTTATAATTAATAACAGTAAGTGCATTATATATTTATACTGTATTTTATGAAAAATAACTACATTTTTCCAAAATTAAAAAGTGAGAAGAATGTTTATAAACCTCTTTACTATCTGACTTAATAGAAGAGAGCCTAGATTCTTACACCTGCCTTCTGTTTTAAATCTGTAATGATATTTTTAGTTGAAGTATATAAGAAAAACCCAGCCTCACAAATATATGTAGAAGAAAAGCGAGAATTATTTAGTAGCCAGTTGAGATTACTGTAGATACTCTTTCTGATTCCACACCAAAACTTAACAAGGGGTAGTTCTTAAAGGCAAGTTGCAATAAGAAAAATAAAATCATGTCAATGAACTTTTTGTACTCTGTTACATTACAATCTTTTCTTGCATTTTGAATGAATCCTTTACATATTTTTTAAACATTTTTTATTTGGCAAACATTGATTCAATGACTTATGCATCTCCTCCAGATGTTGACACATTTCACTATAACCAAAAAAGCCACATTTTTGTTAATAACACCATCAATCTCATCAGAAGAGTCTTTATTAAAAAGTAGAAATAAATTTTCTAAAATTCTAATTTTTTTTTAAAGCTCGAATTTTATCATTGGCAACAAGAACTGTCAGTTTTTGTCCTTAAGGTGCGGGGCTCACTCTGCTTATTCTGGACAAAATGTCTGCCAAATACTAAAGTCTGTATAACCCTACTAATTCAGTAAAATGGCGTTCCATGGAAAAAGAGCCTATTTCAGTTGCAACTCAAACAGCTGCACAAGAATTTTCCTCAAGAAACCATCGTACATAGTAAAGTCCATCGACCTCCCACTCCTGAGAGACTTACCACTTTTTTTCTTGCTTCCAGTTCACAACTAAATTTGACAAAAGTCATTAAAGCTGACAGTCACCATTTTTTGAACTCCTATTTTATTGCACAATTCTCCTCCTAAATTACTCTCTTACTATGTTCACCAATGCCTTCCATGTTGTTTAAACCAAACGATATTTTTTGTTTTAATCCTTACTTTCATGACCTCAAAGCAACATTCTATATAGTTGATTATTTCTGATTTTGTGAAGCCCTCTCTTTTCTTGGTTTTCATGAGAGCCTGCTGCTTATATTTCTCCTATGCATTTTGCTGAGTCTTTTCAATTCTTTGTAACTTCGTCCTTCCTCTGGATTTTAAATTTTGGAGTTTTTTCACGGCTAAGAACTTGGACCACTTGTTACTCTACTTGTTACTCCTTTGAGGTAATTATACATGACAATAATTTCCATGGCTACTATTACCATCTCTCTGCTGGAAAACAAAAATCAAAAAAACCCATTATACTAACCCATATTAATATCTTCAGGAGATTCCTATCTACTGAGCTGTAAATGTCATGTAGATTTAGCTGCCTACTTGACTTTATCATCTAGATATACCACAGGCAGCTCAAACTCTGTATCAAGGAAATAGTATTACTTTCTATGTTGCTGCTGAATGAATATTCTGGCAGTTCACAAACTGGCCACCTCATCCACACCAAACATGTTGATTCTATCTCCTAACTACTTCTAGAATTTGCCTATTTCATTCCTTTCCAAGCTACTACTACTATTCTATTTCTTATGCAAACTTCAGATGCACTCTGTTAATTCTTTCCCTGCCTTTGGCCTTTCTTGCTCCAATTTCCCAAAAATTAATGTCAGTTACCATTATGACCCACCTACACTCAGAAATTTCAATGTGTCTCTACTTACCTATGGAATAAAATTCAATCTCACTATTCAGAATGTTAGCCATCCTTCAAGTCTCAGTTCAAAAGAAATTTATTGTCAAAAACTCCTATGGGGGCTTCCCTGGTGGTCCAGTGGCTAGGGCTCTGTGCTCCCAATGCAGGGGGCCCAAGTTCGATTCCTGGTAGAGGAACTAGATCCCACATGCCGCAACTAACTAAGACCCAGCGCAACCAAATAAATAAATAAAAAAACAAAATGAAACAAAAAAAAACCCTCCTATGAATGCCGTGGAAATACTATCTATATACTCATAATAATTTAATGCATTCCTTCTTACCTTATTAGTACATAAACAATGTTTATTTACCTGATTGTAAATTCTTTAAGAAAGACAAAATCATAGTCATTCTTGAACATCCACCTCAGCACAGTGATCTGTACCTATGAGACTTTCAACGTTTGTTTACTAAATTTAAATCTAAATCCCAAACTCAACACTCAGTGCCATATTTCCGTTAAAAAATTAATAAACAGAAAGCTCAATTAAATAGTGTCAGGGGACCATAAGGCAGAGCTCTCACCTTATAAGTGCTTCGACAATGGCAGAGTCCAACAGGAAGAAGACAGACTCCTCTACTTCCCTGGCAAGAACTCAGCCAATGAAATGCCCCGGACTCTGTTTACCACAGTCCTCCCAACTTCCTTTTCCCCTTGATAAAGCATTCTCCCTTGTTGTATGGGGACTTGCACATGGCTCACCATGGTTGCAGACCCCAAACTGCAATTCTCTGCTGTTCCTGAATAAACTCATTATTGCTGGAGAAATATCTGGCAGTCTATTTATTTTAGGTCAACACTTTGGTGGCCCATATGGGGACCAGAGAAGACCTCTGAAGGCTCTGGGGCTATTGAACAGATGTGGTACCCACAACTGAGCCACTGTTACTCACTGCTTTCTTGCTGACCTTGGAGTTTGAAGGTACGTCCTTCTCCTAGACCCAAGCTCATGCCCTCTTTGTGTTTGAAGCTCTCCAGGTTTTATTCAGAATCTATTTTAAGGTTTCGTCTTTCTGGCTAAGGCCTTGTTCTGCATGCATTTGGAACTTTGGTCTGATTTTGAGATAACACTGTTTCAACCGAAGCTGGCTGGAAATGCCTTCAGCCCATTCCTTTGGGAATAGGGACTTCTTCACTGAAAAGTGTATTGGTTTTTCAGCCTTCGGCCTCTTCCTTTGGAAGGGGCTATTCTCTGGAAATTGCCTGTAAAAGCCTTTGGCCTGGCTCCTTTAGCACCAAGCTGTCTCCTTAGAACTGGCTGGTATTAGTTTGCAAGCTTTTTGAGCTGTAAGTTATTTAAGCTGTTTGAAAATTGTTCTTTTATTCTAGAGAAAAACCTCTGAGAAATGGGATCCCAGTTAACTAAGTATTTTGAGGGTGCTACCCCTACAGGGACTCCAGCCAAACTGGTATTTAAAAACCATAGTTCCTACCCCTTCATGCTCACTTCTGACTAAAAGGACCGACCTGACCAAAGGCAAGTTAAAATATCAGTGGCCGGGCTTCCCTGGTGGCGCAGTGGTTGAGAGTCCGCCTGCCGATGCAGAGGACGCGGGTTCATGCCCAGTCCGGGAAGATCCCACATGCCGCGGAGTGGCTGGGCCCGTGAGCCATGGCCGCTGAGCCTGCGCTCTGCAACGGGAGAGGCCACAGCAGTGAGAGGCCCGCGTACCGAAAAAAAAAAAAAATCAGTGGCCATTATGGGAAACTTTTGGAATCCCCAAACTTAATTTCCTTAAAACTGAATTAGATCACAATAGCTCAAAAATTTCCAGAACTGAGTGGTATGCCTATTTCGATTGGTATCTTAAGGCTTCCCAATATTATCAGAAGCTTAAAACTCTCTCTCTGCAAAATAAGATTTCAAGATTAACTGAGGCAAACCAGCAATTAAAGAAAGATGAAATGGCTCCCAAAGCCTCAGGTTCTTCTTCCTTGGCTTCCTCTGGTACCATCTCGTCTCTCATCCTTGCATCCTCGTGGCCAGACTGTGCCTCTGGCACCATCTTCCTCCCACCCTTCTATGCCGCTGATGCCTCCTCTATACCCCATACTAATTATCCTGTCAAACTTCTCCTTTTCTCTAAAACTCTTCCCACCCCCTTTCCCTCTGAACTCTTCAGAATTTTTCCCTATAAAATTAAGCCTTCTGAGGATCCAGAAGTTCAACTCTTAATTTCCTATATTCTCTGGATTAAAGCTGAACTGCAAGCCATAGTCAAGTATTTTCCCAAAATAAACCAAAGATCCTCACAGATTTGCTGAGGAATTTAATATAGTCATTCAAACTTATCAATCTTGTTTCTCTGACTCATATCAGCTGGTTCATATACTTGTTGGTTAAGGCCAGGCCCAGCATAGGATGAAAACTGTTAATTGGGAAAATCCTGAAAGGTCTAACTTATATGGTCAGGTTCAGGCAATCGCTAGGTGGCTTCATCGAGCAATTCCTAGGGCTTTACCAAAGCCTGTTGACTGGAACAGAATCCAGCCTTGCACACAAACATTGGATGAACCTGTTCATGACTACTACATGACTTCAGACTGCTTCTAAAGAAAATTCTGGTCTTCCCTCAGATGTTGATTCCACCCGGGCAGCTTTTAACTCTGTTATTAATGGGCTGGACTGGGACATTTTCCCTTCTAGTAAAAAGGACTAGGATGAAATGGAAAACTATCTCTAGTTCAGACTTAATTAATCTAGCAAACCAGCTCTCTCACACTTCACATGAGTCACCTAAAAGGAAGAACACCATATTTCTTAATCTTCAAATCCAGCAAATGAAGATTCCTGAATGAAATCAAAACTTTCCCAGTTTCTGCTATTATTGCAAAAAGCCAGGACACTGGGAAAGATTGTTACAAATTTAAGTGTTTGAGTGCCTTCAGTCCTCTAACCAGCCTTTCCAATGTCCTTTCAATTCTCAATAACGGGGCTTTGAGGAATTATAGGGGCTCTTCCCAGTTCTCCCTCTTAATCGGGGTGGAGAAATATTTCTCCTGATTGAGGATGAACCTCTTCCTGTTCTGACACCAAAGGCACAATCTCGGTGTTCAACCCCACTACTATAAAGCAGCCCGTGCTGTGGTTCAAACAGTGGGGATCGCTAATGAACTTCACGTTTTAGTCATGGTCTGTAGGTTTTATAGTGGACTGAAAGAAGCCTTCTCTTGCAGACCGGTTACTCCCTCTTCTGGGGCTAAAGTACTTTTGGAAAAGATTGTCCCTACCTGAGGAGCTCCTCTCAAACATCATAGTGATTTAGAAATCCATTTTACTGGCTAGGTGCTTCAACAAGTTTGCGCTGTTTGGCCAGTTTTACAACGTTTTCACTATGTTACCACCTTCAATCCTCTGGTTTAGTTAAATGCACTAACAGCATTATTAAGATTCAGTTAGAAAACTTTGTAGAGGCCCTCCAAATACCTTGGCCCAAAGCATTGCTGTTGGCCCTCTAAATCCCAGATCCACTCCTTTTGGAACTCGTAAACTCTCACCCTTTGAGATAGTCACAGGACACCCAATGCACTTGGCTCCTGCCTCTTTTGACCCACAACTGATAAAAGGAGAGATACTCCAATATTGCAAAGGCCTAGTTGTTTCCATTAAAAATAACCATGCTCTGGTAGAGCAATCTTTTCACAGTGCACCCTTGGGAGATGATGACCTTAAGCATCACATCTTGCAACCTAGAGATTTTGTCTACTGGAAAAGACACTTCCAAAAGAATGCTCTTCAACCTCACTGGAGAGGCCCCTATCAGGCACTCATAACCAACCCTTGTGCCACCAAACAACAAGGAACAGACTCTTGGATTCACATGACACACCTAAAGAAAGCACCTAACCCTGACTGGACCTGTACATCATCTGGTGACCTGAAAGATTTCCCAGAAATGAAGCAGATGACATGTGATGAGACAGCTTTCCCAAGATACCCAGGCCAGGCCTCTTAGAAGTTTGTCACCAAACCTTTGATGATGACATAACACTTCAGATGATCTCCAATGTCTATAATCTTGATAAGATATGGACTTCAGAAAACTGCCTAAGAGGTCTCCCTCCTACCCCTCCTCGTTACTTGAATGTGACTGCAATAGTTTTCCAATCTGCACTTTTGCTCTGACATGAGACACCACACCCAGAAACTGAGGGACAAAAAGAGCTAAAACTAGAAACCTTGATTCTTGATCAGTGGTGCTTTCAGAAAAAGGTCTTGATCAAAGGGGAAAATGTAAAAAATTCATAAACAGAAATCTCAATTAAATAGTGTCAGGAGATCTATTTAAGGGGGAACTCTCATGCCCTGAAACTATAGTAGAGACCAACAGGAAGAAGAAAGACTCCTCTTTTTTCCTGGCAGCGACTCAGCCAATGAAAAGCCATGGACTCTGTATTTCCTGTAGCCCTCACAACTTCCTTTCCTCTCTATAAAAGTGTTCTCCTTGGGGCTTCCCTGGTGGCGCAGTGGTTGAGAGTCCGCCTGCCGATGCAGGGGACATGGGTTCGTGCCCTGGTCCGGGAAGATCCCACATGCCGTGGAGCGGCTAGGCCTGTGAGCCATGGCCGCTGAGCCTGCGTGTCTGGAGCCTGTACTCCGCAATGGGAGAGGCCACAACAATGAGAGGCCCACGTACCGCAAAAAAAAAAAAAAAAAAAAAAAAAAAAGTGTTCTCCTTGTCATGTGGGAACTTGTACATGGCTCGCCATGGTTGCAGACCCCAAATTGCAATTCTCTCCTAATCCTGAATAAACCCATTTTTGCTGGACAAATATCTGACAGTATATTTCAGGTCAACATATGTATATATTAGTATACATATATTTAACATCTATGAATATATTACCCAGATGATCTATTTCAAAGTTGACTTTAAAAACCACATACCTTGATACATACATACATATATACATACACACACACACACACACACACACACACACACTCATTACTTGTATGATATCTATCAAATATCAAGTGGATATTAGTGTTCCTATGTAGATATATGATTTTAAACAAGTGATTAATAATCTAAATGTAAAGCATTTCAATATCATCATTATCTTGTGTAATGTAAATTTAACAAGAATATGAACAGTAGAAGAAGAAAAACAAATTTTGATTTTTCTGGAATGAAATATTTTTAAAAGATTGACTAGGTGGCGCAGTGGTTGAGAGTCTGCCTGCTGATGCAGGGGACACGGGTTCATGCTCCGGTCTGGGAAGACGCCACATGCCGTGGAGCGGCTAGGCCCGTGAGCCATGGCCGCTGAGCCTGTGCGTCCGGAGCCTGTGCTCCACAACGGGAGAGGCCACAACAGTGAGAGGCCCACATACCACAAAAAAAAAAAAAAAAAAAAAAAAAAAAGTAGATTGACTAACCATTAATAAACTCAGTTTGTTAATTCCACTTATTTACAAAGAAACTGATTGTTACTGATGGGTCTCTACCAGGCAAATAATTAGACATAAAGATGACAAAAACAATTCTTATATGAGACCAACAACATTCATTTTAGGCTTTGAGGTGGGGGTAAACATAACAAAAGTAGAACTATAATTGAAATTAAGCTACAGAATAAACTTTTCAGAGAGAAATACCTTTGCAGCAGATACTAATGCTTCTTTATTTCTTTGCCTTTCTTCCTCCAAACATTTTTCCAATATTTCCTGTAAATGATAAGACAGCTAGACATTAAAGTATTATTTGAGGTAACAGAACATTCTTTCCACAGTCCAAGCAAACTTAAAGTATTACCTTCTGTTCTTGAGATTGCTGAGTCAAAGCTTCCTTTATTTTTTCTTTTAATAGTTCCTTCTCTGTGGCAAGCATTTCAAGGAGCCTCTGATGCTACAAGGAAAGATAACTGCATTATGATTATGGTTCTGAGACTGATAATCTATCAACATGGAGAACAGCTGGTAGAATTCATTTGAAGTAGTTACTAGAGGAAAGAAGAAAGTTTGCTAAAATGAAGGCTTAGGAGCCAAAAAACCTGAATTCACCTTTCTTCCATCAGTCAAGATATACTTTTTTCGCCCCCAAACTCAATAAAGTACATGACATGAGATCTAATTTAAAAACATTCCAAATATGAAGTGAATCAGAAAATGATAAAATGTCCTTTCCTAAAATTAAATTTGGAAAATTTACTCGTTAAAACTATTATTAGCTTGCAGTAAGAGAGCAAGCAGATTATAACTGATGTTTGCCTGATGAATAATTATCTTAACAGATTATTTGTGTTTCTAGTAAAGCACTGTTACAGAAATTGAAAGATGACTGTTCTCATCTCAAGATTTTACCATAGATTCAAAAAAATAAATCTATGAAAACGGTCAAAGGAATATTATGTGATAGCTAATGTTAAAGAATATAAAGTTCATGTATTTATTTTTATTCCAATGTACTAATGAAAAAGCACACAGAGCCATCAGCTAATTATCATGGACTAGACAATTGGAGTTTGAACAAAGTTTTCTTAAGAAAGTTCAACATTTGTAGCCTCAATATCTTCAACACAGATAAGCCAGATACTTGTTCTGAACAGTGCTCTTAGGGAAAACAAAACATATATACATATACATATATACATATACATACATATTCCTCCATAACCATATTCACATAGATTTCTCATTCAGTTACTAAAGGCAAGTAAGATATTTTCTCAGATTTAGAATGCCATTTACATAGAAGCCTCCTTTAAATATAAACCAACTCTGACACCCAATATTTTAAAACAGATCTATGTCATTCAAAGTTGTTCTGATTTAAAACATTTTTTAGGCAGGCAGTCTACATTGAGAGTAAGTGACCAAATAGAAAGTTAAGATAATCTATTATTCCTGTTTTTAATTTTAATGTTTTTATGTTTCAAGAAAACAAGAAAAATTACAAAAATGTGGTTTTTCTTTAAAAACAAATCCAAACTGTGATATAAATCATGACATGGTGATGGGAAATTATTGGTACCATATGAATTTGTGAAAAGCATTTGACTAATAAATCAGTAGGCTTAGCATATGATATGTAATAATAACTGAGACTTTAATGTTCTATTCTTTGAAAGTCTAGATGCACACAGAATTTCATAGTCAGAAACAATACCTAATCCTATTTATAAAACACGCATGATAAAATGTGTTTTACCAGGCAAATAATTAGACTTCAAAATGATAAATATAATACAATTCTCATATGAGACTGAAAATATTCAATTTAGGCTTTGCGATGGGAGTAAACATAACAAAAACAGAACAAGTAAAAATTATTGGAATTAAACTGCAAAATAAAGTTCTCAGAGTCATCAATAATCCTGAAAATGATTTCTCCTTAAAATGAATTGTTATATTAATAAGTCAGACTAATCAATAAGTAATTAACTATAAGTAGGCCATGCTTTTCCAGGGGTCCAACAAGAACTATTCAAAGAGAATAACATTAGCTAAAAATGACAATGCAATGACAATGACAATGCAATAAAAATTCATTCCTGAGCCACATTTCTTAATTCTGACAGTATACTATAATAGAAGACTATTTTTGAGCGTGTTTGAGCCAAAATAAACCTCACATTATCATTTGAAAGAAGCATCCTACATAAAATATACCCTAAGTAAAAGCATAGATCTACTTGAGAAAATACAAGTGACTGACTTTACTTTAGACAGATAGATAGCTAAAAATAGCTAACTTTTTTGACCACTTTAAAGTTTCAGACACTGTTACAAGTGCTGTACATGTGGTTGTACCATATTAAACACAACAGATTGCTAAATCAGATGACATTCTTCCTCATTTTCAGATGAGTGATCTGAGACCCAGAGAGGCTAAGTAATTTACCAGCTCTCAAATGAAGAGCTTCAGCAATAATTATATCTGCACACTCATGTTCAGCAGTAGTAATCACTTAATAGATAAAAGCAGTGCCACTATTACCTAGTTACTAAAGCTACATAATATAAGTAGTATGTCTGGTAAGACCTCACTTCCATTTGGCTTTAAAAGAATTTGAATAATCTATGCTTTTGATTTTGTTCTTTTCAGAATATTAAAATAATTTTTTGAATAAATATCAGTTGATATTAGGAAAGATGATTCAGAAAGATGCTGAATGGTGTGGCAAAAGTTTATGTCTTAAACAGTTAATTTGTAAAGTGAATGATCCACAAGTGGCTAATTGAGAACGATATAGGGGCTTCCCTGGTGGCGCAGTGGTTGAGAGTCCGCCCGTCGATGCAGGGGACACGGGTTCGTGCTCTGGTCCGGGAGGATCCCACATGCCACCGAGTGGCTAGGCCCGTGAGCCATGGCCGCTGAGCCTGCGCTCCGCAACGGGAGAGGCCACAACAGTGAGAGGCCCGTGTACCGCAAAAAACAAAAAAAAGAAGAACCGTATAAAGTTCAATAAAATATACTGTTTTTGTAAGAATCACATACATTCATCGTGAAAAATGTAAAGAAGTGAAAATCATCCAGGGTTCCATTACCCAAAGAAAATCACTGATAGCACTTAGACAAACAACCTTCTGGAGAGCTCTCTGTGTATTTAAATACATAGATATACATAAACATTTAAAATAATATGTTTATAATACTGTTCTGTAATCTTTTGCACTCAAGAAAGGTACTGACATATTTCTATATAAATACAACTATGCTATTTTTTGTTTTATTAAATTAAATTTACATTTTATCATTGTGCTATCTACACACATTCATGTTGTCTGCAATATTTCAATTTAAAAAAAATCTTGATTTTTATGCATGCATCTTTGTGAATCTGTGTATTACAGTCTTACGAAAAATTCCTAGAAGCAGTATGAGCAGGTTGAAAATTGAGCATGTTTTATATTTTGATGCATACCTTCAAACTGTACTCCAGAGAGAAAATACCAAATTACAAACAATAGCAGGACAAGGGATGAGGGAGATGATCTTAGAGAACAGAATCATGGACTATAACGGCAGCTAACTAAGGAAACTGTTCCACTGGAACAATATCCTATAAATGTTGATTTTCTATTGGTCTTTTCTTTCTTAAAATTGTTTAAATTATAAATTAAATCATAAATCTTCATGGTAGAAATTCAACTATATATTTTAATCTTATTTTTAAATTAAATTATCTTAAAGGAAAGTTTACCCTCATATACTAATTTGTAAATTATTATATATCATTTCCCTACCAACTTGTCCATCTCTCTATGTAAATTTATAAATATGTTAATGCATTTTTTCCCAACCATCATACAAGAAATATTTGCTTGGTGTGTACCAACACCTGACAGTGTACTAGTTTCCAGGGATGCTGCTCTCATGGACATTAATGTCTAATAGACAATCCATGAAACATAAATACATTTTCTTATATTTGACTTGTAGAACTATTTTATAAAACAAATTTTCTTCAACAAATACCATAACAACTAATTTTTTCCCAAAACACACATAACTTTTTAAAAGTAGGAAGTACCAAATATGATTTGGAAATAAATAAATAAGTAGAAATAAACTTTTAAAAATATACAAATTTTAAATAAAAAGTTCTAATAGAAAAAAAATAGTTATCCCTCAGTATCCATGGGGCATTGGAGGTCCAACTAATTATAAGTGCTTTTACAGGAACAGATGGCAATAAAAGAGAAGGTGGCCAAAATAATTAAGACCTCAATTATTACAGTACAATATTCTTGCCTTTCATTTACTAATATTAACTATTTGTGGATAAAATATGTCTACAGTGAGAAACAGATAGTTTACGACATATAAACACCTCAAGACAGTGCCTGTTAAATAGTAAAATTTAAATGTTAGGTGCTATTATTACACTACTACTTGTACTTCCTTTATATATTTTGGTAAAAAATATATATAACAAAAATTTCCATTTTCACCAATTTGAAATGGACAAGTGGCATTAATTATACTCACAATGCCATATAACCATCATCACTATTTCAAAATTTTTTCATAATCCTCATCAGAAATTCTGTGCCCATTAAGCAATAACCCATTCTTCCTCATCCCAGCCCCTGGCAACCTCTAATCTACTTTTCATCTCTATGAATTTGCCTATTCTAGATACTTCATATACATGGAATCAAACAGTAATTGTCCCTTGTATCTGGCTTATTTCACTCAGTATAATGTTTTCAAGGTTCATCAGTATTGTAGTATGTATCTGAACATCATTCCTTTTTATGGTTGAATAATATTCCACTGTACATACATACCACTTTTATTTATCTATTCACCTGTTGAGGGACACTGGAGTTGTTTCCACTTTTCACCAATTATGAATAATGCTGCTAAACATTCACGTACAAATATCAATAAATAATATTCGCAATACAGCAATGTACAAAGGTTCCAATCTTTCCATATTCTTTACAATATTTTACTTTCTGCTTTTTAAATTATTATTACTATAGTCATCTTGGCAATCTCATGTGGTTTTTATTTGCATTTCACTATTGACTAAGCATGTTGAACATCTTTACAAATATTTCTACTTCTGATACTATAACTACTCCTTTTCAACTATTACTAGTATTGTCTGTACAAGAAGGAAAATGATTGGAGCTCTTTTTGCAGTTTTTATAGGGGACAGTAGTAGAAGGTGCGCTGGATTTGAGGTTTGTTCATTGACATATTCTTCCAGAAGTAGCAATGTCTTTCCTCTCTGGGCCAGATATTGTTTTAGTTATTTAATCACAATAAGCTAGAAATTATAAAGTATCAACCTTTGGCCAAAAAGGTTTCAGACTCCCTTTATTATATCTAAAATAAAGTATAAAGTATATCTGGAGATTGCCTGTATTACTTCTGCCGTCTGCCTCAACAGAGAATTGCTTAATTGTCTCAATTAACATTCAGCACCCTGGAAATGGCACACATGGATTTTGATGATATAAGAGATAGTCAGTACATTCTTTTGTACCTTACTAGCTGACCATTCCAAGGTGAGGATGTTCTGAACACCTTTTGTTACATACCTCAGAACCGAAATTGAACCAATGAAAACATTTATCATACGACTCTTTTCAAATATTTATAATTTCGGAACAGAGATACTTTCTACAGAATTTGCAAGACATAGCCTTACAACATTTTGAGAGGCACTATGAAAATTAATTGAAATCTAAACCAGTAAATCTCATTCAAGAACAGTGAAGAGTTTATTATATTTTGTTTATCTAAAATATTCTATTGATTGCTTCTTAAAATTATATTGAAATTTTAGTAATTTTTAAAGCAAATTGAAGAAATAAATGCAAACCACAGAGTCCCATTAATCTTACAGAGTAGCTGCTTAATATAAGGGTATCAAGGACAGTCCTTTGAAATTTAGCTTAAAACAAAAGGCACTCAGAAATGGGTTATGCTTTTCCCCTCTTTTGGAAGAACTTTTTCCAAGAGAAAAATGTTTGATATATACTCAAATATAAATATAGAGGTTCTGTGGTTTTTACTTGATTCCTGTAAAAAAAAAAAAGAAATATAAAAAAATCTCTTCTTTCCTGTAATGTGAGTCATAGGAGATACTGTAAACAGATTTAATCACAATCATACGTAGTTTTTGTATATCAAATTTTAGACTAAGCAATCAGAGAAGCTCATGTTCAGGTATACTGTTATCCATTTATCACAGGTCCACAAACTTCACATTACTTTATATGTATGTGGTGTGTGTGTAGTATATATTCTATGAAGCAAACTCAACAAGTATCTTCTTTCACTTTCTAGAAAGCACAAACACGGAAAAAGATCAAGTGATCTGGTAGGATGGTCTTAAAGCACATCTTCCTATAAGCCTCCATTTAACACGATTTGAAAGACACTTAATAAATTTAATAAACGTCTTAATATAAAGTGAGTCACACACAATTGTTTCATCTCTTCATGGGCCAACACATTAAATATTGTTTGGAAAGAAAACCTAAATAAGATGACCTATGGGATTAAATCTATGCAGTTACCACAAACTCAATAATATTAATAAACTTCTTAAAGTGAATAAAATAAGACTAAAGATAAGCTGTACTAGATTTATTTCACCCAAATAGATATAATTTCTAATAGGCATGAAAAAAATGTAAGCAAATAGGTTATTCCTCCTACTTAAACAGGCCTTTAACCCGAGGGAGTGATATAAAGGGATGAAGCAAAAACTGGGGAAGAAGGCAAGGATGATGTCTCTCACCTCAGCTTTTCATCATTGTACTGGAAGTCTTAGCTAATGAAATAGTGTAAAAATAGGAAATAAAAAGGAAGAAGAAATTAAGCTGTCATCGTTCACAGATGACATGATCATCTTTGTAGAAAATCTTGAGGAATTGACAAAAAATTCCTGAAACTAATACACAATTATAATAAGGTTGCAGTATACAAGATTAATATACAAACGTCAATCCCTTTCCTACATAGCAAACAGTATGAAACTAAAATCACAATACACTTTACATTACCATCCCCCAAATGAAAAATTTAGGTATATATCCAACAAAATATGTACAAGATTTACATGAGAAAAACTACAAAATTCTGATGAAAGATATCAAAGAACAATTAAATAAATCAAAATATATTTCATGTTCATGAAAGGGAGACTGAATGTTGTCAAGATGTCAGTTCTTCCCAACTTGATCTATAAACACAATGTAATCTCAATCAAAATCCCAGCAAGGTATTTTGTGGATACTGACACACTGATTCTAAAGATATGGAAAGACAAAAAAACAAAACATAAAAACAAAACAGAATGGCCAACACAATACTGAAGAAGAACAAAGTTGGAGGACTGACACTCTCTGACTTCAAGACGTACTGTAAAGCTACAGCAATCAAAACAGTGTGGTATTGGCAAAAGAATAGACAAAGAACAGAGTTCAGAAATAGACCCTTATAAATACAGTCAACTGATCTTTGACAAAGGAGCAAAGGCAATACAATGTTATAAAGATAGTCTTTTTAACAAGTGTTGCTAGAATGATTGGACATCCACACACAAAAATATGAATCTAGACAGCAACCTTACCCCCTTCACAAAAAGTAACTCAAAATGGATCATAGGCCTAAAATGCAAAACTTGTAAAATTCCTAGATGACCTAGGAGAAAAACCTAGATGAACTTAAAGGCAATGACTTTTCTGATACAACATCACAAGCACATTCCATGAAAGAAATAATGTATAAGTTGACTTTCCACTCAAGAATTCTACTAAAAATACACGTATATACTGACTACAAAGGAACATGAGAGGATTTTTGGGGGGTGATGGAAATGTTTAATTTTAATCTTCTTTTAGGTGGTAGTTGTGAAATTGTACAGGTCCGTCAAAATACAAAGAATGGTACACCTAAGAGGGTAGATTCTATTTATGTGAATTACACTTCAATAAACTTGAATAAAAATATACACATACACTTTAAATTAATTTTTAACTCATACTATTTTTGTCCCTTAAAATGGACTTACTTTCTCTTCCAGGCAAAAGCCAATCTTTTCCCATTAAAATGTTACCTCTTTTGAATTCTTTCTTGAAAACTCAGAATGAATTGCCTGCTCTCTTATCTATAATCCCAGAGTATTTTGTTTCTATCACTAGTGTATTGTTTATTATATTTTATTATAATTTATTTTATAGCTGTCTCCCATAATAAGGCTCTTAGTTTCTTGAAGGCAGAGAATGTTCTTATACTTTTAAAAAACCTTTTTATTAGACTGCCTAATATATTGAAAACTTTCAATTTAAGTTGACAACACCATTATAGGTACTCGTATTCAAGTGAAGTTCTAACAGTTATTAAAATGCCTGCCTAAAGATAACTTAATGAAAAAAAAAGTATTGGATTAATATATGACTCTGATAGCAACAAGCAACTGTCTTTTTCTGTACTATGATGAAAGAAAAAAAAGTAGTGGTCACCTAAAAATTGTACACAAATATTATTGGGAAACTAATTAAATAACTCTAAGTGCAACCTGACCAATGCTTTAACAAGGTTACAGTTTGAACCACACCAGTCATCTGGTTTGCAAGATTTCCTGCTGGACATCAACACCAACCACTCGTTAGACCCAAAACCACCTTGGGAAATAGCTGTGGCTAAGATTTACACAGACCAGTAATGGACTAAATTACTGGTTCAGTTGAAAAACAGGTCAGCAGCATATATAACATGACAGAAATTGGAAAGTCAATAAAAAGAATTATATATCAGACTCCCAGCCCCACTCCTCAAAATTTAGCTGAAAGTTTTAAGACTCTGAAGTTGGAAGACTTAAAAAAGGTCTGGTAATTTTCTCACACAAACCTTATAATTACCATGAAATGCAGATTTGGTGAATAACACCTTGGGAAAGATTATCACATCTTTAATATCTTTTTGATGGGAAATGAAGTAATCACATCAAACACCTTTGGCATATTTTCTTAAAAAATTACACATCCATCTAGAGAAAGAATATAGAAAATAAAAAAACAATGACTCTTTCTCTTCCATATGCAAGAAAAACATATTCCCTAGACAATGAGGGGGATTTTTTTAGCAGAATATTTTATTTTCTCCAGTGTTATAAAACACATATTTTAAAATACAACATACTCCATTATTTCCCCCCAAATAAACTATATATATATATATATATATATATATATATATGAAGCATATGAGGACACACAATAAACACTGTGAATGATCATGAATGAGTATATTATATAATGAAAAATGCAATTTTAAGTTCTAACATCAGTTACAGATAGAATGCTTGACAAAAAATAATAGAATATTCAGAAGGGTTCAACCTGGTCCTGATCAGCTTATGGTAGGGACCAACAGTTTTCAAATTCTGTCCAACAGAGTACTAGACATCTCCATCTCCACTTCAACTAGAGTCACTATGCCTTTATTGGTCTTGTTTGTAAGAAAAGTCTTCAATAGAAGATTTAATCTAAGAAAAGATTTGATGGCTAAAACAAACTTGCTAAAGTAGATAATGAAAACGTATATGCACACTTTTGGTTTCAGCTTTGACATGTAAAGAGCTTGGAAGATCACCCTGATTCTTAAAACAAGAAAAAAAAGCTGAAACAAACTAAAGATCAATGACATGCCTTAGGTCTATCAGAGAACTGGGACAGAGCAAATCCCACCCCACCCCCCAAATTTACAACTAGGAAATCCAGTGAGTCACAGCCAAGATCATCTTACCTAGAGCAGAAGCTACTGGAGATATAAACTGGTAGGTGCTTGAATGGTAAATTTGAGGAACTGCTGGAGGCTGAGTAAGGATGTGTGACAGTGAGAACTCTTGAAAGCTGATGGCTTAGGGATTCCACACACTTTTATGGATTCTCCCCCCAGAAATCCCATCAGAATTTCAGTATGAAGAGCCCAGAAATTTCCCCTCATGGTTCTGTTGAGGGGAGTAGAAAAAGTGTGAATTATTATAACCACTGTGAATTATGCCTAGAGCATTCTCCATAACAAAAGCCTATTCTTTAGGTGAAAAGACTTTATCAAAACCTTATAAACCTTCCACCTGGGCAAAAGGTTTTACCAAGATTCCAGCTCCCTCTAGCCTTCCTAGAGGGGGGAAAAAGCCAGCTAACACTTGTGAAGGTCACGGGCCCACTAAAAGATGAAGATTTAATCATAAGATTACAGAATACTTCCCCTCCCCAATGCCTTATATCACCAAACCAATAAGGTTCTAGTATATTATAGTCCATAATAGTTGACAGAGCTGGAAGACACAGACTCTTCTAAGGAGTTCTTAGGGAAGCCAAAGACAAGAGGGGAGACAAAAACAAAAACCTTTAAGGAATCTGAACCCTCTGGTAACTTACAGCAACAGAAAATATTAAACACAGCTACTCACTTCTAAACAAATTAACAAAACCTCCCAAATTAACAAAACCTCCCATGAACATGCTACAACATGTTCATCTTTTTTTTATATTGAGGTATAACTGACATATAACACTATATTAATTTCAGGTATTCAGTGTATTGATTTGATACTTGTATATACTGAGAAATGATCACTACAATAAATCTAACATTGGTCACCATACATAGATACAAAATTATCTTTTAACAAAAAAATTATAAGCATACTAAAAGGCTAAAAAGTCTGAGGGAACCAAAAAAAGGCATCAGAACCAGTTTCAGATATGACAGAGATTTCTGAATTATCAGACTGGAAATTTAAAATAAAGATGATTAATATGTTGAGGAAGCTAATGGAAAAAGAAGATAACATGCAAGAACAGGTGGATAATGTACAGATGGGAACTCTAAGGAAGAAACAAAGGGAAATACTAGAAGTCAAAACAGAAGAAAAGAATGACTTTGATGGGTTCATCAGTAGAGTCAACCTAACCAAGGAAAGAACCATGAGCATTAAGATAGGTCAGTAGGGGCTTCCCTGGTGGCGCAGTGCTTGAGAGTCCGCCTGCCGATGCAGGGGACACGGGTTCATGCCCTGGTCCGGGAAGATCCCACATGCCGCGGAGCGGCTGGGCCCGTGAGCCATGGCTGCTGAGCCTGCACGTCCGGAGCCTGTGCTCCGCAACGGGAGAGGCCACAACAGTGAGAGGCCCGCGTACCGCAAAAAAAAAAAAAAAAAGGTCAATAGAAACTTCCTAGACTTAAGTAAAAAGTGGGGGAGGAGGGGAGGAAAACAAAAACACAGAGCAGAACAGTCAAGAATCATGAGACAATTTTAAAAAGCATAACATATGTGTAATTGAAATACCAAAAGGAGAAGAAAGAATGAAGCAGAAGAAATATTTGAAATAATAATGGGCAAAATTTTTCTAAAATTAATGACAAATACCAAACCACAGATCCAGGAAGCACAGAGAAAATCAAGTAAGATGAACACCAAAAAAACCCCACAAAACCCCTACACCTATGTGATCATATTCAAATAGCAGGGTAAAAAAAAGAAAAAGAAAAAATCTTGGAAGAAGCCAGAGCAGGAAAAAAACACTTTACTTACAAGAGGAAAAGGATAAGAATGACAGTAGATTTCTCCTGAAATCACCTGAAAGATTTGTTAAGAGATTGATCAGTCCAAGGGCAGAGTTTATTTTTTTTAAGTTTTTTCATCTTTATTGAGATATAGTGGACATATAACATTGTGTAAGTTTAAAGTGTGCGATGTAACTTTTTAATTCAATTAAAAGCTATCTTATATTATTAAATTATGTATTCCTGCTTCAGATTTTGATAGGAGGGGAATATTCTTTTCCTGATAACAAAAGTGACTCTTCAATATATTGTCTCCCAAGAGCAGAGTTTCGGATTCAGTAGTCTGCAGTAGTGCTAGGGAACTTGTGTTTCCAACTGTGCCCAAGTGAAGCTGATACTGAAGCTGCTGGGTCAAGAACTACAGTTTGAGATCCATGGCCTTAGTGTTTTCAGCAGCTCGGTTGAGCTGAAGAGAGCAAACTCAGGTGTCGGAGTTGCTGATTAAGCGAAGGTGAGCCAAAATGAGAGTAATAAAGAAGGCTTTAATCACTTACTGGTCTGGTATAAGGAAGTGGCTAAAACCCCTTGACTCCATGGAACTGAGCACAAGGTGAAGGCCAGGTGAATCAGCACAGAAGTGGGAGTCATCTCACTGCTGCAGGAGCACTGAACAAAAGTCTCTGGATGTTTTATGGACCCTGGGGTGGGAGGGAAAAAAAGGCAGGCAGGACGAGGAGAGGAAAAGTACTGAAGACTGAGTCAGAGTGGGGAAGAGTTCTCTCTCCTCCTTCCACTAAGGAGGCTGGGCAGAAGCACCTGAAGAAGACTTCTGCCCAGGGCCTCAGATAAAGAGCATTAGGAATGAAGGCACCTGAGGCAGAAATGCAGCTATGTGAAGAGCATGGCCAGCAGTGGGGCCTGAATACTTGAATGCAGCACCCTTCAAAGGCTACAATGTACTTTCCCTCTGAGACCTGCCAGTAAAGCCTTTGTAACTGCCTAGAATCAGACCTGAAAAAAATCACATATAGGTTTTTAACCAGGAACCAGACTCCTTAAGTATATGCTACTAGGGAAAGTGGCTCATTTTAGGGAGAAACATGAAAATGGATACTGAATCTTTATCTAACATTATAAACAAAGTAAGACTACAGGGATAAAATACCAAAATATGAAAGTTAAAATTATAAAGTTAATAAGAAAAACATGTACCAATAAGCCTTTGGCTGTAAAGACAATAAAGAAATTCTTAAAGAAATTTAGTACAAACCACAAGGCAAAAATGATTAATTGGATTACATCGAAATAAGGGATTTTTTTTTAGCAATAGATATTAAGAACCAAGTTAGTATTCCATTTACAGATGAAAGAAATTTGTTTTATCTAAAAACCTTTAGGGATTAATATTTCAATTGACAAAGAACCCCTGCAAACTGACAAGAAAAATAGATCAAACTCAATTTAATAAAAAAAAGGTTAATGAATAATTTATTGAAAAGTTAATCCCCAAAGTTAACAAACTTATGATAAGACATTTAAGTTAAGAATGAGGTATCTATCACTTATTAAAAAAAGTAAAAATTTGGGAATTCCCTGGTGGTCCAGTGGTTGAGACTTGATGCTTTCAACTGCCGTGGGCCCAGGTTTGATCCCTGGTCCAGGAACTAAGATCCTGCAAGCCTCATAGTGCAGCCAAAAAAAAAAAAAAAAAAAAAAGTAAAAGTTAGAAGCTGGAGAATGCTAGGTCTTTGGGGAAAAATGGGGATGTAGGAACCTGTGCATCGCTGGCCAGATGATAGCCTTGTCACCACCACTCTGGAGAACAAACTGGCAGCACTTAGTAAAATATCTGCATGGCCTATCGTACAGCAGTTACACTCTTGGATGGAGATGATGATAAGAATAGATAGATGAACAGACCTTTTGCTTTTGTTTTTTTTTCTTGCACATTATAAGGGCACATAAAAGTTTCTGGGTTGGTGAAGAGTTAAGAGACAACCTAGATGTCCATTATGGGTGAGTAGATAGAAGAAAAAGGTGAATTCATACCACGGATTCTGAAATTTAGAAAAAGAAATTCAATTTATACATAGTAACGGATAGTATTTACATGAACATAAAGCAACAGTTTTAGATTTTTTAAGCAAAATGTTCAGTGGATTTCTCTTAGAAGCATAGGAAACAATGCATTCTGTACATAATAAAATTTTTGTAAAATAAAAATACATGCACACAAAATAATAACACACAGATTACAAGAACACATTCAAATAAGGACACATTAAAATGGTTCCCCCAATCAGAGGGAAGACACTGGGAGCAGGGAACAAGGATAAAAATTTTATATATGTATACATACATACACTTACACACACACACACACACACACACACACACACACACAGGGAAGGGCCTTGTAAGACACAGGAGGATAATATGCCAAGAACTGAGGAGTATGATTACCTTTCTTCACCTAAGGTTAAAAAATAAAAAGATTACAATTACATCGATAAAGTGAAAAACTGTGTTACTGACAGCTAGCCCAAGAGGAAGAACTGTGAATGGAAACAAAAACCATATTTTTCAAAACACAGTTGAATCACAAAATAAATAAATTGTGCCAGACCTAGCCATGACGTGCATAACAGACTATGCAAGCTCTAATCTTTTAACGACATTTCACTCAGACCCATACATTCCAAGAACACAGAAAAACCAACCTAACAGTAACTCTAGACAGATTCATGTATTCTAAAGATCACAGACTGTCACAGCAACTTTTAAAATACACTTACTTGATCTTAGCCAAAAGACCAAGAAGCGATGAGCAACTTTTAAAATAAATTCTGACAAATCTTTGCAAGACCATTCTATGACCAATTATAACCCCCCCAACTCTATCATAATTCATCCCTACTCCCCCTTTTAGAGACATTCATAGTCCCCTTGGTACGTATTATCCTTTGCTGCAGCAAGCTTTAAACCACACTCTGTTAGACTACAGGTGAGTTCTTGGCAGACTTTGGCTCATGGGTTTTAACAGGAAGGCACGGTGGGGTAAACAGAAGTGGCTGGTCTGGAACAGCTGGAAGCTGCTGGCACTCTAGAGCTTTCCATCTACTCCAGGTCCTTCTACTCTGAGGAGAGCCTACGGAATCACTGTTTTGGGCACAACTGCAAATTCTTCATGTAAGCTCTGTTCCAGGTAGTCTAATCTATTTGTTCCATTCATTTTAATGCAAAAGCAATATAAATATTAAATTAGTTAATAGAGTAAAATGCTTAGAGCATGCACATATATAGCATAATTGTACATGCTTTTCTGGACATGCTACTTGTAAATCTGGTAATTTTATAATCTGAACTTCAGTCCTCACTTCACCTATTTATTTCCTCTTTCATTGCCGCTCATACTATCGAAGTGTTAAAACATGAAAGGAGGGCTTCCCTGGTGGCGCAGTGGTTGAGAGTCCGCCTGCCGATGCAGGGGACACGGGTTCGTGCCCTGGTCCGGGAAGATCCCACATGCCGCGAAGCGGCTGGGCCCATGAGCCATGGCTGCTGAGCCTGTGCGTCCGGAGCCTGTGCTCCGCAACGGGAGAGGCCACAACAGTGAGAGGCCCGCGTACCAAAAAAAAAAAAAAAAAAAAAAGAACAAACATGAAAGGAATAAATGGAAAACTCATAGCTATCTATGAAAAGTTTTTTTGAGATAACCTAATGGGTCACCATTTCTTGAAACAGACCTTGAAAGGAGTTCAAATGAGAATTTAAATGCAGAATATTACTTCCAAGCTTGATTCAGACAATCCTTGTGGCCACCGAAACAATGCTTTGAGTGACCAGGTAACAGAACTATATTCCATCTAACATCAAATTTCTGATTCGTGAGTTTTAATCATAAGGTACCAAAAAGAATGATTAGCTTTCCAATATGAATTATTAAATTGCTTATATGATACAGAATCCATTGAGGATCTTTCTCACGTCTCCATTTTTCATTAAAATCGTTATTTAAAACAGAACACATTTTTAAAACCCTGAGCAAAGAAAATAAATTTAGTAGGTAGAAACTAGTTTTCAGGATAACTTTTCTGCAATAAGCAGCTATATGTTATTATTTCTGCTATCTACTTTCAATACTTTATTTTCTAAAAGCTAATAAAAAGTATTTCATGGGAAATTATTTCTACCCAAAGAACTAATTTTATCCAGAGTGGATATTTTAAAGAAAATATTAACATTTCTGCAGGAAAATATCCAAGACATTGGTTTACAGAAGTAAAATTTTTTTAAAAAAAGTTGTAATTGTAAAGATAGAAAGGTTTTTAAAAAATATTCAAATTAAGGATTGGACTAAACAGCCTACCACTATATAGAATATTCTCATATCATGTCCTTAAATTTAGCAAAAGGTATTTATGAATCTAGACAAATGAGGACATTTTAAATCAACAAAGACAATGTCAACTCTACTTATGTCCCTGTCAATCTGGATCTCCATTCAGCAAACACCGAGTGAATGTAAAATTAAATTCAATTTCTAGAATCACAAAATCTTTAGATCAGAAATGAACTTAAAAGACACAATCTGACTACTCATCCAATGCTTGAAACCCCTCCACAAATTATCCATTAAATGATTGCAGATGTTATAAGTTTACTCCAGAGAAAGGAAATTTGCTACCTGAAGGGAACACTACTCACTCACTATCCCTTTATATTAGGTTGAAATATGTGAAATAGTTATAGGTAAAAATGGTCTAATATAGCCTATTTCATATCAACACAATACCGTTAGGTGAACCTTATACCACTTTGTATTTTCATGTTGAGTTAAAATGTTTCCTTCTAGCTTCAGTACCCTAGTTCTATAAGGTTCCAAAATAAGTCTACTCTTTTTTCATATAACAATCTTCCAAATAGGCAACTTATTTCAAGTATCTTAAATTGTTTTCTATACTATATGTCTGCATGTGCCTTCAACCTTGTATCTGCTGTCCATTAAATATCTTCCAATTTGAATACATACTTTTAAAAGTATGACACTCAGTACTGAAAGGAATTATGTGATGTAAGTCTAAAAAGAGTGGTACCTTCCTCTTGTTTTTTTTTTTTTTTTTTGGAAAGTTAATTTCAATTACATCAGACTAAAATGACATTAGTTTTTAAAACTTGCCTTTACAACTTACTGTTAAATAAAAGCCCTAAATGTTAAATACATGTTGTATGGCTGAGTTTGGCTCCTAATTTTCTACTAAATGTTGAAGTTTTAAGTATGACATTAATTATTCCTTTTGAATTTCGACTTTGGATATAGCCCCACTACTCCAGCCTTTTAAAATACTCTAAATACAATTTAATGTCATATACAAATGTGTAAAAATGCTTTCAATATTTTTATCCAAATCATTGATAAGAATATTGAGCAGAATATTGAGCAGAATAAGGATGAAGACATCACTGTGGCATTCCACTATAGATCATTCTTCTAAGTGGATATAAATATATAAATCCAAATATTTATATATTTGGTGGGACCATTTACCCAATTTTTATCTAATGCCCTTGCCCTCATGTATTTCATACTTTTTGTTTGCAATGATCTTTGAGAACTTAATTTATTAAATTTGAGATAATCTGTCCTGCTCCATTTTCCTGTCTATCCTAGTAAATCTGTCCTCCAAAGGGTAAGTTTAGTAGGACAATATTTTCTTAAGAATCCAACCTTGGTTCCAGAAGTCACCAATCGTCTTTAACAATCCATTCTGGAATCACGCTAGGAAACATCTCAATAATCACCAGTTTGTGAAATATTCTTTTTGAAAGTTAAAAATACTTTTGCATTTGTAGTGCAGAGTACTTAGCTCATTCTTTTATCACAGGTAATGTTTCACTGCTTTCATTTGCAAGTTCCTTGATCACAATTCACCTGGACAGGCAATTATGTACATATTATCAGCTGACTGGTACACAATATCAATCTTCTCACTACTCTAGGGCTTCTGTTCCCCTTTACCAATGTCCTCTGTGAAAAAGTGATTTTTATACTGAGGGAGAGTAGTGAAAGAAAAAACAAAACACAACACAGGACTTAGAGACGAAAAAATTAAACAGGAGTTAAGTTCTAATTTCTCCATTTGATCACTACAAATTTTCCCCCAAGCAATGAGTAGGACTATTCTTTCCATGGCTTTCTTCTTATGTAAACATTACTTACATTATTTTAAATGAGGATGATGATTGGCCTGTTCTCTCAAAGAATATATTCAGAAGAAAGAGGAAGTAAGCTTCTAATTTTCTGTATAGATTTCAATTTAAAATTTCACTTCTTTATTCACTCTCTCAAATTTATGCAGAGAATAAAGAAAAGTGAAGTATATGGTAAGAGAAAAAAACAATCCTATGGCTAGCCACAATCTGCCAACATTATCACTATATATATAAATTTGGGACAATAATTAGCAGGTAATAAAATGTGTTTTTCCTGGCAGATAAATGGTCTCAAGGCACACTTTTTCTGCATATTTTATGAGAATGAGACTCAAGTGATCCTGATGGTATGCTAAGAATGGATTAGAATAATAATGCCATAACTCTTATAAAAGTAATAAAAATTAGTGTTACTGTCTATAACCATTATAGCAAATGAAGTTAAAAAAATTGGTAATATTTGTCATTAATGGATTCTTGTAAAATCTGAAATTTGATACCTACCCTTTTACTCATACAAAGAGCAGTATGAAAAATTAATTACCAAAAAATGGATGAATTAACATAACTAAATGAATTTTGTTTGAATTTACAAGAAAACTAAACTGTGACTATTTTGATGTAATTATAGTACTTTTGGTTATGCACGGTAAAGACGACAACCAGAAATCTTCAATACCTTTCTAAATAAATAAATAATCATATGATAATACAGTAAGCATTCGGCATGTCCTAAAATGACAGAGGTGATAAGAGTGACATATGCAAATGGAGGCTTTCCAGCACTTTCATTGACTATATAAATAGCCAAACAAAACTCCAATACACAAATAGTACAGAGTATGTATAGAAAAGCATGACAAAGGGCTTAAGCGTCCTTAAAAGGTCATGGCAGTCTCAAAGATAGGCAAATAAATACAAAGTACCAACTGCATTAGTCAGGATTCTCCACAGAAACAGGACCAGTGTGGGGAGGGAGAACTGAGATTTATTTATTTTAAGGAATTGGCTCATGCTACTGTAGGGGATGGCAACTATGAAATCCTTAGGGCAAGCAGGCAGGCTGGAAACTCATAGGATTTCTATGTTACAACATTGAGGAAGAATTTCTTCTTTCTTGGAAAACCACAGTATTTTCTCTTAAGATGTTCAACCCATGGGATGAGGCCCACCTACATTATTTAGGGTATCTCTTTTATTTAAAGTCAACTTACTATAAAGATTAGTTAAATCTACAAAATACCTTCACAGTAATATCTACACGAGTGTTTGACCAAATGACTGAGCACCACAGGCTAGCTAAGGTGAGACATACAGTTAACCATTACACAAACCTAAAAGGTTTATCAAATTACCAGTTTAAAAATGTGTTTAAAAGCTCAGTGAATGAGCACCTTCTTGTATTGCTTGATAGTTATAAATTGGTAAACACAGAATTTTTTCAACATGTATTACAAAGTCTTAAACTGTTAATAATATTAAGAGTTAATAATGACAACAAAGATTCCTGCCATATAATTAATTTTACTTCTGTCAAAGAAAAAAACAAAAATAATATATGGGCAAAATTACTCATTGCAGCACTCTGTATACTGGAAAAAGAAAATCACAACTAATTTAAAAACATACCTGTAATGTTAATTGAATATGGGAAGATAAGCTATAATCACAAGTATGAGAAAATGAACAAATTGGTGGGGAATAGAATAAAATATAAATAGCACTTAAGTGGACTAAGGTTCTTTTTTTCTTCTTCTTCCTTTATCTTTCATTTTCCAAGGAACAGGTAAACACTGAGGGCAACAGAGAGCTGCATGGGGGAAAGGACTGTGTTTTATTCACTGCTTTTTCTCCAGCACTCAGCAGAGTGTATAATGCATACAGATGTCAAATATTTGCCTAATGAACACTACATATTTAAAACAGAAAAAAACATTGTAAACAAATGAACTATCTACATCTTTAGTTTCCTTATTTTTATTTCATTTTCATTTAGAGCTATTTGGATATCAAAGCCCACCTGATAACACTGCTGAAATACAACGATTTGATCTAAACCTATGTAGAATCATTTTAGGTTTCTCACACACATAAAAAATCAGAAATATTTCATCTAGAACCAAACTGAATATATCAAATCTTCTACATATTTCCTAGATTACATAATACATAAGAAGAGGGTACAGGATAAGAAGAGAGTACAGGCAATTTTAAGCAGATTTTAAAACACAGATGCTAATTTTTTTTTTTTTTTTTTTTTTTTTGCGGTATGTGGTCCTCTCACTGTTTTGGCCTCTCCCGTTGCGGAGCACAGGCTCCAGACGCGCAGGCTCAGCAGCCATGGCTCATGGCCCCAGCTGCTCTGCGGCATGTGGGATCTTCCCGGACCGGTGCATGAACCCATGTCCCCTGCGTCGGCAGGTGGACTCTCAACCACTGTGCCACCAGGGAAGCCCCAAAACATAGATGCTAATCTTAAAGAGTAAATTAGCTTCATTATTTGAAATGAATCAAATATTCATTGTAATCATCTGCCCAATTTCACTTACTGAAATTTCTTCAAGAACTTCATAAAAATCTATACTTTTGTAGCTCATTTTACTAAAATGGAAAAAAGCACTATTTCTAAATAATGTTGCAGAATGTAATATTATTTTTTGGAATAAAACCTATAAGATCTGTTTGGTAAAGATAGTATAATGCAATAAGAGGGCTGAAAATGTCCAGAATATTTGCTCTGACATAAAGTATATGACCCATTTGAGTTTCACAAGAACTAATTCTAAAGTAGAAATTACAATGCCAGGATTTTAGGTAGTTGTAAACTAAACCTGTAATTTAACTAGATGGTAAAGCTGAAGTAGAAATGCCAAAAATTGTGATCAAAGAGGCATTGTTTTTTGTCTTGTTTTGCTTTTAGGTTCATGCAGTACAAAGAATACAATAAAAAAAAAAAGGCAGGCAATATTTGAAATCACAGATATGAGCCCTTCTGTTTGCCAACTGTGTGATCCTGGGCAAAATACTTATCTCTAAGCTGTAGTTTTGTTATCTGCAACATGTAAGAAATTAAGCCTATCGTAGGAGAATATTGTAGGGCAGTGGTCCCCAACCCTTTTGGCACCAGGTACAGGTTTTGTGGAAGACAATTTTTTCATGGACCGGGGTGGGGGGATGGTTTAGGGATGATTCAAGAGCATTACATTTATCGTGCACTTTATTTCTATTATTATTACACTGTAATATATAATGAAATAATTATACAACTCACATCATGCAGAATCAGTGGGAGCACTGAGCCTGTCTTCCTGCAACTAGATGGTCCCATCTGGGGGGGATGGGAGGCAGTGACACCCAAGTGTGCTGCTTATGTTCAGTCTACTCCGTGATCTCGCTTTGGTTGCCGTCACTGCAGAAAACCCTGCTTCACAAAGACAGGATGTTGGAAATGGAAGCAGGCCTTTCAGTGCTTTTGTGGCAATCTCAGGATATTCCACCTTGACTTCAATCCAGACCGTATGGAGATTTGAAGTTGTCTCATATTTTTTTTTTTTTTTTTTTGCGGTACGCGGGCCTTTCACTGTCGTGGCCTCTCCCGTTGCGGAGCACAGGCTCCGGACACGCAGGCTTAGCGGCCATGGTTCACGGGCCCAGCCGCTCTGCGGCATGTGGGGTCTTCCCGGACCGGGGCACGAACCCATGTCCCCTGCATCGGCAGGTGGACTCTCAACCACTGCGCCACCAGGGAAGCCCTCAAACATACTTTTAAGGCCACCGTCATTTGCGATCTCAAGCAGTTGATCCTCTTCTAGCACGGACAAAGTCGATTATTCACAAATGGGTCGCGGATCCATTCCTTCCCAGTTCAGGGTTTTTTTGTGGGTGGGAAGTAACGCTCAAACTCTTTTGAAAGCTGAGACAGGTGATCATGCCCCAGCTGGGAGAAAGAAGGCCCTGTCTCAGTCTCTTTCAAACTCTCTGTTAATGTTTGAAACATGTCAAAAATCCTAATGTTCACTCATCGCCTCCATAATTCCAGTTTGGCTTTGAATGCAGCCACTTTATCTGCCGACTTAAACACAGCTGTCATTCTCCCCTGAAGTGACAGATTGAGTTCGTTGAGCAGGTTGAATATGTCACACAAGTAAGCAAGCTTTGCGACCCATTCTGTGTCACTGAAATGTGCTGCCAGCGGTGACGGTTTTTTGAAAAGAAATCTCTGGAGCGGCTCTTGTAACTCAAAAACTCTGGCCAGTGATCTACCTCTAGAAAGCCATCTCACTTCTGTGTATCGGAGAAGACGTGTGTGCTCTGCACCCATCTCCTCACAGAGCTGCGTGAACAGACATGAGCTAAGGGCATGTACTTTAATGTGGTTGATAATTTTAATCACATCCTGCAAAACGTTAAGTTCAGGTGACATTTTTCAGCTAGCCAGCATTTCCCTGAGGATGACACAGTGTGTAGACTCATATTCATAAGCAACCTCTTTTTTTTTTTTTTTTTTTTATATTTTTTACACGGGCCTCTCACTGTTGCGGCCTCTCCCATTGCGGAGCACAGGCTCCGGACGCACAGGCTCAGCGGCCATGGCTCACGGGCCCAGCCGCTCCGCCGCATGTGGGATCTTCCCGGACCGGGGCACGAGCCCGTGTCCCCTGCATCGGCAGGCCGACTCTCAACCACTGCGCCACCAGGGAAGCCCCATAGCAACCTCTTTGACCTGAGTAGTGAAACCAGAAAACTGTCCAGTCATGGCAGCTGCTCCATCTGTGCATATACCGACACAAAATGACCAACTCAGTTTTCCCGCTATGTAATCATTTAAAAACTTGAATAGTTCTGCAGCTGTAGTGTTGGTTGGCAACAAAAGTACACATAACATATCCTCACGCACATCCTCCTGAAAAATACATCGCACAAAAACAAGCATTATTGCCTTGTTGTCAACATCGGTAGACTTGTCAACCTGGATTGCATACCACAGTGACTCATTAATCCTCTCTAACAATTGTGCCTTAATATCCTCTATTTCATCAATTCGTCTACTTATGGTGCTAGCCGAAAGAGGAACATGTGCCACCTTTTGAACTGCAGCCTCTCCTAAAAGTTCATGACAAATGTCCTTAGCATCAGGCAGGATCAACTCTTCACCAATACTAAGGGCTTCTTAGCTTTAGCAATGCGGTTAGCCACTAAGAATGATGCTCTCAGTGCAGACACATTTGAGGAAGTGGTGGCCTGCAGTAACTGCTTCTGTTCTTCGTGTTCACGTTTTTTTCTTTTGAGAAACTCCAAAGGCTTGTCTTTTAATGCAGGGTGCTTGGTCTCTATGTGGCGAAGCATTTCATGGCTTTGTTGGATAGCCGGTCGCCACATATTATACACAGCGGGCTTGGAGGACGTGAATCACCTGTTGCAATGAACCCGTAATTTAAGTAGGACTCTTGGTATTTTCTCTTAAATGCAGCTTTCTTTTTGTTGACAGTCTTAGAGTCTTCTGCTCTCTCATCATTGGGTCTTTCCCCCTTTTCAAAGAAGCTCTCCAGCGACGTCTGTTTTTTACTCATTTTGGCTAGGATTCGCTTGTGGGCTTACCAAAACTGTGACTGAGACAAGTGCACAGTGCAGGACAGAGGCGCGGACAGAAGTGGTAAATAAAATAATGGGTGGGCCAGGCAAGGACTAAAATAAGTGGATTCTGACTTAAAGCCTGCTACCAGATGCAGCTGTACAATTGAAGTACATCAATTCCCTTACCACTATAAATCCTGCCACCAGATACAGCTTAATTGTCACTTGCCACTCACTGATAGGGTTTTGATATGAGTCTGCAAGCAATTGATTTATTATGGTCTCTGTGTGGTCAGACCTCTCTGTTAATGATAATCTGTATTTGCAGCCGCTCCCCAGCACTAGCATCACCGCCTCAGCTCCCCCTCAGATCATCAGGCGTTAGATTCTCATAAGGAGCGTGCAACCTAGATCCCTCGCATATGCAGTTCACAGCACGTAGGGTTCACGCTCTTATGAGAATCTAATGCCACCGCTGATCTAACAGGAGGCGGAGCTCAGGCGGCAATGTGAGCAATGCGGAGTAGCCGTAAATACAGATGAAGCTTTGCTCCTTCGCTGGCCACTCACCTCTTGCTGTGCGGGCTGGTTCCTAACAGGGGGTTGGGGACGCCTGTTGTAGGGATAAAGTGACCTGTCTGTAAAGCAATTAATACAGTATAAATAGTAGTAGATAATAAATAATTGTACTAAGTTTATAAAGAGAACTTTAAAAATTCAAACTTGCTATAGGATTTTTTAATACATATTATATGTTATAATGAAAAGAGTCATTCAATTCATACTCTGTATTTTTAAAAAATTATATTTAGTTTTCACGTCATTTAATTTTTATAAATGTCCTTTAGGCATCTGACAAAGAAACGCTTCATTATCATGTATTCTTTATATTTTGTAAATGACTGTGTTCAAATACTCTATACCTTGATTTCAGAGTTCCAAAAATTACATTCAGTGGAACACCAGTATTCCATGGATATAAACAATGTTCCCAAAAAAAGTGTGATCGTGAAGGAAGTGGGGAAAATGATAAAGTTACTTTAAAACAGAACTGAAAGCTTATACTATGTAAATGTGACTACTGAACTTTTTTATTCCCTCTCTCTTCAAAATCTCTATTAATAGTGAATTATAAACTTACTTTTTACTTTTTCCAATATTATCTGTCATAGACACACTGGTATGTTTAATTAATGCCAACTGAGTTTTTATTAAATTCTCCTTCTATTTCTGACATTTTTTGCTTTAAATTAAATCTGGAATCAAACCCAAATTTTGTTGCCTATTAGATGGGTGTTACCATATTGACTCACTGATTATCACTGCTACAATCTCACAGTGTCTTTATAAAGAAATAAATAAAATAGCACACGTTATGGATGTACTGTAGTAATAGACACACAGTAAATATTCAACTGATGGTACTAATTGTTGTAATTATTAAATAAATAATTCCTGGTTATTTACTCTATTACTGATTAAGTTATATAAAGAAAAATGAACTTACAAAATGTCTTTTAATAAATTTTGTCCAAAATTCTACTTGGACAAAAGCAGATATTTTGTTGATACTACTACTTCCGCTTACTTTTTATAGGAATTGGATTGAAAAGCAGTATTCATTTGTTCATATTTATCCTGTGTTATTTTGTTTACGAGTCTCTTGTAAGCAGTAAATGACTGAATTTTGCTTTTAAATCCAATACGATCTGAAACTCTTATAATGTAAGAAAAAAATAAGACCATGATAGTTTTTTTAATTGAAGTAGAGTTGATGTACAATGCTGTGGCAATCTCTGCTGCACAGCAAAGTGACTCAGTTATCCACATAGAGACATTATTTTTTTATATTCTTTTCCATTATGGTTTATCACAGGATATTGAGTTTATCACAGGATATTGAATTCCTGTGCTATACATTAGGATCTTGTTGTTTATCCATTCTAAATGTAATGGTTTGCCTCTACCAAATCAGACTCCCAGTCCATCCGTCTCCCTCCCTCCTCCCCCTTGGCAACCACAAGTCTGTTCTCTATGTCTATGAGACTGTTTCTGTTTTTTAGATATGTTCATTTCTGCCATATTTTAGATTCCAAATATAAGTGATATCATATGGTATTTGTCTTTCTGTTTCTGACTTACTTCACTTAGTATGATAATCTCTAGTTGCATCCGTGTTGCTGCAAATGGCATTATTTTTGCTCTTTTTTATGGCTGAGTAGTATTCCATTTTATATATGTACCACATCTTCTTTATCCATTCATCTGTCGATGGACATTTAGTTGTTTCCATGTTTTGGCTATTGTGAATAGTGCTGCTATGAACATAGGGGTGCATGTATCTTGCTGAATTATAGTTTTGTCTGGGTATATTCCCAGGAGTGGGATTAATGGATCATATGTTAATTGTATTTTTAGTTTTCTGAGGAACCTCCATACTGTTTTCCATAGTGTCTGTACCAACTTACATTCCCACCAACAGTGTAGGAGGGTTCCCTTTTCTCCACACCCTCTCCAGCATTTGTTATTTGTAGTTTTAATGATGGCCATTCTGACCAGTGTGAGGTGGTACCTCATTGTAGTTCTGATTTGCATTTCTCTAATAATTAGTGATGTTGAGCATCTTTTCATGTGCCTACTGGCCATCTGTATGTCTTCTTTGGAGAAATGTCTATGAAAGTCTTCTGCCCATTTTTCAATTGAGTTGTTTTCTTTGTTGTTGTTGAGTTGTATGAGCTCTTTGTATACTTTGGAGATTAAGCTCTTGTCTGTTGCATCATTTGCAAATATTTTCTGCCATTCCATAGGCTGTCTTTTTGTTTCGTTTATGGTTTCCTTTGCTGTGCAAAAGCTTATAAGTTTGATTAGGTCCCATTTTTTAATTTATTTTTTAATTTCAATTGCCTTGGGAGACTGACTTAAGAAAACATTGGTAGGATTTATATCATAGGATGTTTTGCCTATGCTCTCTTCTATGAGTTTTATGGTGTCATGGCTTAAGTCTTTAAGCCATTCTGAGTTTATTTTTGTGCGTGGTGTGAGGGTGTGTTCTACCTTCACTGATTTACATGCAGCTGTCCAACTTTCCTAGCACCACTTGCTGAAGAGACTGTCTTTTTCCAATTTTATATCCTTGTCTTCTTTGTCAAAGATTAATTGATCGTAGGTGTGTGTGGTTATTTCTGAGCTCTCTATTCTGTTCCATTGATTCATATACCTGTTTTTTGTACCAATACCACACTGTTTTGATTACCGTAGCTTTGTAGTATTGTCTGAAGACTGGGAGAGTTATGCCTCCTCCTTTATTTATTTATTTATTTTGCTCTGGCAATTCTGGGTCTTTTATGGTTCCATATACATTTTTGGATTATTTGTTCTAGTCCTGTGAAAAATGTCATGGGTAATTTGATAAGGATTGCATTAAATCTGTAGATTCCTTTGGGTAGTATTGCTATTTTAACAATATTAATTCTTCCAATCCAAGAGCATGGCATACCTTTCCATTTTTTTGAATCCTCTTTTATTTCCTTTATTAATGGTTTATTGTTCTCAGAGTATAAGTCTTTCACTCCTTGGTCAAGTTTATTCCTAGGTATTTTATTTATTTATTTTGTGCGATTTTAAAAGGTATTTTTTTTTTACATTCCCTTTCTGATATTTCATTGTTAGTGTAAAGGAATGCCACTGATTTCTGAATGTTAATCTTGTATCCTGCTACTTTGCTGAATTCATTTATTAGATCTACTAGTTTTTGTATGGAGTCCTTAGGGTTTTCTATATATAGTATCATGTCATCTGCATATAGTGACAGTTTTACCTCTTCCCCTCCAATATGGATACCTTTTATTGGTTTTTCTTGTCTGACTTCTGTGGCTAGGACTTCCAATACTATGTTTAATAGAAGTGGTGAGAGTTGGCATCCTTGTCTTGTTCCAGATTCTAGCAGGAAGGCTTTCAGCTTTTCACTGTTGAGTATTATACTGGTTGTGGGCTTGTCATAAATGGCTTTCATTATGTTGCAATATGTTCCCTCTATACACACTTTGGTAAGAGTTTTTATCATGAATGGATGTTGAATTTTGTCAAATGCTTTTTCTGCATCTATTGAGATGGTCATGTGGTTTTTGACTTTTCTTTTGTTAATATGGTGTATTGCACTGATTGATTTGCATATGTTGAACCATCCTTGTGAACCTGGGATGAATCCCACTTGCTTGTGGTGTATGATCTTTTTTATGTGTTGTTGGATTTAATTTGTTAATATCTTGTTGAGAATTTTTGCATCTATATTCATCAAAGATATTGGCCTGTAATTTTCTTTTTTGGTGGTGTCTTTTCTGGTTTTGGTATCAGGTTGATGGTGGCTTCATAGAATGTCTTTGGGAGTGTTCCCTCCTCATCAATCTTTTGGAAGAGTTTGAGAAAAACTGGTATGAGTTCTTTTTATGTTTGGTAGAATTTGCCTGTGAAACCATCTGAAGACCATGACAGTTTTACTTGTTGGCCAGACTAATGCTATTTCTACACAAATGTAGTAGCATAAAGTGAAATTAGACGGTCCTCCGAAGATTCCTATAGCATTCTCTGCTTACTCTTTTCTTACCAATATCTCTTATTTTACTGTAGTTGCCTGTTACTAGTTTGACTTTCCACACTGGACTGTAAGTTTTGGGGGACATAGACCTTTTTGTTTTTAAATCCCCCAGACCTACTTCAAGCCTTGGTATAAAACATGCAAAAGTGTTCATTGTTCTTATAGAATAGCTGATGAATGAAAAGTGACTCAAGGAATGAATAAATAAGAAAATGCATATTAAGCATTTTGACAAACACCTAGAACATGATTAGTCCTTGTTAGATATTATAATTATTTAGTGACCTTATTTTTATATTTGACTGTTGAACTTTAACTTGCCTTTATCTTCTGCACTTTTTCAATTAAGATATAACTGAAACATAACATTAGTTTCAGGTGTACAACATAATGACTCAATATTTGTATATACATAGTTATAAACCAAAGTACAAGATCTATACATTGAACACTACAAACCAATGATAAAAGCAATCAAAGAGGACACAAATGAAGACATCATTTTTCATTGATCAGAAGATTCAATAAATCAATAAATTCACTGACAACACAACTCAAAAACACATCAAGATTTTTTGTAGAAATCAACAAGCTGATTCTAACATTTACACTAAAAGAGGAATTAAAAGAGTCAAAAAAGGTTTATAAAAGAAAAAAAACTTGGAAAAATCACAGTATGAAATTCAAGATATACCATAAAGCTACAGTAATCAAGACAATGCTGATTTTGGCATAGAGAACAATGAAACAGACAGTCCAGAAAAGGACCCACACACATATGATCAATTAATTTTCAACAAAAATGCAAAGGCAATTCAACGGAAAAAAGGATTTTCATAAATGGTGCTAGAACAATGGGATACCCACATGCAAAGAATAAAACAAAACAAATTTGATCTATATCTCATGCCACACACAAAAATGACTCAAATGTAAAACCTACAAGTTATAGAGGAAAATATAATCTTTTTGACTGAGGTTAGGTAAGAAGTTCTTCTGTGGGATACCAAGAGTACAGTTCATGAGAAAGAAAACTGATAAACTGTATCAATATTAAGAACTTCTGTTCTTCCCAAAGACAGTTAAGAGAATATAAACATTTACAAATGACATATCTGATAAAGGACTTGAATGTAAAATACCTTCAAAACAAAATAAGAAAATTAAGAATCCAAAATAAAAATGAGCATAAGAACAGATATTTCATTAAAGAAAATGTACAGATGGTAAAGAAGCACAGGAGAAGATACTTAGCTTTATTAGTCAAATGCAAACTGAGTATAACTTAAATGCATATTAAATGCAAGTCAATGCAAATTAAAACCATATAAGACACCGCTACACAGCTACTGGAGTGGCTTAAATTAAAACAAATAAACATGATTATACCAAGCGCTGCTGAGAATTTAAGAAAACCTGAAACAATCATACATTGCTGGTGGGCATACAAATGGTATAACTACTTTGAAAAACAGTCTGACAGCTGATATCAAGTTAAGCATATACTTAGTAACAACCCAGTTATTGCAAATTTTTAAATGAAAACTTATGTTTATTCCAAAATTGCATGTGAATATTTTATAGCAGCTTTATTCATAATCACCAAGAACTGAAAACAACCCAAATTTCCTTTAACTGGTAAATGGATAAACAAATTGTGGCACATCCATACATGGACTACTACTTAGCAATGGAAGGAATAAACTAATGCTAAATATACGACATGGATGCATCTGAAATGTATTATAATAAGTAAAAGAAATCAGCCTCAAAAGGCAACATACTACTGGGTTCTATTTATATGATATTATAGAAAAGGCAAAACTATAGATACATAAAACAGATGAGTGGTTGTCACATACCAGGGATGAAGAAATTACAGTGGCTACAAACAGCACAGAAAAATATTTTGGGGTGATGTAATTCTTCTATATTTTGATTGTGGTTCCTTATATGATTGTGTTTGTCAAAACGCACAGGACTACTTTCACATGGATGAATTTTATGGTATGCTAATTATAGCTTTTTTAATAAAAAATAAAGGGAAAAAAGCCAGTAACCACCCACTTTGCATGTAAAGAATTGTGTGAAAGCAAATATTCTAAATTCCAGGCCCAGTACTAGAAGTTCATATAGGTTCCTGGTGCCATTATACAAGGGACTGATCATCACAGACAGAGCAAATTTTAGTGAATATGGGAAGAGCAGTAGCAAGGTTCAAGAAGTACAAATAAAAGCACAGAACAAGATGAGACAGAGGCCACCAAAGCAACATAACTGAATGCAAAGATCAAGGCCAACAGGAGGAAGAGGCCAGTTTATATGTCTATAATCACTCATATACATAATAACATATACATAATAAATATGTATATAATCATTGATATTGATGGGTGTATCTGAGTATTGATGCGTACTGATAAGACATGTCCTGACCAAACTTTAATCAGGATTCTCTAAGCCCTCTTCTCTACTAGGCCTCAACCTTGGCCCCCATCCTGGCCAGGTCTGCAAGGCCCAATATTAGCAAGAATTCTGCTAAGTCAGGTTACAGAGAATCCCCCCAACCCTTGATACCCAATCAAATTCCTCATTCCTCACTCTTGATAACTGATTACTCTCCATATTTAATCAAATTCCTTATCCCTGTCCTTGACATCTGAACCCTTTGGATTGCCCTCAACAAGAATTCTGTTACATCAGTTTAGTAAGAATCCCCCCTACTCTTGATGTCTCATAGTAATTTTCCATCCACCAATCCCCCAACCTGCTTCCCTAGCTATAAATTCCCACTTGTTCTTGTTGCAATGAGTTGAGCCCTATCTCTTTCCCTTATTGCAATAATCTTGACACCTATCACAACAGTCTTGAATGAAGTATTCCTTACCATTCAAATAAGAGTGACAATAATTTTTTCCGTAACAGTATACATAAACACACACATTCACATCTATGCACCTTGATTACACACAAGAAGCTTTTGGATAGGAAAAGACTGGTAAAAGAAAAATACACTTTCCAAAATAGTTCCTACCTATATATACCAAACTAGTGCAGCAGCAACAATGGTAATAGTGATAGTGGCATAACCCCCTCCTGTCAGAAATAATGCTGTAAAGAGAGAAAGTTAATAAGAAGTTTATTAGATGTAAAGATTAGTATCTTTTTTTCCTGTATCAGATTTTGGGGAACACCAACTGGATGGGGAATGCTCTCTAGGTACTGACTTCTCATCCAAATACAACAAAGTTTTAAGGGCCATTCCTGCTCCAGGACAAATTATCTCACAAATAAATCTTCAGGAAAAAAAGAAAAAAACATTGATCAACATTGAATATTCTGAAAGTATCCTGACAATTATACTCAAATAGCTTTTGTAGTGAATAATATCATTAATAAAAAGGCATAAAATATGCTGAAACTCTTCAGAAAGTAATTTCAACACTTTTTTTTTTTTTTTTTTTTTTTGCGGTATGTGGGCCTCTCACTGTTGTGGCCTCTCCCGTCGCAGAGCACAAGCTCCGGACGCGCAGGCTCAGTGGCCATGGCTCACAGGCCCAGCCGCGCCGCGGCATGTGGGATCCTCCCGGACCGGGGCACGAACCCGCGTCCCCTGCATTGGCAGGCGGACTCTCAACCACTGTGCCACCAGGGAAGCCCTTCAACACTTTTTTCACTTTATTCTTGGTTTTTTGAATCATATCTTCCACATTGATCATAACCACTGTATATTAAACATAGATCTTAGCAAAATTTTTTTAGGTAGAGAAACAAATTTCAATTCAAAACAATTGTTTTCTGTACTGAGGAAAAAAACTTAAATAAACATAGTTTTCCTAATGCAATATATTCATTTTAAAAGGTTATTTGCAAATCACAATGTTACACGTAAAATCACACTTTGCATATTTTATATTATGATTTCACAGATATATCCTCATTAACAATAAATTTACTTCAAAATACTTATTTTAAAATGTACTTCACAAACAAATAATTAACATTTTAAGCTGACTCCTAAACTGGATGTCAGGAGATGAACCTTAAAGAAAATGGGGAAAAATGATTAAAGTAGATAAACATTAAAGTAGGCTATAAAAAGATAATGAGTATCTGAGCCCATAATAGTACTAAAATGCTAGCTAATTATACTTGAAACCCTTGGGTTATCTTCATTTAATTTTTTCCATACTATTTGGGCAGTAAGAAGAATTGCACTCCGACCTCCACCAAAAAGGTCTGATTTTCAGTTCTAAAGCATTACTGTCTTCAATAAGGGGAAATGGTGTTCTCATTGTTTCTAAGGGATTCAAACATAGAATATATCTCACTAGGGTGTGATTTAACAATATGCCACTTGGTTTATTGCTACCTTCTTGCCCTTAGTTCTTCTCTCCATGGGCTTTCCTCTGTGTTTCTTTTTTCTATATTTAAGGTGCCAAGACAACAATATTTTTCTGTTCTGCCCAAGCAGAATGAGAGTGGGTGCCTTGTAACAATCTATGACTACCAATTTTCCTCTAAATGAATGCAGGGAATATTTTAAAACATCCCCATGATCTAGAGATGACACTCAGAAAACCAAGTGTGAACAAATGCCTGTGCCATACAGAAGAGAACAATGTGATATGTAGGATATTCAGGAGACCAGGCATAAATCACCACTCCTTAATCTCAATTCAAGCCAGATACGATTTTCTCTCATTTTAAATGTATTCTAGTCAAAGTAAATTTTTTAAATTAAACCAATTTTTAAAATGCTGGGTACTTTTCTCCTTTTCAATCACATTTTTGGACACTTTCATACATTAATATTCAAATCTTACCCACTTTTCAACTAAAATGAACTCTCACTTTCCACATTGTCCTACACACAGAGAAACCAAGGACTTTTTACTTGCTTGTAATCCAACCTGTCTGACTTCTTGCCTATGTTTATTTATTACAGTAGTAATTCTTAACTGGTAAACTTTTCAGTGGGTTTCTAGATGCATATACTTCTGTGATAAAGTTTGGGTTCTAAAAAAATATATTTGATTAACAGTATAAAAGTTTCTGAAAAATAATGAAGCCAAATGCGTCTTGATATATTAAGATAATGCTAGCTGCCATCAACAAATAATTCCCAAAATTTCAATGACTTAATATGTTTTCTTTCTTCTTCATAGAAATGTTCCTAAATAACAGATTCCCTCCAAATGGTAATTTAATCTCCCCATGTCTATGGTTCTGTCATTGACAAAGCACTTTAATGTTTCTCTTACAAGCCAAAGAAGAAAGAGATGGCAGACAGAGCCCATCTACTTCTTAACCATCTTGGCCAGGAAGTGATTGATACACATTACTTTCATTCACAAATCACTGATGAAAAGTAACTTACTTGAACTTTGTTTACTGTCCAGGGAAATCATAATATAAATTAAACTGCTGAATTTGAAAAAACTTATTTCATATCGACTGTTTTATTTGACAGGTATTTCACGGGAGGATATAATAGCAAAAAGAGGCTTTTAAGAACTGCATCAATCCCGTAAAAGCAAGGGAAAAGGATCCCTGAGGGAGCAGCGGCTAGCCAGTGACAACTCTACTAGGTAAGAAGAAGAACAAATTTTGGTGGGTCGTTAGATACCACTGCCATGCCTGCACAGGATGTTTAAAAAGTCAAAAATAACTTAAAAGTAAAATTACAGAACACCAAAGATAAGGAGAAACTACTAAAAACAACCAAGGATTAAAGACTATCTACAAAAAATAAATGAACTAACATTAGACACCTCATAAACAACAATAGAGATTTAAAGACAATGAAATAATATCTTCAAGGAAAATAACTGTTACAGAATTTTATGTAACACTGAAATATCATTCACAAATTAGGGTGTAACAAAAATTATCAGAAAAAACAAAAATTAAGTAAGTTAATAAAGACTATAGAGTTAATAAAGACTATAATATAGGAAGTAAATTGAACGTTAATAAATAAAGTTATTTATATAACTTTATAAAATATATAAAACTATATAAAACTTTATATAAATAAAGTTAATAAAGACTATAGAGTTAATAAAGACTATAATATAGGAAGTAAATTGAACATATGAGAAAGGAGAGAAGGCAAGAAGTAAAATGAAATATAAAATTCGTAAATATGTGAGTATATCATAATAAGAAATGAAATAACAATAACATTTTGGGGAATTTAAGAACAAACTAGAACTAAATATTAAATAGTTGTGGGTACATGGAGTAAGAGCAAAAACATGGTAAACTCTGTATAATGCTGGCTCTTTAGGGAAGGAGGAGGAAGGAAAACATGACAGAGAAGTTGAGTCTTATCTTTATTTGTCACCCCACCCCCAATGTAAAAGATATGAAGTAAATATGTCATAATGAAACTGGTGGAGTTCAGAACATGCTATCTCAAAATATGACACCTTGATATATTCAATATTTTAAGCTAAAGGAACTTGAGGAAAGGCACATGTGAGAAGGACTCTCTGATCTCCTCCTCCTTGCCCAAAGCAGATCTAAAGACGCTCTTGTCAGAAGGGCCCTCTCCATACCCTGAGGAAAGGCGCATCCTTATCTCTGAAGACAGAGGGATGCCAAGAGGAATCCAAATTAACAGGTTTTGCTAAGCTTCCCCCAGTTTACTACCCTTATGGCACACCTTTTTGTCCTATCATGTTTTTCCATGACTTTACTGCACGAATCCTAGTATAAAAACATTCAGATATAACTGTTTCTTTGGGTCTTTATGAAGGCTCCCATGTCATGTAAAATTATGTTAAGTAAATCCGTATGGTTTTCTCTTGTGAGTCTGCCTTTTGTCTGTTCAATTTAAGGGCCCCAGCCAGAGAACACATCATGGTAGTAGGGAAAACAATTTTTTCCTCCCCTACAAAATCATTTGTTAACTCTTGATACTACATCTATTAATTTTGTGTTTGCTCTATTTAATTACAGGAAATGCAATTAAAATATGTGATAAGGGAAGTTTCAGAATCAATGGAGAAGGAATTATCCAAACCTTATACAAAAATTATGTTTTTAAAAAAATAAAACTGTCAAATGCTAACACAAATTATAGCTAGATTGAAAAATCTAAACATTCTTTCAAAAAGGAAACCTTAAAAAAACATAAAAATGGATGAGTGAACTATTTCTCATATTTCAGGAGAATGGACACCCTTTGCATGCAAGTAATCACAAAGGAACTGATCAAGAGATTTCTCCACATAACTATAGCTACTAGTTATTGAATATTACTATATTCTAGGCGCTGTGCTTCATTTAATCTTTATATAGCCCTGTTGAGATACTTCAATTAACTGTAATTTAGAGATTTTAAAAAGAGGTACAAAGAAATTATATAGTTGCCCCAATCCAAACTACTAATAAAGAATAAAAGACACCATTTGAAGTGGCTTCTTAGTTCACAAAGATAGCAAAAATTGACATGTCCTTTCTTCTAACATATCCCTTTAACTGATCTGATGTTAAAAACACCTAAATAAAGTGGGGGAATGGAATTCCTTCCTCTAAATTTCTGAAACCTGAAAGGTGAGGAATTAAGCATGATGAGTGCTGAAGATGAGCAATACAGAGGCAATACTAAAGAGTGTTTCTCAAAGTTCTCTGATAAGTACTACCTGATTAGTCTATTAGAAATACCTATACTTGGAATACAACTAAATCATTAAGAATAAAAATTAATAGACAAGAAGCTTGTTAATCTGAATAGTGAACAAATATCCCCAGTATTCTCATTAGCAAGAAATTTGGAAAACATTGCCCAAAATGGTGTTTCCTAATATTGTGGAAACAAAACACTCTCCTGGATTCTTGTTAAAAATACAATAGATTGAAGCACATAAAAATGCTGTTTTCATAGACTAAAAACAGCTAAATACTGCCAACTTCATAAGGTTCAACCTCATATATTCCTTTGCCCCACTGGATTTACTGCATCAGATTCTGCAGGAAAGAGAACATTATTAACAAGTGAAGTACAAGGGATTTTCATAATAAACAAAATTTGAGAAAAAAAAGTATCATAAGGAGGAAATTAAGAGCTCAAGATATTAAAATTCTCTAAGTTACACCAGTTCTTGTTCTAGATAAGCGAGACTGGCAAACCTCAGTTCAAATCTAATCTGGAGCTTGACTTTTATTGAATTTCTATTGAAACACAGCAGTACTCATTCACAAATTGTTTATAGCTGCTTTCTCTCTATAACAGCAGAGTTAAATAGTTGCAACAGTGAGCCCAAAATATTTACTATCTATCCTTTTTGGAAAAGATTTTCCAAACTTCCCTTAAGGCAATCAAAAAATAAAACAACAAAGACTTGTAAATGATAAACCAATAGAGAACATAAAATGAAATAATTAAAATAATCCAAAAGTTGGCAGAAAAAGAAAACGAAGAATACGTGGAACAGACAGAAAACAAATAGCAAGATAGTACCTTTAAAACCCCCAAATACTGACAATCACATTAAATGTAAAGAGTTTTAAAAATATAATGAAAAGGCAGTGATTAGATAAAAGGAGTAAGAGTTAACTACATGCTTTCTACAAGAATCCTGTTTTAAACATAAAGATACAAATAAGTTAAAAGTATGAGGATAGGAGAAAATATACCATTCTAATGATAATCAAAAGAAAGGTGAAGAAACTATATTAATATCATATGAAGTAGATTTCATAGCAAATAATATTATCAGAGAAAGAGGTGGGCATTTCATAGTGTTAAAGGTAAAATTATATGAAGAAGACATAATAATCCTAAATGTTTATGCACCAAATAGAAGTATTTCAAATTTCTGGGGGTCAAAACAAAACAAAACAAAAAACAGAACTCCAAGGGGAACCAGTCAAATGCATAAGTATAGTCAGACATTTTAACACATGCCTCTCAATAACTGGTGGACAAATAGAACAAAAATCTCTAACAACATGGAAGACTTGAACAACATGACCAAAACACTTGATCTAAATATTTATTAAGAACTCCACCAACAGAAGAATTGCAAATTAAAACCCAAATTAAAATTAAGCTAAAGAAATAAAATAATAAAGGTCAGAGTAGAAATCAGTGATGTAGAAATCAGAAAAAACAAAATCAATGAAATCAAAAGCTGACTCTTTGAATTGATAAAAAAATTATAAACCTCTACAAAATTAATGAGGAAAAAAGAAGACACAGATTACTAGTATCTGGAATAAAATAAGAGCCATCACTAAAGTTTTATGAAAAAATTACACACACATACATATACATACACATATATATGCATATATATATGTATCTAATATATATTTGTTTGATAAAATCCAACATCTATTCCTGGAATAAAAACTCAGAGTAGGAAGAAAAATACTCAACCTAATAAGTGGCTTTCACAAGGATGTCTATAGCTAACTTTATATCTAATGATTAAAAATTGAATGTTTTCTTCCCATGGTCAAAAAAAAAAAAAAGGCAAAGATATCTTTCTACTTTAACATTTACTAGAGGTTCTGCCAGTTCAATAAGTTAAGAAAAAGAAACAAAAGGCATCAAGATTAACTGGAAGATGCAACAGTGCCTCTACTCTCAGACAACAACTATGTAGAAAATCCCATGGACTCTGCAAAAAGAGGTGCTTAAACTAATAATGGATTTTAGTATCATTACAGAATACAAGACCAATACAAAACAATCAATTGTATTTCTATGTACTAGTAACAGGCATTGGGTAATTAAAATTAAAAAAATAAATAAATGTCAAACTAGCATTAAAGAAATATGAAATACACTGAGATAAATCTGACCAAAAAAAAATGTGCTAGACCTGAACAGTGAAAAATTTTAAACTGGGAAATTTAAAAAGACCTAACTAATTGGGAGATTGGGATTGACATATATACACTAATATGTACAAAATTGATAACTAATAAGAACCTGCTGTATAAAAAATAAATAAAATAAAATTTAAAAAGGAAAAAAAAAAAAGACCTAACTAAGTGGAGCAATAAACTGTGTTCTAAGGTAAAAAGACTAAGTATTGTAAAGTTGTCAATTGCATCTAAATAGATTCAACACAATCCTAATCGATATCTGTGATACAATAAGAAATGTATATTAGGTCTTTACCCCCAGTTCCCAGCATGAGGCTTCTAAAACCCTTGGAATTTCCAGAGTGAAAGGAGTATCTTTTGTTATATACAACAAGACCCTTTCAACCATACATGAGTTTATGCTAATGAGGAGACTCTTGGTAGGCCCCTAAATAGCTTCAGGATGGGGGCTGATTGTCAGAGGACCAAATCATGTGACTGGAGGGTTGGAACATTCAGCCTCACCCTCTTCCCCAACTTCTAGGGAAGGGAGAGGTGCTGAAGACTGAGTTAATCAACAATGGCCAATGATTTAATCAATCATACCCATGTAATGAAACCTCTAAACCCCTAAACAACAGGATTCAGAGAGCTTCCAAGTTAGTGAACACATCAAGGTGCTGGGAGAGTGACATACCCAGAGAAGGTATGAATGCTTCACAGTGCCCCTTCTCATCCTTACTTTGCCCTATGCATCTCTTCCATTTGGCTGTTCCCAAGTTTCATCCTTTATAATAAATTGGCAATAGTAAGTAAAGCATATTCCTGAGTTGTGTGAGCCATTCTAATAGATTATCAAACCTCGGGAGGCATTTGTGGAAACCCCTGATTTATAGCCAGTTGGTCAGAAATACAGGAGGCCTAGGACTTGGGACTGGCATTTGAAGTAGGGTAGTCTTATGGAACTGAGCCCTTAACCAGTGGGCTCTGCACTAACTCTGGGTAGTGTCAGAATTAAATTGACTTTAAGACATCCAGTTGGTGTCCACATAGAACTAGAGAATTGCTTGGCGTTAAAACCCACATATTTGGTGTCAAGAGTATTTGGTTGTGAGTAAACACAGTTCAAAACATCCCAGCATGCTTTGCTGTAGAAGTTGACAGGCTGATTATAAAAATTACATGGAAATATGAACGACCTAGAATAGCCAAAACAACTTTGAAATATAAGAACAATATTGCAGGACTTCAAGACTTATTAAATGCCTACAGTAAATAAACAGTATAGTACTGGAGCTGAGATAGACAAATAGATAAATGAAACTGGTAGAGAGTCAAGTAATAAACCCACACATACATGATTGATTTTCTGATGAAGGTAAAAGGAAATTTACTGGTAAAAGAAGAGTCTTTTTAGCAATTAAGACTATAATGCTTAGATATCCATATGCAAAAAAAGGGAACTTCAATCCATATCTAGAACCATATATAAAAATCAATGGAATATCTGGAATCACTTATAAAACTGAAATTATGAACTAAAACTTTTAAAATTAAACATAGAAGAAAATCTTTTTGATTTTGGGTTAGGTTAATACTTCTTACATATAACACCAAAAGAATGACCCATAGAAAGAAAACTGAAAAACTGCATTTCATATCATTTAGAATTTCTGCTCTTGTAAATACATTAGAAGAAAAGACAAGCCATAGACTATAGTAAAATATTTGAACATCAAATATCTGAGGAAAGATTTATATCCAGAATATGTAAAGAACTCTTAAAATTCAATCGTAAGAAAACAAACAATAACAACAAATTGGGACAAATGTCCCTTCTCTAGTTAATATCTTTTAATAGCACCCAATTTCCTGTCAGATAATGCAGCAGACAAGGTCCTTTATGATCCTTTCTATGGTATAAAATTATCTTTCATTTGGCAGTCTCAAATAGCCTCACCCCTTTTCAAACATCTATATTACACTCTCTCATCTAAAGGATTTTGAATGTGCTATTCTACATACCTCTCTCATGCTCAATTCTCAGTTCTGACGTCACTAAAATCTATGAATGCTCAGAGAACTCATCATTAGTCCAGTGAGTCTTCCCTGACTCAATATGAAGGAGTTATATACTCCTTTAATGTACTCTCATGTAACTTTTTATTTCATCATGACTTATCACACTATTTGTAATTATGTCATCTGTCTTCCTTACTTACTAGAAGGACTGTCTTGCTCACTTTATATCCATATAAATCCAGCAGAGTGCCAGTCATATAAAAGGCCCTCATTGAATAATGGAGAGAGAGAGGGACAAAGTGTTGATCTAGCATTCATATAAGTGGCCCCAGGACAAATGTTCAAAAATTTAAAGGCTGATGACATTTTTATACCACACACATGACAAAACATGAACTACAAATAAGTAGCCTTTCTTCTGTAGACTAGAAATCAGAAAATGTGAATCCTAGCCCTGATTCTGAGAGTAGCCAGACAACTGATCTTGGCCAAGAATAACAGAGTTGATAATAATGTAGCTAATATCAACAACTACCTAGAATGTGCCAAGTTCTATCCTAAGCACTATGCAAATCTGATGTCATATAATACTCATAACAATCCTCTGAGGTAGGAATTACATTTTATAGATGAGAAAAATATGGCAGAGAGGTTAAGGGACATTCCATAGAAACATAGCTAAGTGACAAAGCCAGGGATAATTCAGGCAGTCTGACTCCAGTGCACAGGCTTGTAACTACTCTTTAGTATTAACTTGCTTTTCCCTTAAATTCTTAATTTGAAAAGAACAAAAAAAAATGAGAGCAAGAGAAAAAAAGAGACACATATACACATGAAAGGTTGAACTAAATTATTCTAAGGAATCATTCAGGTATTATTTTTATTAAATTAAATTTACTTCTTTCAAATTTCAAATGACATCTCAAGAAATATGATTTGAAAAACGTGTGAGATACCATTTCTATACTTTACATGATTTTTACCTAATAATCATATTCCCTTTAAGTGTTTAGTTTTTTAAATAGTATTTCATCACACTGAATTGCTCGTGATCCCCTAAATGTCCTGTGGTAGTCTTGAGTGCTCTTCACCAAATATATCTCAGTTGATGAACATGGGATGTCTTTCCATTTATTTAGGTTATTTTTCATTTCTTTCAGCAACGTTTTGTCATTTTTAGTTTACAAGTCTTTCTGTTCCTTCGTTAAATTGATTCCATGGTATTTTATTCTTTAACATGCTATTGCAAATAGCAAATACGTAGTCATACCCACTGTTAAAGATTCAATGGGTTAAAGTGCCTCCAAGCAAAGTGCCAATAAGGCTGTGACTGTCCTGTACATCCTTTCATTTGGACCAAATGGTTTGGGGAAAAGAGACCAACTGGGATTTCCTCAACCCAGGTTTGATAAAAAAGTTATCTTTAATCAGAAAGGGAGAGACACAGACAGATAGGCAAGCATGAGGGTAGAAAGCATATACACATATTCAATCTAGAACACAGGTCGCTAAAATAACAATGGGTCTGCATCTGACAAATGGAGCTGTTTGCAATCAAACAGATAAAAAGCCAAAAGAATCATTATCCTGAACTGTGACTATTTGCTACCCTAAAATGACCCAGGGCTCCTAAATTTATATAGACAGGGAGCTGGCCGAGAAATGGTATAATCTCCAATACTCACATTAGGTATAGCCAAAAAAAAGATATTGAAAAATTTTAACCCTACAAGATCATAAAGAACAATGGGCTAGAGACCCTGGCCCTAAACTCTGAAAAGTAAATCACAGTAAATCCATTCACAGTAAATCACAGTAAATCAAAGAGCAATCCTACCCCCACAGCAGAGATCCTTACTGAATCTGTTCACTGAGATTTTAGAATTGCTACATACTAACGATAGCTGTGTATGTCTGATTCTTCATCTTTCCTACTGAGACCATTCACAGTACATACCCAACCTTTATCTTGCCACTATATACTAGATATGTTGGGGATAAACAACATACATTTCAGTTTCTGGCACTTCAGGTCAAAAGGGACTATATATACGAAACTGATGATATAGAGACTGCAACACATTCTCACCTGTCACTCAACGATCCTGGACTTCTGAGCTTGAGGCTATAGCTGGATAGAACTTACCTCTCCCATGTGGGCAGGTAAGCAAATTTGCCTGAGACATGGAGACTGGGAATATTTGGTGAAAAAAGAGCAGACCGCGGTATATTAGTTCTGCTTATCAAGTATTTCCTGTGCTCTCCCTTCCAGATTCATAGCAGGATCTCACTTCCTGGCCCCATTATGACTGTGTGGGGCACTGTAGATACAAATTGGGAGTGGAAGTGTCATTTCCAGTCCACAATGCTGACTTACCAGTAGGAAATCTGACTGGGCTTTTTTTCACTCTACAAGATAACAGGTAATGTTCCAACAGGAACTATGCTATCAGGCCAGTTCCTAGGGTGAGGACATCATGAGACTGAGCCCCCAAAGAATTCTCAGTGTACATGGAGAATTAGTAAGACATAAACCGTTGCTGTCTGAAGCCAGAGGGTTTAGGGCATAACCTAGCCTGGCTTGGCTAATTCATGCCTTATGCTCTTATGACCTATTCTTCTCTGTGAGTTTTCTGTCCATTAACGTAGTCATATACTTCATATCTCTGACACCCTGGTATTTCACCACCCAAAAGAGTATAATTGTTACATCAAATTTATAAAATTTCTTGTATATTTCCTCTTCCAAGCCATTTATTAAAAAGACACTGAGGAGGGCTCACGCCAAGGGGTACTTCCCAGAACTTCTGCTGCCAGTGTCCATGTCCGTTGGTGAGCAACTGCTGCCCCCTGCCTCTGCAGGAGACCCTCCAACACTAGCAGAACACAGCAGGCCAGGAAAGATACAGGGTTATCACCACAGCCTATTATCGTGGGGCCATGGGCTTTATTTTAATGAATGACGTCACACATGAACAATCCTTCAGTGCAGTACAGGATTGCCAGGCGTCAGGGCTGTGCCTCTGAGGTGGGAGAGCCAACTTCAGGACACTGGTCCACAAGAGACCTCCCAGCTCCACGTAATATGAAACGGCGAAAATCTCCCAGAGATCTCCATCTCAACGCCAAGACCCAGCTCCACTCAACGACCAGCAAGATACAGTGTTGGACACCCTATGCCAAACAACTAGCAAGAAAGGAACACAACACCCTCGATTAGCAGAGAGGCTACCTAAAATCATAATAAGGCCACAGACACCCCAAAACACACCACCACACGTGGACCTGCCCACCAAAAAGACAAGATCCAGCCTCATCCACCAGAACACAGGCACTAGTCCCCTACACCAGGAAGTCTACACAAGCCACTAAAAAACAACCTTAGCCACTGGGGACAGACACCAAAAACAACGGGAACTATGAACCTGCAGCCTGCAAAAAGGAGACCCCAGTCACAGTAAGTTAAGCAAAATGAGAAGACAGAGAAACACACAGCAGATGAAGGAGCAAGATAAAAACCCACCAGACTTAACAAATGAAGAGGAAATAGGCAGTCTACCTGAAAAACAATTCAGAATAATGATAGTAAAGATGATCCAAAATCTTGGAAATAGAATGGAGAAAATACAAGAAACATTTAACAAGGACCTAAAAGAACTAAAGAGGAAACAAACAGTGATGGACAACACAATAAATGAAATCAAAAATTCTCTAGAAGGGATCAGTAGCAGAATAACGGGTAAGTGACCTGGAAGATAAAATAGTGGAAATAACTATTGCAGAGCAGATAAAGAAAAAAGAATGAAAAGAATTGAGGACAGTCTCAGGACCTCTGGGACAACATTAAATGCACCAACATTCGAATTACAGGGGTCCCAAAAGAAGAAGAGAAAAAGAAAGGGACTGAGAAAATATTTGAAGGGATTGTAGTTGAAAACTTCCCTAATATGGGAAAGGAAATAGTTAATCAAGTCCAGGAAGCCCAGAGAGTCCCATAGAGGATAAATACAAGGAGAAACACGCAAAGACACATATTATTCAAACTATCAAAAACTAAATACAAAGAAAACATATTAAAAGAAGCAAAGGAAAAACAACAAATAATACACAAGGGAATCCCCATAAGGTTAACAGCTGATCTTTCAGCAGAAACTCTGCAAGCCAGAAGGGAATGGCAGGACATATTTAAAGTGATGAAAGGGAAAATCCTACAACCAAGATTACTCTACTTAGCAAGGATCTCATTCAGATTTGACGGAGAAATTAAAACCTTTATAGACAAGCAAAAGCTAAGAGAATTCAGCACCACCAAACCAGCCTTACAACAAATGCTACAGGAACTTCTCTAGGCAGGTAACACAAGAGAAAGAAGAGACGTACAATAACAAACCTAAAACAATTAAGAAAATGGTAACAGAAACATACATATCGATAATTACCTTAAGTGTAAATGGATTAAATGCTCCAACCAAAACACATAGACTGGCTGAATGGATACGAAAACAAGACCCATATATATGCTGTCTACAAGAGACCCACTTCGGACGTAGGGACACACAGAGACTGAAAGTGAGGGATGCCTCATATCACATAAAATAGACTTTAAAACAAAGACTATTACAAGAGACAAAGAAGGACACTACATAATGATCAAGGGATCAATCCAAGAAGAAGATATAAGAGTTGTAAATATTTATGCACCCAACATAGGAGCACCCCAATACATAAGGCAAACACTAACAGCCATAAAAGGGGAAATCGACAGTAACACAATCATAGTAGGAGACTTTAACATCCCACTTTCACCAATAGACAGATCATCCAAAATGAAAATAAATAAGGAAACACAAGCTTTAAATGATACATTAAACAAGATGGACTTAACTGATATTTATAGGACATTCCATCCAAAAACAACAGAATACACATTCTTCTCAAGTGCTCATGGAATATTCTCCAAGATAGATCATATCATGGGTCACAAATCAAGCCTTGGTAAATTTAAGAAAATTGAAATCGTATCAAGTATCTTTTCTGACTACAACGCTATAAGACTAGATATCAATTACAGGAAAAACTCTGTAAAAAAATACAAACAAATGGAAGGTAAACAATACACAACTTAATGATCAAGAGATCACTGAAGAAATCGAACAGGGAATCAAAAAATACCTAGAAACAAATGACAATGAAAACACGACGACCCAAAACCTATGGGATGCAGCAAAAGCAGTTCTAAGAGGGAAGTTTACAGCAATACAATCCTACCTTAAGAAACAAGAAACATCTCAGATAAACAACCTAAGCTTACACCTAAAGATATTAGAGAAGGAAGGACAAGAAAACTCCAAAGTTAGCAGAAGTAAAGAAATCATAAAGATCAGGTCAGAAAGAAATGAAAAAGAAATGAAGGAAACGATAGCAAAGATCAATAAAACTAAAAGCTAGTTCTTTGAGAAGACAAACAAAATTGATAAACCATTAGCCAGACTCATCAAGAAAAAAAGGGAGAAGACTCAAATCAATAGAATTAGAAATGAAAAAGGAGAAGTAAAAAGTGATACTGCAGAAATACAAAGGATCATGACAGACTACTACAAGCAACTATATGCTAATAAAATGGACAACCTGGAAGAAATGGACAAATTCTTAGAAATGCACAACATTCCGAGACTGAACCAGGAAGAAATAGAAAATATGAACAGACAGGTCACAAGCACTGAAATTGAAACTGTGATTAAAAATCTTCCAACAAACCAAAGCACAGGACCAGACGGCTTCACAGGCAAATTCTATCAAACATTTAGAGAAGAGCCAACACCTATCCTTCTCCAACTCTTCCAAAATATAGCAGAGGGAGGAACACTCCCAAACTCATTCTATGAGGCCACCATCACCCTGATACCAAAACCAGACAAAGATGTCACAAAGAAAGAAAACTACAGGCCAATATCACTGATGAACATAGATGCAAAAATCCTTAACGAAATACTAGCAAACAGAATCCAAGAATACATTAAAAGGATCATACACCATGATCAAGTGGGGTTTATTCCAGGAATACAAGGATTCTTCAATACACGCAAATCAATCAGTGTGATAAATCATATTAACAAACTGAAGGAGAAAAAGCATACGATCACCTCAATACATGCAGAGAAAGCTTTCAACAAAATTCAACACCCATTTATGATAAAAACCCTCCAGAAAGTAGGCATAGAGGGACCTTTCCTCAACATAACAAAGGCTGCATATGACAAACTCACAGCCAACATGGTCCTCAATGGTGAAAAACTGAAACCATTTCCACTAAGATCAGGAACAACAAGGTTGCCCACTCTCACCACTATTATTCAACATACTTTTGGAAGTTTTAGCCACAGCAATCAGAGAAGAAAAAGAAATAAAAGGAATCCAAATCAGAAAAGAAGTAAAGTTGTCACTGTTTGCAGATGACATGATACTATACACAGAGAATCCTAAAGATGCTATCAGAAAACTACTAAAGCTAATCAATGAATTTGGTAAAGTAGCAGGATACAAAATTAATGCACAGAAATCTCTTGCATTCCTACACACTAATGATGAAAAATCCGAAAGTGAAATTAAGAGAACACTCCCATTTCCCATTGCAACAAAAGGAATAAAATACTAAGGAATAAACCTACCTAAGGAGACAAAAGATCTGTATGCAGAAAATTATAAGACACTGATGAAAGAAATTAAAAATGATACAAATAGATGGAGAGATATAGCATGTTCTTGGATTGGAAGAATCAACATTGTGAAAATGACTCTACTACCCAAAGCAATCTACAGATTCAATGCAATCCCTATCAAACTACCACTGGCATTTTTCACAGAACTGGAACAAAAATTTTCACAATTTGTATGGAAACATAAAAGACCCCGATTAGCCAAAACAATCTTGAGAAAGAAAAATGGAGCTGGAGGAATCAGGCTCCCTAACTTCAGACTATACTACAAAGGTACAGTAATTAAGACAGTATGGTACTGGCACAAAAGCAGAAATACAGATCAATGGAACACGATACAAAGCCCAGCGATAAACCCATGCACATACGGTCACCTTATCTTTGATAAAGGAGGTAAGAATATACCGTGGAGAAAAGACAGCCTCTTCAATAAGTGGTGCTGGGAAAACTGGACAGCTACATGTAAAAGTATGAAATTAGAACACTCCCTAACACCATACACAAAAATAAACTCTAAATGGATTGAAGACCTAAATGTAAGGCCAGACACTATCAAATTCTTAGAGGAAAACACAGGCAGAACACTCTGTGACATAAATCACAGCAAGATCCTTTTTGACCCACCTCCTAGATACATGGAAATAAAAACAAAAATAAACACATGGGACCTAATGAAACTTAAAAGCTTTTGCACAGCAAAGGAAACCATAAACAATGTGAAAAGACAACCCTCAGAATGGGAGAAAATATTTGCAAATGAAGTAACTAACAAATGATTAATCTCCAAAATATACAAGCAGCTCATGAAGCTCAATATCAAAAAAACAAACAACCCAGTCCAAAAATGGGCAGAAGACCTAAACAGACATTTGTCCAAAAGAAGATATACAGATTTCCAACAAAAAAATGAAAGAATGCTCGACATCATTAATCATTAGAGAAATGCAAATCAAAACTACAATGAGATATCCCCAGTCTTGGGGATAGAATGGTATGTTTATAAATCTCCATTTAAATTCTAGACCTGGGGCTTCCCTGGTGGCGCAGTGGTTGCAAATCTGCCTGCCAATGCAGGGGACACGGGTTCGAGCCCTGGTCTGGGAGGATCCCACATGCCGCAGAGCAACTAGGCCCGTGAGCCACAACTACTGAGCCTGCGCGTCTGGAGCCTGTGCTCTGCAACAAGAGACGCCGCGACAGTGAGAGGCCCGTGCACCACGATGAAGGGTGGCCCCCGCTTGCCACAACTAGAGAAAGCCCTCGCACAGAAACGAAGACCCAACACAGCAAAAATAAATTAATTAATTAATAAACTCCTACCCCCAACATCATCTTTAAAAAAAAAAAAAAAAATTCTAGACCTAATTTTGTTTTCCTATTAGTATATTTTCTTCCTGTGATACAAAATAGGTCCTTTGTATAAGGTTGATTTTATTTTCACCTACCAAGTGTTATGTTATTCAAAAGTGTTGCTGGGAACTTCTTGCACTAATTATTCATACTATGACATATACATATATGCTCTTCAATTGATTGTTTAATGTAAATCCAATAATCATGTCTGCAATGCTTTCTAAGACATTAAATCAAGAAAAGAAAACACAGTCACCAGAAAAAAAATTTAAACAGAAACTAATTCCTATAAGCAATGAAAGGTAATTCAAACATAAATACATACTTCAAATTCAAATCTTATTTATAAATCTTGTACCACTAAAAATCATTTCAGATGCCATTATACATTTACAGTAATCTTTTGCTTCTGTTATTTGATAAATAATATTATAACCCAGAAATTAGCATAAGAATTTTCATTAATTTGGCGATGATCTACATACTTTAGGCCTTTAGCCCTATATTTAGTCTATCATAAAATTCCGAAACTTTAACATTGAGTTTACATAAGCATATTTTTTTCTCCAAAATACACCAAGGAAAGTAAATGGCATGAAACTGAATAAACAGCTATAGAGTTCTCAGGGGAAGAGAGTCAGAAGAAACGTATAAATATATAATGGATGTACAACTTTATTACCTGAGTATTTAACAACTCTTCACACTTGTGTGCTTGTTTCTCTATTGCAGAAATGTACTGTTTTTCAATAGCTTCTACTTGTTGCTTAACTGAAGACTGCAGTAGTGCCTAAAAACAAGCAAAAATGTCATGTGGATCACAGACAAAACTTGGAATCTACTGTTGGCATGAGAAATTTTTTTGACAGTTGTACATATCTGAAATATGATACTATTCTGCATTACAAAATACACATTTGTGAATATTAAAGCAAATTCATATATAACACTACTTTAAGCTTTCGGTTTCAGGTTTTCCTATTGCCAAGATTAGTTTTTTGGCTTAGATGTTCCTTCCACACACCTTCTCGGTAAAAAGGCCAAGTCATAGAAGATGATAAAGAGGGTGAGTAGTTCTGTTAAATATAAATTCAGTTTAGTGAAGACCACACAGGATGAGAAGCATGTGAAAGCTGCTGAAAAAAAAGAGAAGAGAAAAAAACCAGACATATTTCACTGGCTGACAAAACTCCACATCCTCTCGGCACACTGTAATATCCCATGGGCCAAGCATGATCTTCAAGACCACAAATCAAGTAAAAGCAGATGGAAACTCTGAGCAATTTCAAACATAAAAGAGCTGCCCCCCAGGAAGTTCACGCCCCTAATGTGAAAAGGTATAAGGCAAAGTGTGGAAGTCAGGATCTTAAGGCAATATTCATAAAAAGTAATAAAACTTGGGAGCCTACACAAACTTAAGTGGATAGTGTAAATGCTGGAAGCTCGGTCAGTTAAATATAAAGATGTTAACACTATTGTAAGGCAAGCCAAATCAACACTGGAAGATGTTCCACCCACTCACTTCCTTATTGGAGATGTTTACAATATTATCATCTTTTTTCCTTTCCCTTTTTTTTTTTTCAGGCATTATATGTTATAGTTAACATGTTCCCAGTATTATCTTACATGCTATTTATAAATCTTAAATCATTCTAAAATATGCATTTAACCATATACATAAGAACTCTTTAGCAAATATTCTATTTTTGAAGGTCTATCTGGATAACAAACTACTCATAATCAAAATAGTAAGTTGAAACAGACACATGTCTTATAGAAAACAGACCTTTGGTACATTCGCCAAGAAAAGAAAAATATGCCAAATCTCTTAAATAATCTCTGCTTTGAAAACAGATTTACTTGGTTGGAAACAACATGCATTAAGAGGCTAAATAAATATGTATGTATTTTTTAAAACTGAGACAAAAATATTTTGAAAACCTCTGAATAAGTCTCAAATCTTCAAATAATTATCTTTCTTTTGCAAATGTTAAACTGTCTTCTGATGATGCTACTACTCCTATAATTCAATAGTTGTCACTCTGAAGCTGCAAAATTACTAGTAAACTAGTAAAGGAAAATAAACCTCTGACCACGGCTTAACCAAAGTATAAAGAACTGCTTAACAGAACTGCTTTAGCCCTTCATTTATACATTATATGTCCTCTAAAGATTCCATAACGATAATTTATAGAAGACACTATAACCTCTTAAACTGTGACTAGATAATGTAAAGCTCTAATTTACCTTTGGCAAAATACAATACTATTCATTGGACTTCAGAAAATTTAAAGGATGATACAACTATGTACAATTCTGTTGGGTATATTCATGGCATCTTTTGTAGAGAGAAAAATGCCATTCTTTTGGGGGACTTGGGTTACGGCAGAATTGTTTTGCTTGATGGCAAGAACTGTTTCACTTCCTATTTGCCATGATTCCAAATAATCCCAGGTTAAATACCCAGTTGTGATTTTCTAGTAAATTATATCATTTGGAGGGACAGGTAAGTTAATGAAATAAAATAATATTTTCTCACCATAATTAAGAAACACAAATGAATAGTATTTTTTCCTCTGGTGACTGATTTGTATACTATATACTCATTTTCTTCCAAACTTCAAGGAGGTCAAGTACCATAGGATAATGACAAGATTTTTTAAATAAAATAATAAGATTTCTTTAAAAAAAATTGGCCTATAATACTGAACTGTGGAACTATTAGTGCCAAAGTCCAAACAAAAGAGGTAGTGTTCAAAAACCATCTTTAGAACTAGAATATTAATTATGGACATGCTTAGCAATACACAATGGTACTAGCTGCATGCTTCTATGGCTTGATCTATCATTATATAACTGGATATTCGTTTTCCTATGTAATATACCATAATAACTGCCTTAAAATTTCTTGTGTGCTGTAAGTATAAAAATGAACATTAGTCTTAACATTTCCCTATAATTTTTTTTTCCTTTGTAATTGTCTCTACAGATATCAAAGACACAAGGAACCCTTCCCTTGGGCTTATATTGAATGCAACACTACAAAAACATACATGAAAGAGTTATTTCTTTTATAAGCTATTTTAAACTATTCTCAACACAAATAAAGCACTAAGACTCTCAGGGTATGTAGAGGCAGAAAAACAAAGATGTATATAAACATTCCATAACGAAAAAAATGCTACCAAAGGCACGGAATGTTTTGTTAATTTTCAACAAGTTTAGGTTTTAGCTTCAGTCCTATCAGAGATTTTCTGTATCATCCCAGGGGATAACTTAACTGAGCTTGAGCAAAACTACTTACCACACTTCTTCAAGAATAATTTTAAAGGTGTGAACAAGATCATAGATTTCTTTAGTACAGGAACTATGTCATCTTTATACTCATCTTTATATATCACACACAGCTTCTTACAGAGTGCTCTGTACATAGCAGACACATGCAATAGCTATTTGGTGAGTGACAATCCTTGTATTAATATTTTAAAATCATAGTATAGGGCTTCCCTGGTGGCGCAGTGGTTGAGAGTCCGCCTGCCGATGCAGGGGACACGGGTTCGTGCCCCGGTCCGGGAAGATCCCACATGCCGCGGAGCGGCTAGGCCCTTGAGCCATGGCCGTTGAGCCTGCGCATCCGGAGCCTGTGCTCCGCAATGGGAGAGGCCACAACAGTGAGAGGCCTGCGTACCGCAAAAAAAAAAAAAAAAAAAAAAAAAAAAAATCATAGTATAAATGATACCAATATTCACTGGAAAGTTCATTCAGCTTCAAATTATAACTACCAAGTTCAGTTACCAAACTTGTTCCTGTTAATCCCTACCAGAGATCTGAATTTTTTTGTATCATTTTAGACTAGAAATGTTCATTCTTTCTACTCTACAAGTATAAATTTTGAGTAAATAAAACACAGTATGAGAAGGACTATAAACTCCTTGAAAAAAAAGTATGTTATAAATTCTATAATGATTAGACTCAGAGAAAACAAAGATATTAAGTCAAAAACCACCCCACACCAACCAATACCCATAAGCAGTAGATAGTTTATTTTTAATGGAACTGAATATACATACACTGGAATTTAAATGAGTAGAGACGTATAGCTCAAGTGTACTACTGCAAACCAAACTACAATCTACTGTCCCAACAAATCCACATAATTCTCTTCTCCCTTGAAATAGCCCAATTCTATTAGATCTGATTCTATTCTCATCAAATTTAATTACTTGTCCAGATTTGCAGAGCAGATGTGCCTAAAGAACCAAATGGTCTCTGAAACATTAATATCATGTTGGCATTTAGCACATAACATTAAAAGAACACTTCATAGCTAATTTTAGGCAGTAATAATTTAAATTATTTTAAAAGTCAATCCTCTAAGTCATGGTTTACAAATGCAGAAAAGTATAAGGCTATGGAGCAAGCTGGAGGCAAAACATATAATAAATATCCCCACTGAAACTGAAGCTCTAGGAGAATAGGAATCTGTGTTTAATTCACTGATTAAACAGTGTTTAATTCACTGTAGGTACTATTGTACCTACAATAGTACCTAACATATAGGTACTATTATAATTGTAGTTGGAATATATGGACTATGTGTTGAATGAAGAAATGAATCATGATTTCTGTATGTCCAAGCCTTATTACTTGCCTAGTCATAGAGAAACTATCAAAACATTGACTTTAATTATGTCTGTTCATTGTATTCTTAGTTTAGCTTTTTGACTGCAGTAGTACAAATTAATTGTTGTAAAAGGTCATTTGAAATCAAGCATAATTTCATCTTTCTTGGAAAAATATCATAGTTTGCTTTTCAAAAATCTGTTTCAGATCTTTTCCAATTTTTAACTAAAAATAAAATAAGCAAAACTAAAAGGTATCAGCAAAAGAGTAAGTTAGAACTCTGAAGGGACACTTTTATGTTTTTTCTGGACTAAGTGCTATTTTTGAACAAAATATTACTTCAAATTTTGCAAGGCTTTTTAACTGTTGTTAGCATGTCTTATAATATTCCCTCAAAGTTTCAAACATATAAGCAAGTTTGTTATTCAAAAGGAGAGCCTACTTAACTGATATATATGAAAAATGATGAATTTCAGTCATTTCACTGAATCATTCATCCATCTTTTTCCATGAGCTCTACATACCTGTTCTACAGATAAAGAAACAGACACGAAGGTTAAGAAATGAGCCCAAAATCATATGAAAAGACTAAGTGGAACAAAGAACTGGATTCAGGTCCACCCTCTTGGTTCCCTGTTTGTCTTAGCCATTCCAACCTGGTAAAGCAGGTTTCTCTTCATGAACTAATCACTTACTCTATTTTATAGCCACTTAATTATTTGTTAATTCTTCACTTATTCAACTAATATTTACTGAATGCATACTTTATTCCAGACAGTGTTCTAGGCACTGGTGATGCAGACTGAACAAAACAGATAGGGGCCTGACTCCCCTGAATTTACATTATTGGCAAGCGGATAGGGAAAGTGGGGAAGACAAGGAAGATTGGGAGGTACACAATAAACGAACCATTTTCATGGTGTTTTATGCTATAAAGAAAATTAAAAAGGGATAAAAAGGAAAAGAATAATGGAGGAGAAATTTTTCAGAGAGGGAAGTCAAGAGTTCTCTTGAGAAGTCACAAAACGTGGGAAAAAAAAAGTCATATATTAAGCCTGAGGGAAGAAGATTTCCGTCAAAGAAAAAAGTACAAAGTCCTAGCATGGGAAAAAGGCTAATGAGTCTAGAACTAGAAAAAAAGGCCAGTGCAGATCATATGAACCAGGGAATTCCATCAGATCCTATACCTGCACCAGACTTCCAGAGGACCAGAATTATGTAGAACCATGGAAGGCATTTTAATTCTATTCAAACATGAAAGTTTCTATAATCTGATACATAGTATCTTCAAACAATGTTGCAAAGTATCAAAAGCACTCAAATGCTATCAAGAATTTCTCCATTAATAGACAATTTGTGAAAAAGAAAATATGTAGCACTGATTTTTGTAGGCTACACATATACAAGTAGGATAGAAACATAACTAATGCACCACACATGAACATTTTTTTATTCAGTAGAATTAAGAGTAATGCGACTATACTCTCTGATAAGGAAGGAGTTAATCCTAATAAGAACTAGTTGAGGGACTTCCCTGGTGATCCAGTGGTTAAGACTCCACACTCCCATGCAGGGGGCCCGGTTTGATCCCTGGTCAGGGAACTAGATCCTGCATGTGACAACAAAGATCCCACCTGCCGCAACTAAGACCTGGCGCAGCCAAATAAATAAATAAATATTTAAAAAAAACAAGGGCTTCCCTGGTGGCTCAGAGGTTGCGAGTCCGCCTGCCGATGCAGGGGACACGGGTTCGTGCCCCGGTCCGGGAAGATCCCACATGCCGCGGAGCGGCTGGGCACGTGAGCCATGGCCGCTGAGCCTGCGCGTCCGGAGCCTGTGCTCTGCAACGGGAGAAGCCACAACAGCGAGAGGTCCGCGTACAGCAAAAAAACAAACAAACAAACAAAACCCAGTTTAGTGTTTTCCATGGTCTCACAGAAAAGTGCCATAGATATGCTACAAGTATATCTGGCAAGTAATACTTACTTGAACTTTATCTGGACACTGTGTCTATTAGCATGCAGTTCTTCCATAATACTTACATTCTCCATTTTATACTGAATAGACTGGCAACATAGATTATGAAAATGAGGATATAGTGTCTAAATAATGGCAGCTGACTAATTTATCTTAATGTTCAATTACTCTTGGCTAATCAAAAGTATCTTTTGCCAATGTGGGGATCTAAAATGTCAATCTACAGCTTTGTTGGCTTATCATTTGGGAAGAGAAACTGATGGTTTGATATACATATACATATATATATTTTTTAAGACCTCAGTGAGCTAGTAATTCAATTGTGGTACAGATTTAGTTGCATTAGAACAGAAACATTAGGCTATCTCTGAAAAAAATATTTAGACATTTTAGAAAATTTTGTTGGAATACAAAAAGAATTAATGGGATTAAAATGTATTAGTGGGGAGTTCCCTGGCGGTCCAGTGGTTAAGATTCCGTGCTTCCACTGTGGGAGGCACGGGTTCAATCCCTGGTCAGGGAACTAAGATCCCATATGCTGCGTGGCACAGCCAAAAATAAATAAATAAATAAATAGAAATTTAAAAAAAACACAACTATCACTGGGAAGTGATTTAAAAGTACAATGTAAAAAGGACTAGGGAGTATAACTCTCTAGAGGAAAATCTTCAATCTCAACTTAAGGCTTAAGTTTATTCAACTTAAGTTTACTCAACTTAAGTTTACTCAAAACTGGATCCAAATTCAAGTTTAGGTTCATGGTCTCCTGCTACCCAGGCAGGCAGAAGTTAGGCAACACCAGAACCTTTAAGTTCAACCCTTGGGGAGAATGAAGGTGCATGTTTCTCAAGAGTAAATTTCAGATGTGTGAGGAGTGATAGTGACGGATTTGGTCATATTTCTTTTTAGAAAGCAGGACAGAAACTAATACCTAAAATTATGGGTAAAAGGATTAAAAAACAAAAGATTCTGCCCTTCCTTTTCCTTAACTTAAACAAGCAGTAGTATCAAGGTCATGTTGAGGCTGCTGAAAATTTATCTTGTTACAGATCTAAAGCATTTGCAATTGCAGTGATCCTAGGTTTTTCTATGTATTTGAATTACAGTGCAGTGGCACTATATAATTCAAAAAGAAAAATGTGAAATTATGGGTACATATCTAAACATGGAAATTCAATATAGTCTAGCCATGCTATAAAGTGCATTGGAGACTGTGAAAGCCAAAGAAAACCTTTAGGACAGAGGGAATCATTCCTGTTGGCCTTGTTGTTAAGGGATTCTAGTAACATAAGAGTTGTTACCTCAAACACCACTAATGTCTCCCAGTGAAAATTTCTTTTGTGCCATGGACAACACATTAAAATTAAGAAGTTTCTAAAATTAAGTACAGCAGAGAGACGCTGCATGTCTACCTTCCAGCTACTTTAAACTTCTGAAAAGCTGCCACATGGACATGCCTCTCCCTCAGATGCCACAGTATTATTCCTTGTGACTTGAATAAGAGCTACAGTTTCAGTTAAAAAAAAAAAGAAGAAGAAAGAAAGGAAGGAAGCAAGGAAACAAAAGGAAAAAAAGAACTCTGACTAAATCTCTTCAGAATCTTTCAGAGGATTAAATGAAGCACCTAGTTATTAAACACTAAAGGCCTACACATCTCATTTTCTGAAATATCGGAAACCACAGAAAGAAAGAAACCCATATAGGTGTCAGAAGTATTTGGCTTAAATACACAGTCATTAACCTTCCAAGGAGGCAGCATAATTTGTTGAACAGAGCCCTGCATCAAGCTTTGAATGACCTGGCTTTTATTTACAGCTCCTCCTCTGTTTGTATGTGTTTGATCAAGGCACTGTGTTTCTCCGTGTCTCAGATGCCTTATCTAATAAATAGGGAGAATAACAGAGTTTCTTCTCTGCCAGTAATAAAGGAATTCTGTGAAATTATGACTGTTAATTTAATTTACATTGATAACATTTCAAAATAGAATTGTTGTAACCATTTGCTGATTTTTGAGAACTAAATTCTTCATTTTCATGATAAATTAAACTCATGCTATGTGGATTCAAGTTAGGATCAACATTATTTTTTAAGTTACTAGATTTAAGACCATTAAAATAATTTTCCTCCAAATTAATAGAGATCCATTCATTAAACATAGATCTCAAAGATTAGAAAAGAACTTTTACTCACATTGAAAAGCCATCAACATTGAGAGAGATAAGAGGATTCATATAAATCAATTTTATTAGAAGACATGCTGACAAAGATTAAATTTTCCTTTATGTTTTCTTTTTGATCACAAAGAGAAGAATGTTGCAAACTTAGATGACAATTTAACATACTTCAACTGGTTCTTTTTCAGTTAAAAATTAACCATATATTACAGAAATAATAATGTTCGGGGAGATGTGTAAATTATTTAAAATCCATTGGATTGGGCACAAAACAATCAGAAGTGCCATTCCCAGCACTGGAATAGGTGCCAGAGGCCCCGGCAGTGCTGAGCTCTAGCTTGACTGTGTGGGGTTCGGGAGAAGCCTCAGGGGAAGGGACAAAGTCACCAAAGTGGCTCAGAGGAACTGTTAATATATTAACTAGTATGGAAGTATTTCACCATTATAAGATAATACAAAGTAGTGCTTGTTGGAACTCAAATTAGGTTGTTACAATGGATTAATTACCAAAAAATTTGGCTACATGAATATCCTGCTAAAATACCAAAACAGGATAGCCTTGGAACTTGGTGCTTCTAACTATATGGACTAAATCAGACTCTATATGGATTATTCTTCAAATGGAATTCCTTTCTCACTGCTATAAAACAATCTGATGATCAATTCACTGCAAATCAGAGACACGACAATTTTAAGCAAATTATCCCACCTCTGGAAGTCATAAAGCTTGAAACATAGATGGGGACTGATACCCAGACAGCAATGGGAGCTAAATTTAATTTTTACTATGCATATTTCCATATCTTTTGAATTTTGTATTGCACACATATGTTCCCTTGTCAAAAAATAAGATACTTTGAGCAAATCATTCTACTCCCTAATAATTTATCCTTGGTATAAAATCTATATTCTCATATATCATTTCCCCAAAGTTGATTAACTAGAATTTAACAGATAAAATCAAAACCAGCTGTCTATTTTGACACTGGATCACACACTAATTAGAAATGGGACAGATATCTTAAAACGCTGTTCTTCAACTGTCACTGGTTCTTACATCTCTGCTTTCCTTCCTCAGAGTCAGTGTTTTATAGTTCAGATTAAAGAATAAAGTTAACCACACCTCTTTTATAACTTTTCAAACATGCAAGAAATTTAAAAAAAAAAAAACAAAACTTAGGGCTCCCCTAGTGGCGCAGTGGTTGGGAATCCGCCTGCCAATGCAGGGGACACAGGCTTGAGCCCTGGTCCGGGAAGATCCCACATGCCGCAGAGCAACTAAGCCTGTGCACCACAACTACTGAGCCTGCTCTCTAGAGCCCGTGAGCCACAACTACTGAGCCCGTGTGCCACAACTACTGAACCTGTGCTCCGCAACAAGAGAAGCTACCGCCATGAGAAGCCCGTGCACCGCAATGAAGACCCAATGCAGCCACAAATAAATAAAATAAATAAATTTTTTAAAAAAACCTTAAAAGTAGTTTCTTGTGTACATATCTTCATTTGGACTTATAAGAATAACTTTCACCAGTTTATCTTTTCTGCCTCTAAGAACTATGGTATGCAGTCATTTACTAACTGGACTACTGGTTGCCAATAAAAAAACTGAATAAAGATAAATCTATAACAGACATCAATTACTATTCTTCTAAAGTCTAATTACTATGTAAGTCTTCAGTTCTATCAAAAATTGAAAATGCCTGATTACAGACAGACCTTGCTGACAATTCAGTTCACTAGAATAATGGAAGATTAAGAACCACATAACTGATAAATCACGTCGACTGGAATAGTTACAGAAATGATATTCTTTACAGATACTACTATATAATCACTCTTCCAGCAAATGTTACTAGAAACCTCCCAAATAACCTTGTTAAAAGGAAGGTTTGAAAAATACTTTCAACCCCATCAGAACAAAACAGATCCAGCCTCATTCAACGTGGAAAGCTAATATTATTATGGATGGAAGGTACTTATAATAGAGCAGCTTGACTTTTCATGATAATAAGCAGAAATCTGTAATTAATCAACAGTATATGGGTGGGACAGACTCATATTGATAAAATTCTCAAGTCTGATCAACATTAGTCATAAATATTAGCCTGATGTGATACGAAAAAGAACCCATAACATTTAAAGTGCATTTCGGAAGGTAAGCCAAAAATAACTAATGGGGAAAGGCAGATCTTACGTGTCTTAAGAAACAATTAAGTAAAACCTATTCATTAATTCTTTTGTTAATCTCTGAGGTATTTTTCAAGGTCTCCTCTGCAGCAAAAATTTGAAATTTATCTCCTCAATATAGAATGAAGTCTCCCCTTCATTCCTTTGACCATCAGGCTGAAAATCCAGTCACAATATAAAGGCAAGCCTTAAATCTATATTAAAACAAGTTTTCTTGCAAGGTTTCCAATGCCTTTTGGCTTTGGCCTGGCTGGAAAACCACAAGAATAGCCTTGTATGCAAAATTCTGGCTTAGCTCAGGAAACTCAGAGGCACACAAGAACTATTTTCAACTACCAAACCTTTCTCAATCCTCTGCTGAGGTTAAGTTTGATGGAAGGGATAAGAATGGACAAGCCAAGTTGTTAGTTCCAAACCAATCACTAGTATCTAGCATGCTGTTAGGCCAAACGCTATTGGCAACAGCAAACATCTTTATTTGTCCAGGAAAAATCTGATCATATGATAAAAGCTGGAATTTATAAGAATCCTTGTTCAATCAAATAACTAAAACTATAAATTTATTTCATATCTTTGGGTTAACAAAAGGGGGGAATTAAAAAGATAAAAAAAGATATATAAAAGATCTCATAACTTCATTTTTACTTATCCCCTCTTTGCACAAAAAGTTAGCAATCTCTAATCAAGGGAATACATCAAAAGAAGAGAAAAAGTTGTTCCCCCTCCTTGGAGCAGAACTTTATACAATAAAAGTAATTCTACACCCTGGGAAAAATTGGTCTCCAAAATGTATTATGTTCTCCCTTATAAAACAGTACAAACAACTCAAGAGTTCAAATAAAATACTAGCAAGTAGATGCTTTTTTAAAATGGAATACAGCAGGCATGTGATATTCCAAGCTGGCATCTGACATATGTTACATTGCTAAAATTCAAAGCAATACTTAGCAAAAGGGACTTAAGGCATACTTAACCTTTGAGAAATGCACAGTGAACCAATATTCTCAATAAAACCAAGGTTGGTCAAAATGGGAAATAAATATATCAGGAGTTTTAAACAAGATAATTTCAAAACAACTGAAGTTTATATAGCAATTTTGCATCGTTTTTCACTTAGGAATAGTGAAAATGTGTGTGTCTGATAAGTTAAAACTCTACTGCATCTGATCCAATACTCTGATACTTAAACAGAAGAAAAAAAATCAGAAAATTCTCTTCATAAAATGTTCTAAGACTTTAGAAAAGAACTGCCCATTCCTTGTTTTCTCATTAAAACAGTCGAATATTTATAAGCACTATTCATGTGTCTAGCACTCATTGGCTTTTGACATCTGGGTTGTAATACACCAAATTAAAGATCATCAATTCAGTCAAGCTTCAGGAACAAAGACTGCGAAATGAGTATGTGTCTATATATCTAGTTTGGTGGAAATATCTTGAAATACGTAGATATACATAAATAAGCATGAGTTTTGTAAATGTACTCCACTTGGCCAAAAACATGCACACAAAACACAAGGGTGAGAAAGAAAGTTCTAGGGCTTGAGAAGAGGGTATAAAAACCCTTCTAGTTTCAAGATGAGTGTGATGACCAGGAACTAATTTTCATATCACCAAAAAACCAACACAGAAAACATCTCACTTAGGCACCCACAAGAGGGCCAAGAAACATATAATAGACCTTAAATCACTATAGCTGTAATTTATTTGGTGTTTGCATATAAATATTAAATCAAAATGCATTTTCCTTTTTGCCTTTTTCAGGCTAATTTCTAATCACCATTTTACTAATCTGTCAACTATGCCAAATTCAATGTTTCAACACTTCTCCTATCTGCTATGATTTGAAAAATGTCTAAATCCCTTAAGTTTAAACAACAACAACAACAGAGTATAATTTAATTTGAAAAGTAAACAAGTTGAGCCAGAACCAAGAAAATAACTTGTAAATCTAACTTTAGGAAGAAATAAAAAATTCTGTATACTAAAGTTTCAAAAGGGAAAGCTCTTTTTCTAACTGATCTATCTTAAAGCAAACACCACATGAAAAAAAGAAAGAAAAAAAAAAGAGAGGGGAGTCTTTTGCCATTGCCTTGAAAAAGAAGATTCAGTATATAGTAGTGAAATAAAAATATTAACCAAAAATATGTTATCTTATTTGTGTCAGATTGGAAGCTTCAATGAACTGGACTCAAAGTAAAGTAAAATAAAAACATGTTAAACTTAATTTCTTGAGTACTTTCCACTCACTGTTACAGCATGTTAGCGAAAGTTCTAGCTTTGAACTTTAACACACTGAGTCAACTAATACTTTCTTTGGAAAATTCTTCCCCAAAGTTATTTTGGATAAAAAGAAAATTCATTTTAAGAACGTGTCAACATCTAAAATGGTTTTTACCCCAAGCACTTATATAAAGTATATTGATTGAATATATGTATACAGAGATACTTCTGAAAAGAAAACCAAGAAGCAAACATATCTGTGCAAGAAATGGAGATAGTGAGATACTTTCTCTTTAAAAGACTAGGCATCATATTCCCTAAGTAACAGAATTACATTTATTTTAGCAAATACGCCTGTATTTTTTCCATGTATGATTTTCTTTGTTAGTCTCTCTGTGCTACTATACCAATACACCACTATAAAGAAATTTTTTCTTAGACTGATCACTTATCCCACATAAAGGAAAACAAGACATAAGTTAAAAAAAATCTTAATGTGGGATAAATCTAGTTTCTTAGTTACAGCTAAAACTTTTGTTTCTTTTGTAACTTTTAAAAACAGAGAGCAGTCCTTCTGACAGTCATTTAGATCTGTCAGAATATCTCTCATCTTTCTCGTATGGAAAAATTTCCCAGTGATTTCAGTCTAAACACATACACACACACACACACACACACACACACACACACACAAAATCTTGACAGGTTCAATTTGGATAATAAAAACGGAGGAAATAGCAACAGGCTGAAATAGATAGACTATACTGATAGGCAAACAAATATGTAGGGATAAGACAATGATTAACAACCCCTTTAGGGTAGCAGAATGACTCCTAGAACTTCAGAAAACAGATATCTAGACCCCACCTACGTGAACTGATTTTAAATTTCCAGAGAAGAAGATTGATTGATATGATTTTTTAAAAAGCAACCCAAGTAATTTATTATGTGCTGCAAAAGGTGAGAACCAAGGGGTTAAGATACCCTGATCAATGACAACTGTTGAGAGCATCAGAAACAAAATAGCAGCATACTAATACAACTACTCATTATCTTAAAAAAATGTATTCTGTATCATGGATAGTAATATTTGATAGACAAAACTACAGACATAAAGAACTGTGAAGTCTGAGCCAGCATATATACTAGAAAATGACAATGTCAAGACAAAAGCTCAAATAAGTAAAGGAAAATTTTTATGTTGCTTGTAGTAAACAATCTTAGATGTGGCATGCTCCTATGGAAAGCCTTCCAAGATCTACATTTACTTTACTGTTGTTAATTATCGGGATAAAAGATTTTTTGCCATGAAAGAAAAAATAAACAAAATTAAGTAAACATTATGGGAAAAGTTGGCATATATAGCACATTAGGTTAGTTTTAGCTTTGTTTTCTTCTGCACTTTAACAGAATTTCACATGTCCTTTTCATCAATCTGGAGCAAGCTATTTACTTTCTAAATGAACAAAAGAACGCTGACTTTTTAACAGAAGCCTAGGAATATGAAGGGCTGGACCACGACCTCTTTTCCTTAAATAGGTATTTCTAAAAAAGATTGAAACAAGAATCCACACTGTATAATTGTGAGAAGCTAATAGTCAGCTCTAAGATAATGACAATACATTAAAATTTCTATGCTAGAAAACTGATATATTGAGTATAGTAATAACTAAATAGCCAATATTTATTAACAGCATTATTATTAGCCATACAGTATTCATTATTTCACTGGGTCCTCACAATACTCCTAAGAATAGGTTCTACGGTTATTCCCTCATTTATTCATGGGGAAATTAAAATTTATATATAAGAAACTGCCCAAGGTAACACTGTTAGTAAGCACCAGAGCTGGAGCTTAGATCCAGGTCTGTCTGAATTCAAAATAATCAATCAGCTCTACTAATAGAAGTTCTCAGCAGTCCCAAAGTAGAAATTTTTGCAGAGATACAATACTCCTTCAAAGAATTTATAGAATAAAAATATATAAATTAGTATATACCACTATTAAAAGTAGAAAAAGATAAGGATATTAGTATATAATACATAATAATAGTACAAAATAACTTTAGATTTTAAAGTTGTTTACATATGGGGTTGGGTTGCAGATTTTCTTTGCCCAGTTTCTGCAGTGGATGATTTGAAGTTGTATGAATAAAAAATTACTAAAAGAACTGAATTCCAATTTGATGAGGGCAGCTAATCCCTTAAATACAGACTAATTCAAGGTGAATCAGAATGTTTTCAATTCTCTGTGAAAAGTTTAAATCATAATATAGAGTATTCCTATTTTTTTAAATCAGAAACTACTGATCACATCATTCAGGAGCTTTAAAATATGCTATTTCATTTGAACGATGTTTGGTACACAAGATATGCTAACCAAAAGGTACTGGAACTTTATAAAGCTTTTAAAAAATCCAATTACCAATGTGAAGATTGGCATTTAGTTTATTAAGGTTTAAATTAATAATTGAAGACATGGTAATGTGCTGAAAAAAAACCCCAAAACATATTCTAAAATTCATTAAGAGGTACAGTATCAGAATTTACTCTTGCAAAAGAAGAGTCCACATTTTAGAGAAGCATTAGAAAAAGAAATCATCAATGCTCCAAGGACTGAGGTACTCTTATAAGACAAGATGGTGTAAAGAAAACTTTAAGTCTTGTCAATACAGTGATAATAAAGAGTGTCACAACTCCCGAATATTCACTGATCCCAGGATAATCATTTTTTAAACAAAGAAGATATGTAATGGAGTAACCACTATTTTAATATGGATTAAAAAAAATAAAGGAGGTTACTTCTGGAATAGTGATGTTGGGGCTCAGAGAAACCTCTACCCCAGAGAGATATCTTTTAAGTAGGTCAAATTAGCAAAAACAATCATTCAAAGTTTCTGGACATTTATCAAAGGATTTAAAACAAATTGAGCAGCATTTACTCAACACAATGTATAGGAACGTGGTAAGAACAATGGGAGACTATGATACTCAACCTAGGGACTTCACCCATCCACCTACAGCTCAGCCTTGCAGAACTGTTTCAGCAGGCTCAGCAGCCAAGGGACAGTTCCCATCTCTCCCAACCTATTACTGTAAAGTACCATTCCTGGTAGTTTTGGCAGCTGGTGAACATTAGCAGATCCTTCACAGCTCCAAGGCTTATATCACATGGATAGCGCAGCTAGTAATGAATGCAATTCTCCTTTCCTGCAAAGCTCTATACTGCAGGAGAACTGCTTAGTTGGGCTCAGAAGTTAAGCCCCAATTCCAATCTCTCCTAGATTCCTGAAGCAGAAGAACTAGTCCAGATATATTCTATCACTATAGACACTGGATGATCCCATCCATGTGAACTGTATATTGTCAAAGATCTGTCTGAGCAATGGCAGCAGCCATGTGGAAGATTAGTACCTACCCTCCCCCTCCCCTCACACATAGCTCCAGCTCCAAAAGGAGGATCTGGGTGAGGAAAACAATGATGATCGGATTAACCATTCTACACTTCCAGTGTCTGTGCACAGAGCAGAGGTTCTATGATAGGAAAGGGTTACAGAGAGACTCAAAAATTGACACACAAATTGCCCCTGCCATGGAGGATGGGATTAAACTATGGGTCAATGGATACCCTAGGGCACTGTCAAAACAACAAAAAAATCAGCTACAAAGTAAGAGAAACTGACAACTAGATATGTTAAAATACAGACAAGTCAGAATTGCAAAAGGGAGATCAGGGAAAGAGACAATCAAAAACAGCATGGCTTTAAAATACTCATTTCTGGTAGCCAGCGTGTGTTCATGTCCATTTTGCTCTTACAGCAAAATCACAGGCTGCATAATTCAAGAGAAACAGACTTCACTTAACAACAAACAAAACAACAAGTCTCCTGGGGGTTTGGGACACAAAGTTGCTACATTATTTGCAATGTACAGATAAAAAAAAAATTCCTAGACATAAAAAGAAATAGGAAATTGTGTCCTGTACACAGGGAAAACAGGAGTCAATGGAAACTGCCTTTGAAGGGGCCCAGATGTCAGACTCAGCAGAAAAAGACTTCAAAGTACCAATTATAAAAATGTTAAAAAAAACTAAAGAAAACCATGCTTAAACAATTAAAGAAAAATATTATAAGATCTCATAAAATATGCAATATTGATAAAGAGAATTATAAAAAGAGAAACAAAAAGAAATTCTGGAGTGGAAAAGTTAAATAACAAAAATTTATAATTCCATAGGTTCTAACAGTAGGTTTGAGCTGGGAGAAGAAAGAATCAATAAATTTGAAGAAATATTAATAAAGGCTGTGAAATTTGAAGAAGAGAGTTTAAATAATGAAGAAAAATGAATTAGAGGGTTAGAAAAATGTGAGACACAATTAAGCAGACCAACATGTCTACATAATTGGAAGCAACACAAAGAGAGAATAAAGAGAAAGGAGGGAAAAAAATATTTGAATGAAATAATGCCTGAATACTTCCCCAAAGTGACGAAAAACAATTTATACATGTAAGAAGTGCAATGATTTCCACATAGGACAAACTAAAAGGGATATACACCCAGATATACCATTGTCAAAATGCTGAAAGCCAAAAACAGACAATTTTTAAAACAGTAGAAAAATGACTCACCACACCCTCATAAAGTTTAACAGCTTACTTCTTATCAGAAACAGTGAAGAAGAAAGGCAATGGGATGATATTTTCAAAATACTAAAATTAAACACAAAAATTCTGTCTGCCAAGAATCTTATATCCAATAACAACAACAAACAACTTTTAAGATAGAAAACTATCTTTAAAAATTGAAAGTGAATTAAAGATATTTCCAGATAAAGAAATTTATTGCTAGCAGACAAAACTTATAATAAATATTAAAGCAAGTTCTTCAGGTTAAAGCAAGTGAAATCAGAAAATAATTCAATCCACATGAAGAAACAAACTGTGCCTGTAAAGGTAATTATGTAGGTAATTTAAAAAACAATATAATTGAATATGTCTTTTCCTTTATTTTCGTAATTGATTTAAACAGCAATTACATTTTAAAAATGTATATAATTGTAAATGTACAAAAGGCAAAGTTTAGAGTCAAAGACACAATGGGTTCAAAGTAAAAGGATGGGAAAAGATATACCATGCAAACAGAAACCATAATAGAGCTAGAGTGGCTATATTAATATCAGGAAAACATAGACTTTAGATCAAAAAATATTACTAGAGACTAAAACAGCCATCTTCTAAGAGGATCAATACATTAGAAAGACATAACAATTAAAAACATATACTAAGTACCTAACATACTATCCACAAAATACATGAAACAGAAATTGAAAGAACAACAAACAATTCAAAAATAATACTTGGATAATTCAATATCCCCATTTCAATGAAGGGTAGAAAAATGAGAAAGATTATCAACAGCATAAAGAAGACTTAAACAATACTATAAAGCAGTACTATAGACATAAAATGTCTCTACATGCACCTATAGATATCTAAAGAACACTTCATCCCAATCAAAATCACCAAAAAGAAGTTCTCTATGATGGAATTAAATTTGAAATTAATAACAGCCAGAAATTTGGTAAATTTGCAGACATGTGGAAATTAACAAACTTCTAAAGAACCAATGAGTCAAAGAAGAAATAATAAAATACTTTTATATGACTGAAAATAAAAATACAACATAAAACTTATGGGATTAAATAAGCTAGGATTCAGAGGGAAATTTTTAAGTATTAATGCCTATAGTAAAAAAAGTAAACATCAAATCAATAACCTAGTTATCCATATTAAAAAACTAGAAAAATAGGGCTTCCCTGATGGCGCAGTGGTTTGAGAGTCCGCCTGCCAATGCAGGGGACACGGGTTCGTGCCCCGGTCCGGGAGGATCCCACATGCCGCGGAGCAGTTAGGTCCGTGAGCCATGGCCGCTGAGCCTGCACGTCCGGAGCCTGTGCTCCACAATGGGAGAGGCCACAACAGTGAGAGGCCCACATACCACACACACACACAAAAAAACTAGAAAAATAACAAACTAAAGCAAAAAGCAAACAAAAGATCAGGCAAAATAAAGGTTAGAGTACAAATTAATAAATTGTAGAATAGAAAAATAAGAGAGAAAATGAACAAAACCAGAAGTTAATCCTTTGAAAACACCAACAAAATGAGCAAACCTTTAGATAGACTGACCAATTAAAATAGAGGAAAGCGTCAAAGTACAAAATCAGGAATGAAAGAGAAAACGTCAGTACAAAAATAAAAAGAATTAAGGGAATACTATAAACAAATATATCCCCCCAAAATAGATCACTTAAATTAAAAAGAGGTAAATCCCTAGAAAGGTGAAATTACCAAAGTAACTCAGGAAAAAAATTTAAAAATCTGAAGAGATCAATAACAAGAGATTGAATTAATTTAAAAAAATCTCTCACAAAGAAAAGTCCAGTACCATGTGGTTTCAGTGGAATTCTACAAAATTCTTAAAGAAGAATTAGTACCACTCCTTCACAAACTCTCCCAAAAAATAAGAGAAGGGAACACACCATAACTCATTCTATGAGGCAAGTATATGGATAGCAAAGCCAGATAAAGACACCAAATAAACTACAGACCAATATCATTAATGAATATAAATGTTAAAATACTCAACAAAATATTATCAAACTGATTTATGCAACACATAAAAAGAATTATGCACCATAATCAAGTGAGATTATTCTAGGTACTCAAGATCAATTTAACATCCAAAAATTAAAGGGAACACATCACATTCATAGAGAAAAAATAATAATTTTCAACAGAGAAGTAGCATTGGACAATATCTTACAACCTTTCATGATTAGAAAAAAAATTCAAACTAGAAATAAAAATGGAACTTCCTCAACCTAATAAAGGCCATCTATAAAAATCTCACGGATAACATCATACTTAATGGTTAATCCCTATTGTGTATATTTTTGCAGCTCTTATTAAAATTGTATTGGAGATCTACCTGGAAAAATTAGATAAGAAAAAGAAATAAAAAGTGTCCAAACATGCAAAAATCAATGCTATTATTATATGGTAGCAAAGAACAATCTGAACATGAAACTAAGGAAAACAATTCAATTTAGAATATCATAAAAAAGAATAAAAGGAATATTGAAAACTATAAAACATTGTTGAAAGAAATTAAAGAAAAGAAATATAAAGACATTTCATAACTAGGGATCAGAAAACTTAATACAGTTAAAATGGCAATACTCTCTAAGTTGGTCTACATATTCAATGCAAAAACAATCAAAATCCTAATTGGATTTTTTAAAAAATTCACATACTGAGCCTAAAATTAATATGAAAATGAAAGTGACCTAGAATGGTCAAAACAATTTTGAAAAAGAACATACTTGGACAATGCACACTTCCTGATATCAAAAACATACCATAAAGCTACAGTAATCAAGTATGGTACTGGCATGAGGATAGACATATAGTTCAACGGAAATGAATTAAGAGTCCAGAAATAAATCCTCACGTATATGGATAACTGATTTTTGATATGGGTTCCAAGACAATTCAATGAGGAAAGAACAGTTTTTTCAACAAATGATGCTGGGAACAACTGGATATTTACATGGGACAAAAAAAAAAGAAACTGTATCCCTTCCTCACATCATTTACAATAATTAAATCAAAATGAATCAAAGAAATAAATGCCAACACATTAGGAAGGCTAATTTTTTTTTTAATGGAAAGTAACAAGTGTTCCTAAGGATGTAGAGAAACTGGAACCCTCCATCACTGCTGGCTGGAATATAAAATGGTGCAGCTAGAAACATTCTTGTAGTTCTCAGAATGTTAAATGTAGAAAAGTGAAATGAACCATTAATTTCGACCCTAAGTATATACCCAGGAGAAATGAAAACATACATCCACACAGCATTATTCATAACAGCCAAAAAGTGAAAACAATCCAAATGTCCATCAAATGATAAAAGGATAAATAAAATGTGGTATATCCACACAATGGAATATTATTTAACAATAAAAAAGAAATGAAGTACTACCACATGTAGTAACATGAATGAACTCTAAAAACATTATGCTAAGTAAAAGAAGACAGCCATATCAGCCCACAAATTGTGTAATTCTACTTATAGGAAATGTCTAGAAGATGCAAGTCTATAGTGACATAATGCAGATTAGTGGTAACCAAGGGCTAGGGGACAGGGTAGCTGGAGGGGAGTGAAGAGTGATTGCTTAATTGGTACAAGGTTTCATGCAGGGGTGACGAAAATGCTCTAAAATTAGATTGTGGTGATGGTTGTACAATTCTGTGAACATACTAAAAACTACTGAATTATCCACTTTAAAGAGGGGACTTTTATAGTATGTGAATTATATTTCAATAAAGCTGTTAAAAATAAAGGTTATAAAATATTAAAATAAGACAGTATCACTAGCCTACTTTAAATCAAAATATATAAAAAATAAACATTCCTTTGTAGTGATCATTATCAGATTAATACTCCAGGTTCTTGGAAATCACAGTGACATGGAAAAAAGACTTCACTATTAAACATTAAACTGATTATAGTTTCTGAAATACATATGTAAAAAATAAACTAGCCTCAAGACCTTGGGGTCTTGTGATCAAATTCTGTTTAATAAAAAAAATCCCTAAGCCTTATCATGTGAAAGATTGCAGAAGTAGTAGTAAATATATTTAGAAAATTCATATTTTAAAAAAATCACATAACTACTGGTGTTGCTATTTCACCACTTCAAGTGTAGAAACTCTACTTCTTTTTATGTCCTTTATTCTCCTTTTTTTATGATACAATTCTCTTAAAATTTTCCTTTACATACATTAGAACCATATCAGTCAATGTTAAAATTTTTGATTTAACAGGCAAACATAATTTATAAAATGTAAAAAGAGAAAATCTATTTTATTTACCCATATTTTTACTCTCCTTTGTTCTTTCCCAATGTTCCAAAATCCCTTCCTTTATCATTTCATTTTGTTTAGAAAACCTCCTTAGCAATTCTTTTAGGGTGGGTTTTCTATGGCAAAATTCTCTTAGTTTTCTTTCATCTAAGAACATCTTGATTTGCTCCTTTCATTCCATAAATACCTTTACTCTGCATATAGAAATCTGGATTGACAGGTATTTTCCTTCAGCACTTGTTCCGTTTCCTTCTGGCCTCCATGGTTTCTGATGAAAAATCCAAGGTCAGCCTAACAGTTTCTCTCTTGCAGTAAAATGTCATCCTTATCTGGCTGCTTTTAAAACTTCTTTGTCTTTAGTTTTCAGAAGTTTGACTATGATATATATTACATTAGCCAGGGCCTCCAGAGAAATGGAATCAACAGGATATATGTATATGCAGAGAGAGAGGGATTTATTTTCAGGAACTGGCTCACACAATTATGAAAGCTGGCAAATTCAGTATCTGTAAGGTAGGCTGGCAGACTGGAGACCCAAGGAAGGGTCAGTGCTGTATGCAGTTCAAGTCTAAAGGCTATATGCTACCAGAATACTTTTTGCTCAGGGAAAGTCAGTCTTTGTTCTGGTATAACCTTCTACTGATTAAATGAAATCCACCCACATTATTGAGGGAAATCTGCTTTATTCAAAGTCCACAAATTTAAATATTATTATCCAAAACACAACCTCACAAAAACATCCAGGATAATGTCTTGACCAAAAACCTGGGCACTGTGGCCCAGCTAAGCTGACACATAAAATTAACCATCACAATGGGTCTTGGAGTGGGCTTTTTTATAGGGGGCATAATGTATCATGTTTAGAGTTTATCCAGCTCCTTGAATATGTAGTTGTATTTCTCTTGTCAAATGTGGTAGGTTTTCAGCCACTATTTCTTTGAATATTTTTTTCAGCTCTACCCTCTTTATCCTCCCTTTCCAGGACTCTGATGACATGCAGTTTAGGTATTTTGTTATAATTCCATAGGCCCCTAAATCCCTATTCATTTGTTTTCAATCTATATTCTCTGTATTGCTTAAATTGGGTGATTTCTACTGCTCTATCTTCAAGTTCACTGATTCTTTCCTCTGTTTCTCCATTATGCTATTGAGGTCATACACTGAGTTTTTAAATTTTGGTTACTGTATTTTTTAGTTCTAAAGTTATTATTGGTTCTTCAGTACTTTGCTAAAAATTTGTGTTCCTTTGCTGAGGTTTTCTATTTTTTCATTTGTTTCAAGTGTGTTCATATTTGCTTGTTAAAGCATTTTTAGGATGGATGCTTTATAATGCTGGTCAGATAATTCTAACATTGGTGGCAGGTCTGTGTTCGCTTCTGTTCACTGTCTTTTTTCACTTAAGATAAGATTTTCTTTGTTCTTGGTATGGGTAGTGATTTTCAATTGAAACCTGGACATTTTAAATCTTGTTTTAGCAGACTTCCTTTGATATAACACTAATTCAGCAGGGAAAGAGGAGAACAGTCAGGTGCAGTAGAAGTCCAGGTTCCTGACTCATCCTCTGCTAACACTCAGAGCTGGGGAAATAAGGATCCATTATTGCTGAACACAGTTGGGAGTTCAACTTCCCACTGGGCCTTCACTCTGACTGGGAGGGGTAAGGGCACCACGTTATTGCTCCCAAATGACCTCCAATGACACTGCAGGGGATAACCCTAGTAGCACTGAGCAGTAAGGAAAGTCCTGACTCTCCATTAAACATCCATTGATACCTTGCAGGGGGCTGGGGCGGGGGGGGGGGGGGGTGGGGTGGGGAGAACTGTCTCATTCCCATAATGGTGGGGTGGAAATCTAGGCTTCCTACACAGCCTACCCTGACACTCAATGGAGAGGAGACTTACTTCCCAGTGGGACTGAACATCCTAATTCCCCACTCCACCTTCTATGACTCTGCACCAATGGGGAAGAAGGAGGGTACCTCATTATAGATTGGTAAATGTGAAGTCTAGGCTCCCTTAACCAGCCTTTGTTGGCAGGGCTTGGGGTGGGACTACAGTTTGCTCTCTGATATTTGGTGGGATTACAAGGGTTATTAACTAATACTTTCTGCCTTGCTAGGTGAAAGCTTTCCTGGTCTTTTGGATAGAGAGAGCAGGCTTTTCTTGGGGTCTCTTGTCTGTGCCCATTTGGTATTTCTGGGTTGCTCACTTCTCCAGCACCTTGTCTGGGGCAAATGAGGCAAAAAGAAAGCCTAGGGAACCCAGCATTATGTAGTTACTTGGATTCAGGGTCCCTAGCCAGTCTGCCTTCTTCTATCTAACTCTCAGAGTCTTATGTCTTTTTTATATATAATGTTCAGGGTTTTTTTTTTTAGTTATACTTAGTAAAAAGAACAGAAGAAAAAACGTCTACTCCTACTTTCAGCAAGGCAGAGGTTAAAGCAAAAATAATGCATCTTCTTATGCTTTATTTTTTAGGTTTTTGTCATTTTTGGTTTACTTTATATAAAACAATTTCAGGGGAGATTTGAGAAGATGGCAGAAGAGTAAGACACGGAGATCACCTTCCTCCCAAAAGATACATCAGAAATACAACTACACGTGGAACTGCTCCTATAGAACACCCACAGAACACTGGCAGAAGACTTCAGACCTCCCAAAAGGCAAGAAACTCCCCAAATACCTGGGTAGGGCAAAAGAAAACAGAATAAACAGAGACAAAAGATAGGGATGGGACCTGCACCAGTGGGAGGGAGCTGTGAAAGAGGAAAGGTTTCCACACACTAGGAAGCCCCTTCACGGGCGGAGACTGCGGCTGGCAGAGGGGGAAAGCTTCGGAGCCACGGAGGAGAGCACAGCAACAGGGGTGCGGAGGGCAAAGCGGAGAGATGCCCGCACAGAGGATCGGTGCTGACCAGTACTCACCAGCCCGAGATGCTTGTCTGCTCACCCACCAGGGCGGTTGGGGGTTGGGAGCTGAGGCACGGGCTTCGGTCGAATCCAGAGAGGACTGGGGTTGGCTGAGAGAACACAGCCTGAAGGGGTTTACTGCGCCACGGTTAGCAGGGAGGGAGTCCGGGAAAAATCTGGAACTGCCGAAGAGACAAGAGGCTTTTTCTAGCCTCTTCGTTTCCTGGTGAGCGAGGAGAGGGGATTAAGAGCGCTGCTTAAAGGAGCTCCAAAGACGGGCGTGAGCCGCAGCTATCAGCATGGACACCAGAGATGGGCATGAGACGCTAAGGCTGTTGCTGCCACCACCAAGAAGCCTGTGTGCAAGCACAGGTCACTCTCCACACCTCCCCTCCAGCAAGCCTGTGCAGCCCACCACTGCCAGGGTCCCGTGATCCAGAGACAACTTCCCCAGGAGAACGCACGGCGTGCCCCAGGCTGGTGCAACATCATGTCACGCCGGCCTCCGCTGCCAGAGGCTCGTCCCACATCCATAGCCCTCCCTTCCCGCAACCTGAGTGAGCCAGAGACCCCTAATCAGCTGCTCCTTTAACCCCGTCCTGTCTGAGTGAAGAACAGATGCCCTCCGGCGACCTACATGCAGAGGCGGGGCCAAATCCAAAGCTGAACCCCGGGAGCTGTGCGAACAAAGAGAGAAAGGGAAATTTCTCCCAGCAGCCTCAGAAGCAGCGGATTAAAGCTCCACAATAAAATTGACATATCCTGCATCTGTGGAACACCTGAATAGACAGCGAATCATCCCAAATTGAGGAGGTGGACTTTGGGAGCAAAGATATATATTTTTTTCCCCTTTTCCTCTTTTTATGATTGTGTATGTGTATGCTTCTGTGTGAGATTTTGTCTGTATAACTTTCCTTTCACCATTTGTCCTAGGGTTCTGTCCGTCCGTTTTTTTTTTTTGTTTGTTTTTACTTTTTAAAATTTTTTCCTTAATAAAAATTTTTTATTTTAATAATTTTATTTTACTTTATTTTATTTTATCTTCTTTCTTTCTATTTTCTCTCCCTTTTATTCTGAGCCGTGTGGAGGACAGGCTCTTGGTGCTCCACCCAGGCATCAGGGCTGTGCCTCTGAGGTGGGAGAGCCAACTTCAGGACACTGGTCCGCAAGAGACCTCCCAGCTCCATGTAACATCAAACGGTGAAAATCTCCCAGAGATCTCCATCTCAACACCAAGGTCCAGCTCCACTCAAGGACCAGAAAGCTACAGTGCTGGACACCCTATGCCAAACAACTACCAAGAAGGAACACAGCCTCATCCATTAGCAGAGAGGCTGCCTAAAATCATAATAAGGCCACAGACACTCCAAAACACACCACCACACGTGGACCTGCCCACCAGAAAGACAAGATCCAGCCTCATCCACCAGAACACAGGCACTAGACCCCTCCACCAGGAAACATACACAACCCACTGAAGCAACCTTAGCCACTGGGGACGGACACCAAAAACAATGGGAACTACGAACCTGCAGCCAGCGAAAAGGACACCCCAAACACAATAAGATAAGCAAAATGAAAAGACAGAAAAACACACAGCAGATGAAGGAGCAAGATAAAAACACACCAGACCTAACAAATGAAGAGGAAATAGGCAATCTACCTGAAAAAGAATTCAGAATAATGATAGTAAAGATGATCCAAAATCTTGGAAATAGAATACAGAAAATGCAAGAAACATTTCACAAGGACCTAGAAGAACTAAGGAAGAAACAAGCAATGAACAACACAATAAATGAAATTAAAAATACTCTAGAAGGGATCAATAGTAGAACAACTGAGGCAGAAGAACGGATAAGTGACCTGGAAGATAAAATAGTGGAAATAACTACTGCAGAGCAGAATAAAGAAAAAAGAACGAAAAGAACGGAAGACATTGTCAGAGATCTCTGGGACAACATTAAACGCACCAACATTTGAATCATAGGGGTTCCAGAAGAAGAAAAGAAAAAGAAAGGGACTGAGAAAATATTTGAAGAGATTATAGTTGAAAACTTCCCTAATATGGGAAAGGAAATAGTTAATCAAGTCCAGGAAGCACAGAGACTCCCATAGAGGATAAATCCAAGGAGAAACACAGCAAGACACATATCAATCAAACTATCAAAAATTAAGTAAAAAGAAAACATATTAAAAGCAGCAAGGGAAAAACAAAAAACACACAAGGAAATTCCCATAAGGTTAACAGCTGATCTTTCAGCAGAAACTATGCAAGCCAGAAGGGAGTGGCGGGACATATTTAAAGTGATGAAGGAGAAAAACCTACAACCAAGATTACTCTACCCAGCAAGGGCCCCATTCAGATTTGATGGAGAAATTACAAGGTTTACAGACAAGCAAAAGCTGAGAGAGTTCAGCACCACCAAACCAGCTTTACAACAAATGCTAAAGGAACTTCTCTAGGCAAGAAACACAAGAGAAGGAAAAGACCTACAATAACAAACCCAAAACAATTAAGAAAATGGGAATAGGAACATACATATCGATAGCTACCTTAAATATAAGTGGATTAAATGCTCCAACCAAAAGACACAGACTGGCTGAATGGATAAAAAAACAATACCTGTATTTTGCTGTCTACAAGAAACCCATTTTACACCTAGGGACACATACAGACTGAAAGTGAGGGGATGGAAAAATATATTCCATGCAAATGGAAATCAGAAGAAAGCTGGAGTAGCCATTCTCATATCAGACAAAATAGACTTTAAGATAAAGACTATTACAAGAGACAAATAAGGACACTACATAATGATCAAGGGATCGATTCAACAGGAAGATATAACAATTGTAAATATTTATGCACCCAACATAGGAGCACCTCAATACATAAGGCAAATACTAAAAGCCATAAAAGCAGAAATCAACATTAACACAATCACAGTAGAGGACTTCAAACCCCACTTTCACCAATGGACACATCATCCAAATAAAAATAAATAAGGAAACACAAGCTTTAAAGGATACATTAAACAAGATGGACTTAATTGATATTTATAGGACATTCCATCCAAAAACAACAGAATACACATTTTTCTCAACTGCTCATGGAACATTCTCGAGGACAGATCATATCTTGGGTCACAAATCTAGCCTTGGTAATTTTAATTAAACTGAAATCGTATCAAGTATCTTTTCCGACCACAACGCTATGAGACTAGATGTCAATTACAGGAAGAGATCTGTAAAAAATAGAAACACGTGGAGGCTAAACAATACTTAATAACGAAGTGATCACTGAAGAAATCAAAGAGGAAATCAAAAAACACCTAGAAACAAATGACAATGAAAACATGATGACACAAAACCTATGGGATGCAGCAAAAGCAGTTCTCAGAGAGAAGTTTATAGCAATACAATCCTACCTTAAGAAACAGGAAACATCTCAAATAAACAACCTACCTTGCATCTAAAGCAATTAGAGAAAGAAGAACAAAAAAAAAACCCAAAGTTAGCAGAAGGAAATAAATCATACAGATCAGATCAGAAATAAATGAAAAAGAAATGAAGGAAATGATAGCAAAGATCAATGACACTAAAAGCTGGTTCTTTGAGAAGATAAACAAAATTCAAAAACCATTAGCCAGACTCATCAAAAAAAAAAAAGGGAGAAGACTCAAATCAACAGAATTAGAAATGAAAACGGAGAAGTTACAACTGACACTGCAGAAATACAAAGGATCACGAGAGATTACTACAAGCAACTGTATGCTAATAAAACGGACAACCTGGAAGAAATCGACAAATTCTTAGAAATGCACAACCTGCGGAGACTGAACCAGGAAGAAATAGAAAATATGAACAGACCAATCACAAGCACTGAAATTGAAACTGTGATTAAAAATCTTCCAACAAACAAAAGCCCAGGACCAGATGGCTTCAAAGGCGAATTCTATCAAACATTTAGATAAGAGCTAACAGCTATCCTTCTCCAACTCTTCCAAAATATAGCAGAGGGAGGAACACTCCCAAACTCATTCTATGAGGCCACCATCACCCGGATACCAAAACCAGACAAAAATGTCACAAAGAAAGAAAACTATAGGCCAATATCACTGAGGAACATAGATGCAAAAATCCTCAACAAAATACTAGCAAACAGAATCCAACAGCACATTAAAAGGATCATACACCATGATCAAGTGGGGTTTATCCCAGGAATGCAAGGATTCTTCAACATATGCAAATCAATCAGTGTGATACACCACATTAACAAATTGAAGAAGAAAAGCCATATGATGATCTCAATAGATGCAGAGAAAGCTTTTGACAAAATTCAACACCCATTTATGATAAAAACCCTGTAGAAAGTAGGCATAGATGGAACTTTCCTCAACATAATAAAGGCCATATAGGACAAACCCACAGCCAACATCAGCCTCAAAGTTGAAAAAATGAAACCATTTCCACTAAGATCAGGGACAAGACAAGGTTGCCCACTCTTACCAGTATTATTCAACATAGTTTTGGAAGTTTTAGCCACAGTAATCAGAGAAGAAAAAGAAATAAAAGGAATCCAAATCGGAAAAGAAGTAAAGTTGTCACTGTTTGCAGATGACATGATACTATACACAGAGTATCCTAAAGATGCTACCAGAAAACTACTAGAGCTAATCAATGAATTTGGTAAAGTAGCAGGATACAAAATTAATGCACAGAAATCTCTGGAATTCCTATACACTAATGATGAAAAATCTGAAAGTGAAATTAAGAAAACAATCCCATTTACTACTGCAACAAAAAGAATAAAATATCCAGGAATAAACCTACCTAAGGAGACAAAAGACCTGTAGGCACAAAATTATAAGACACTGATGAAAGAAATTAAAGATGATACAAATAGATGGAGAGATATAGCATGTTCTTGGATTGGAAGAATCAACATTGTGAAAATGACTCTACTACCCAAAGCAATCTACAGATTCAATGCAATCCCTATCAAACTACCACTGGCATTTTTCACCGAACTACAACAAAAAAGTTCACAATTTGTATGGAAACACAAAAGACCCCGAATAGCCAAAGCACTCTTGAGAACGAAATATGGAGCTGGAGGAATCAGGCTCCCTGACTTCAGACTATACTACAAAGCTACAGTAATCAAGACAGTATGGTACTGGCACAAAAACAGAAATATATATCAATGGAACAGGATACAAAGCCCAGAGATAAACGCACGCACATATGGTCACCTTTTTTTGATTAAGGAGGCATGAATGTACAGTGGAGAAAGGACCGCCTCTTCAATAAGTGGTGCTGGGAAAACTGCACAGGTACATGTAAAAGAATGAAATTAGAACACTCCCTAACACCATACATAAAAATAAACTCTAAATGGATTAAAAACCTAAATGTAAGGCCAGACACTATCAAACTCTTAGAGGAAAACATAGGCAGAACACTCTATGACATAAATCACAGCAAGATCCTTTTTGACCCACCTCCTAGAGAAATGGAAATAAAAACAAAAATAAACAAATGGGACCTAATGAAACTTAAAAGCTTTTGCACAGCAAAGAAAACCATAAATAAGACGAAAAGACAACCCTCAGAACGGGAGAAAATAGTTGCAAACAAAGCAACTGACAAAGGATTAATCTGGAAAACATACAAGCAATTCATGCAGCTCAATATCAAAAAAACAACCCAATTCAGAAATGGGCAGAAGACCTAAATAGACATTTCTCCAAAGAAGATATACAGATTGCCAACAAACACATGAAAGAATGCTCAACATCATTAATCATTAGAGAAATGCAAATCAAAACTACAATGAGATATCATCTCACACTGGTCAGAATGGCCATCATCAAAAACTCTACAAACAATAAATGCTGGAAAGGTTGTGGACAAAAGGGAAGACTCTTGCACGGCTGGTGGGAATGTAAATTGATACAGCCACTATGGAGAACAGTGTGGAGGTTCCTTAAAAAACTAAAAATAGAACTACTATATGACCCAGCAATCCCACTACTGGGCATGTACCCTGAGAAAACCATAATTCAAAAAGAGTCATGTACCAAAATGTTCATTGCAGCTCTATTTACAGTAGCCAGGACATGGAAGCTACCTAAGTCTCCATCAACAGATGAATGGATAAAGAAGATGTGGCACATATATACAATGGAATATTAGCCATAAAAAGAAACGTAATTGACTTATTTGTAGTGAGGTGGATGGACCTAGAGTCTGTCATACAGAGTGAAGTAAGTCAGAAAGAGAAAAACAAATACCGTATGCTAACACATATATATGGAATCTAAAAACAACAACAAAAAAAAAGGTCATGAAGTACCTAGGGGTAAGATGAGAATAAAGACACAGACCTTCTAGAGCATGGACTTCAGGATATCGGAAGGGGGAAGGGTTAGCAGTGACAAAGTGAGAGAGTGGCATGGACATATATAAAATACCAAGCGTAAAATAGATTGCTAGTGGGAAGCAGCCGCATAGCACAGGGAGATCAGCTCGGTGCTTTGTTACCACCTAGAAGGGTGCGATAGGGAAGGTGGGAGGGAGGGAGACGCAAGAGGGAAGAGATATGGGAACATATGTATATGTATAACTGATTCACTTTATTATAAAGCAGAAACTAACACACCATTGTAAAGCAATTATACTCCAATAAAGATGCTAAAAAAATAAAACCAATTTCATTTTACATTTTTTTCTCTATTTACTAAGTAAATAAATTTTATCTTATTTATTTGGCATTTTTCACTATCTTTTCTAATGAAATATTTTTTCAGACTCATCAACAATGTCTCAATTCAGCTTGTAGGGGGAAAAAGTGATTGATTACATCTAGTACAGGACAATCAGAAGAATGTTAAGATTCCCTAGCAACCAGGAACAGTGTTAGGAAGGTGCCAGATCCAGCTGCATATTTGAGTAAATGCCTGTATGGGTAGGAGAGGCAAGGGTGTGGAGCATCTTTCTTCCAAAAGATTGAGGAAAGCTGTGGTTTTAGATTTCTTACTTCCTATGTTTGGTATGCATACGTTAATGGATATAGAATATATATTCCATTGGACCAAGAACTTTTATTTTGTTCAGTGCTGTATCTATGATAGTCCTTGACATAAAGAAGTTAATAATATTTCTTGAATTAAGGAATGAATAAATGCAAAAGATGTTCATAAAGCTTCTATTAGCAATAGTAATGAGAAGTTGTATTTTGGTTTTTTGTTTTGTCTTGTTTTGTTTTGTTTTTCCGGTACGCGGGCCTCTCACTGCTGTGGCCTCTCCCGCTGTGGAGCACAGGCTCCGGACGCGCAGGCTCAGCAGCCATGGCTCACGGGCCCAGCCGCTCCCTGGCATGTGGGATCCTCCCGGACCAGGGCACGAACCCGTGTCCCCTGCATCTGCAGGCGGACTCTCAACCACCGCACCACCAGGGAAGCCCTGTTTTGTTTTTGAGTTACCTAATGATTAATGAAACATCCATCAAAATGTTTATATGCTTTAAAAAACATATCTTTAAAGATATTCAGAAAAAAGAGAAGCAAAATAAAACAATTAGCACATGAACTTCTCACGCATGAATTTAGAATGGAAAAGAAATTGTTTCTTTTCTTGTTCCATAATGGGGTACAAATCAACATTTACATTATAAAGATCTCTAACCTACCAAGAAAACATTGCTTATTTTTCCTATCTAAGTTACTCTATTTTTTCCATATTACTATCAAGTTGATTGTCAGTATGTTTCTAAGACACCTTGGTTGTAATATTTTACACAATAATTTATGCATCAGATGTATTCCTCTTAGGAGTACTGTAATATCTTTGTGCAAAATGTGAAGCTCAGCATAAATCAATAATATGGAAAGCTATATGAAAAGTATTTACACCAAAGTTCCCTACTATAAGAGAATTTATATAGTTTGCATATTAACTGACTACAAGTATAATATCATAAATTAAATTTAACTTTGTAGGATACGTGATTTGATACCTAATCCTTTAAAGCAAATTGTAATACTTAATGCCTGAAATCTTTAAATTCTCTTTCTAAATGAGTGTCACATAATAATATGAGACAAAGAAGAGGTGAAATGAGTAGCTCTCAACTAAGTTTCTTCAAAATATAATTTGCAAAATATATTTGCAAAGTTGTTACATACGCTTTTAAACTCATTCATTGCTAGTGTTCAAAGTAATACACAATAAACAAATTTTCAGCAAAGGAAATATGTGGAGTTAGAGCCAAAAAAAAATTTAAATATCAAATGCTGTGCTTTTCAAAAAAACACAACAATATAAGTACTTTCAAAACATTTAGACACTGTCAAAGTGAAGTAAGTCAGAAACAGAAAAACAAACATCGCATATTAATGCATATTTGTGGACTCCAGAAAAATGGTTCAGATGAATTGGTTTGCAAGGCAGAAATGAGACACAGATGTAGAGAACAAACGTATGGACACCAAGGAGAGGAAGAGGGGGTGTGGGATGAATTGGGAGATTGGGATTGACATATATGCACTAATATGTATAAAGTGGATGGCTAATGAGGGCCTGCTGTATAGCACAGGGAACTCCACTTTGCTATACAGTAGAAACTAACACAACACTGTAAAACAACTATACCCCAATTAAAAAATAAAAAACATTTAACTTAGAATTCATAAATATAAATGAGTAAAATATAAATTCATCCAAGAATATATCACTTAATATGCCAGGAGAATTATGTAAATTCCAGTATTTTAATTCTTCCAACCCTTAGCCTTAGGAAAAGAAGAAGATGGTCCAAAATAGTTCCTATACTTTTCCCCAACTCAACAACTGTAAAGCTGGTTTGTATTAGTAGAACTAAAAATTCACATTATGAAAAAAGAGCCAAAAATCACAGCTGTAAAAACCAGCCATTTTTTAATAACCTTCTCAACAATGGCACAAGTTTCTATATTAGTGTGGTTATAAAAATGACCTTTCGTGTCCCAAGACATATCTACCAATTATTTTAATACCTTGGAATTTTAAAAAAAGTGCTTTTCACTTAAATTCTTGATCTACTTCTTTTTCTACTTTTATCCAAATGACTTGTTACAGGAAGCTTTTTGACATTAAATTATCAGCTAATTAAAATGAAATCAACTTCTATCATGTCTAGGAATGAAGCTGAATCAATAAAATTGTCTATATTCCACATATGGTAGAAGGATTTTTTAAACATTTATTGTAATAATTAACAATAAAAAAATAAACTAAATGCCTATTTATACAGGTATAGTTAAACCAATTATGGGGTGTGTGTGTTTGTATATACACATATATGTATAATATGTGTATGTATATGCATATATATGTTTGTATATGTGTATATATATGTATACACACATATATATACATATATATATACACACTGTGGAATACTATAGAACAATGACAAAAATAGGATAAGTTTATATATACTGACATGAAAATATATACTGACAAGTAAATATAGCAAGAAACAAAACAACAGATTGAGTAGAACAACATTTTTCTAAAAGGAAATCAAAATTTTACAGCATGAGTATACGTGTGTGTGTGTGTGTGTGTGTGTGTGTGTGTGTGTGTGTGTGTGTGTAAATATAAAGAAAAACCTCTAGAAGGATGCACATCACACCATTCTCACTGGTTACTTCTGGGGAGAATTTTTTGAATTTGATTTCAACAAGAATGTATTCCTTAATTACTTGATGGAAAAAAATGATCTAACGTGAAATTTAGGGGGGGAAAAATTTTGTTATTAAACTCTCAATTTACTTTAAACGATTAAGCTTATGCAGGCTTAGCTTATCCAGAATAATACTGCATATATCACTGATACTGACATTTATTATAATTTTTATTATTACTTAAATGTACCCAAATCTATTTAATTTAAGAAAAAAAGCTATGACAATAATTTTCAGATTTATATCACACTTTTTTTTTCTATAAAAGGTGGAACCAGAGTAAAGACCAAAGAAGCTAATAATCTAGCAATTAATTCTACAGTATTTTGTTTTCAAACTTCAATCCTGTGTTCTCAAATATTCTGTAAGTTCTCAAATGCAGAGCAACATCTAGCATTACCTTTGTAATCTACTAAGTATGCTTTCAGTGAACACTTATTAATCAGTTGAAAGGAATTCTATACCGAAATAAGACTACACTATAATTCTATAATTTGTGTAGCATATGTCTATGTGTGTAATTTTTTTTTACTAAAGTTTGCCAAAGTTTAAAAGAATAAAGAAAACAGACTCTCAAACCGCTACCTTATATTCATCCACAATAATGCTGAGGGCTTCATGACCAGCTTTCCTCATGTCTTCCAATTCTTGTTTATGTTTTTCCTGAAAGAAAGCAAGAAACTAAGCCATGATTTGTTCTTTTGACAAAATAACAACACACCATTGACTTCTGTATCTATAAGTGATTGAGTAGCTTGTGGCACACAGCTGCAAACAAACAGAAAAACTATTAAAAAAAAAAGTTCTGTTTAAAAGCACTCTGGAGGGCTGTGGCAATGAGAAATTAAAGGGAAACAATAACTGAGAAAGGAAAACCATGCTGCGAGGTAAGGTAACACATGGCAATGGTGTTATCCCTTGGGGCATTTGGCAATTCTGGACCTGGATCTAGAGACAGGAGGTCCTGTGTTATTTCAACAAGCCAGAACCTTTTTTTTTTTTCATTACTTCTCTAGTAACATATACATGCCAATAGTTTAATACATAATAAAGTTTGAGAACCACTGGATTAAGGTAATCAACCCCCCATTCTACCTTCCTAGGAAAGCAGAGGCTTACCTCTCTTTGGAGAATGTTAACATCCTACACAGAGGCTTTCCAATTTTTCAAACACAATGTACAGCTTTCAATGCAAAATTATCAGAGATGGTAACAGATGAGACCAAAGAAACAGAAAACAGAAAAGACAAAAGAAACAGACCCATGTGTGATTCAGAAATTACTTATCAAAGAGTTTAAAATATGTATGAATAATACATTCAAGAAAATAGAGAAGAAATGGAGAAAACAGATAGGATAGAGATTTTCTTCAGAGAACCGGGATTCGTAAAACAGAAATTCTACCGTGAGAAAAAAATGTATTATTAACAACACAATAGATGAGGTAAATAGTAGGTGAAACAGCAGAAAGCAGGATGAGAGAACCAAAAGACAGTGGGGGAAAAAAAAAGAAACTACAGCAGAAAGAGAAATAAGTGATGGAAAATACAAGAAAAAACTTTAAAAAGACATGGGACAGAGTAAAAAGATCAAATATACATGTAACAGAAGAATTGTTAACAAATAATCCAAAGAAAGAAGAAAAAAATTAAATGTAGCAAGATGGCAACAATAGAGTGATGAAGAAAAATAGAAAACAAAAATTTCTAACATTATGCATGAATTCAGGGTATTACAAAACCTACAGATATTTCTAATAAGCAGTAAGATATTATTAAATATTAGAGCAATAAATATGAAATTTTAGATGAAATGAAAAAACTCCTATGAAAAAACACAACTTAACAAAACTGAAAGAAGATGAAATAAAAACTCTGAAGAGTCCTATATGTGTTTTAAAAAAATTGAACCTGTATTAATTTAAAAACCAAACAAAATAAAACTTCCGACCAAGGAAACCATAAGCCCAGATGATTTAACAGGTTGATTTTAATAAACATTTAAGAAACAAGTAACAGAAACCTTACACAAAATCTTCCAGAGAATAAAAAAAGAAGGAATACTTCCCTACATATTTTATTAAGACAGCATATTCCCTTATACTAAAATCTGTAAAGATAAAATTATGAACCAATCTCTTTTATGAAAACAGAAGTTAAAATTCCACATAAAATATTAGCAGATGGAATCTAGCAATACATAAATAAGATAATACATCTCAACCAAGTGGGATTTATTTTAGGAATGTCAGGTAGGTAGAAGTGACGTACACCATTTCAAGCTTGAACCACAAAGCCTCCAACACAATCCTCCACACATTCCCTTTTTCCCCCTATTTGCTTGCTGATGTCAATGCCTAAGATGACAATTAAAGTCACGTGCTGTGAACGGCAGCAGGGCCTCTATCAGCCTGGGACCCTGAATGACTGCACCATCACCCCAGTGGACTTAGAGAGAAAATTAACTATATTTAGGGAAAAGATAACACCAACAGTTCCTGTTCATTTACTGCCACCCCTTTCTCATTTATAAGCTCCCCTCATTTACTATGCCTTACTTATTCACAAGTTCTATTTCACTGTCAAATTCTAATTGCCATTTCCAGTATATCACTTTATGTAACTTTCTGTAGCTAAGTCATTCTTTCCCAAAACAGCCTAAACATAAAGGACCAACAAGGGCACTTATTATAAACACTGATTTTTGTTGGTATGATTATCAATCTATGGCTCACGGCAGCAATCTTTTTAAAGTCATTTTCCCATTTCTGTCAGAGTTGTTTCAGTAAAAACTAAATAACATAGCAGCTAAATCCAATTACCTGGTAAAGCAAGCTCATACGTTCTATTATACTAAAAAGCAAACACATGTAGGCAGCACTACCAACTCATCACTTTGGAACTCCCATTCAGGTCAGGTTATCTCACTAATGGTATGTGACTGTCTCATAAAATGACCTAGGAGGGCAAAAGTATCAATTTCTATGCTGAATATTAACATAGATTTTGTTTTTCTTAGTTTTTAAGATTAAAAAAAAGTAAATAGAAACATTTTTCTGACACTTTCTTTTCACATCATAGTGGAACATCTTAGGCAGTTCTTGGGATGCATATATTATACCTTAAGACCAATGATTTATGACAAAGTCATATAAAACAGGTTACATGGTCAAACAAATTGTGGAAATTAACAATGTATATTAAAATATTAGACCTCCTACAAACCCACAAGTAAAGAAATTTGTTGAACTTTACTAAAACCAGCATTTTTCAGACTTAACTAATTAAATATTAATTTACTTTTTTTCTCTCTCTGGACAATACCTATTACCAACTAATCAGTTCAGAATTGAAACTGAGAACCAAAAAGGTCAAGAAAGCTTTCTAGAGTTAATCAGTCTAAAGCAAAGCAAATTAACCTAGATCCACTAAGTGAAACTGAGAATATAATCTATTTTTACCTCAGTAATTAGAAATTGAAGATGAATATGCACCATTTCAATTATAAAGTTTGATCATTCAACAACTATGTTCTGAATAATGAACCATTAAAAAGTATTAGTGTGCCATTTAAGGCACACATAGAGTACATTATATTAAGCAATTCATATAAAAGGTTTTTTCTAATAGACATTTTATAAATGATCAAAATGTTCTATGACATTATATTTTATTATAATTGAAAATAAACACTTAGTCAATGGCTGTATCTTCTCACATAGAAGGAACAGCAATCCAGTGCTTTGCATAGTGCCTTAGAACACAGCAGCTGTTCACAAATGTTTGTTGGATTACGCTGAAATTCTCATTATTGACATAATGGATTTCTATAATCATTTTAGATATCAGAACTAAAATTTTGAAATTATATTCAATGTGTACTTCATAAGAAATTTTTACATAATGTAGAGATGCTCAGTGATATTCATCATTCAAGATAGAAAATGTAGACTCTGAGAGTACCATGAAATTTACAGTTACCGATCACCTAAAATTTTCCCAGATGCCATTAGTTTATACCAAATTTTCTTTGTAAGCATTATATTTAATTTAAACAATAACTATGTGCCTGACTCTGCTAGCCTCTGGGGACAAAAAGATGCTGAAAATATAATAGTTATCTTCAGCCTAGTAATACAGAAGATTGACTAACCTGTATACAGTAACTTGAAAGTGATAATGAGTACGAAAGGATTTTGTTAATGAAGACAAAAATACGATATTATTACTGCTGCTACTAGAATCACATTTGCTACTGCTACTTTTCAATAATGAACAAAACCCCTAGACCAAAGATCAGCGAAACCATAGAAGGCTAAATAACACATAAACAAACTAGAAGAAACAAAAAACTATAGAATACTCTACCCAACAACAACAGAATACACATTATTCCCAAGTGGAAATGGAACAATCTCCAGGATAGACTATATGGTAGGCCACAAAACAAATCTTAATAAATTTTTAAATACTGAAGTCAAAGTATGCTCTTTGACCACAAGGGAATGAAATTTGAAATAATTAATAGTGGGAAACTTGAGAAAATTCACAAATGTGTAGAAATTAACACATTCCTAAATAACCAATGAGTCAAAGAAGAAATCACAAGGAAAATTAAAAATCTATATATAAAAAAGAAGAATTTCAAATCAATAACCTAACCTTTCACCTTAAAAAACTAGAAAAAGAAGAGCAAACGAAACCCAAAGCAAGCATAATGAAGGAAATAAAAAGATTAGAAAGAAAATAAATAAAAGAATAGAAAAAAATAGAGAAAATCAACTGGACCAAAGTTGGTTCTTTAAAAAAAGTCGACAATATTGACAAATCTTGATTGACCAAGAAAAAAAAAAAAGATGACTCAAATTATTAAAATCAGGAATGAAGGAAAGGACTTACTACTGAATTTAAAGAAACAAAAAGGAGCATATGAAAATATTATGAATAACTGTATGCCAATAAATTAGATAACAAGGTTGTAATGGACAAATTCCTAGAAATATGTAAACTACCAAAATTGACTCAAGAAGAAACAGAAAACCAAACAGACTTATAACGAGAATAAATCAGTAATCAAAAAACTTCGCACAAAGAAAATCCCTTCTTTCAGATGACTTCAGTGGTGAATTCTAATAAATGTTTATTAAAAGGATTAACATCAATATTTTTCCCCAAAATAGATGAGGAAATATGTTCTAACTCATTCTATGAGGCCAGTATTACACTAATCCAAAGCCACACAAAGACAACACAAAAAAAGACAAAGTGATGTGTCTTATGAATATGGATGAAAAGTTCCTCAAAAAAATAGCAGCAAGCAGAATCCAACAGCATATTAAAAAGACTAGGATCAAGTGTAATTTATCTCAGGAATGCAAAGGTGGTCCAACATACAAAAAGCAATCCATTTAATACACCACATTTAAACAATGAAGGAAATAAAACCCCACATGATCATCTCAGTATGCAGAAAAAGAGTGACAAGATCAAGCATATTTTCACTATAAAAATACTCAACAAACTAGGAATAAAATACAGTATCCTCAGCCTGATAAAGGGCATTTGTGAAAAACCCACAGCTAACATCATAATATTGTCAGACTAAAAACTTTCCCCTAACATCAGGAACAAGACAAGGCTGTACACTCTTGCCACCTCAAACATTATACTGAAATTCTAGCAAGGGCATTAGGCAAGAAAAATAAATAAAAGGCATCCTTGGAAATTATTATATCAGAAATGAAGAAGTAAAACTATCCTTATTTTCAGAAGACATGATTTTACACATGGGAAACTGTAAAAAATTATTAGATCTAATAAACAAAACACTATTAAATCTAATAAGTTAAACAAAGTTATAAGAAACAAGGTCAAGACAAAAATCAGTTGTATTTCTATATATTTTCAATGAACAAACTAAATATGAAATAAAGAAAACAATTTCATTTACAATAGTATGAAAAATGATAAAATACTTAGAAATATTTTTTTACCAAAGATGTATAAAACTTTTTACACTACAAACGACAAAACATTGTAGAGTCTTAAAACATGTAAAGACATCCTGTGTTCCTGGATTGGAAGACTTAGTCGTTAATCCCAAAATTTATCTGTAGATTCAATAAAATCCCTATCAAAATACCAGTGACTTTATTTTGCAGAATCAGACAAGCTCATCCTAAAATTCATATAGAATTGCAAGGGATTATGAGTAGTTAAAATAATCTTGAAAAAGAAGAGCAAAGTTGGTGGACTTATACTTCCCAATTTCAAAACTTAGCACAAAGCTGAAGTAACCAAAACAGTGTGGTACTGGCATAAGGACAGAGAGTCCAGTAGAAAATAAAAATGAGACTCCCAAAATAAGCCCATACATCTATAACCAATTGATTTTTGACAAAAGTAAACAAGTCAATTCAATAGCAAGAGAATAATCTTATCAGCAAATGATGGTGGGATAACTAGACACACATGCAAAAGGATAAATCTGGAACCCCACTTCACATATGTATAAATATTAACTCAAAATAAATCAAATTCCTTAATATAAAAGCTAAAACTATTAAATTCTTGTGGGAAAAATAGGTGCATACCTTTGTAACCTTGGATTAGGCAACAGTTTGTAAAAATATGACACTATAAGCACAAGTGAACAATTTTAAAAATACATAAATTTCAAACTTTGTGCATCAAAGGACAGTATCAAGGAAGCAAAAAAGCAGCCCACTAAATATGTGTAAATAATATATCTAAGAAAGGTCTGGTATCCAGAATGTATACAACTCTCATAACTCAGCAACAAGACGACAACCAAATTTTAAAAATAGGCAAAGAACTTGAGTTGATATTTCTCCAAAGATACAAACGTTCAACATCATTAGCCATTATGAAATTCAAGTCAAAACCACTGGCATCCACTAGCATGGCTATAATTAAATAGACAGAAAATAAGTGTTGGCAAGGAGGTGGAGAAACTGAGACCCTCACACCTTGCTGGTTGAAATGTAAAATGGTGTTTCCACAGTGAAAAACATTTTCGCAGTTCCTCAAAAAAATTAAACATAGAATTACCAAATGTCCCAGAAATTTCACTCCTAGTTATATACCTAACGGCACTGAAAATATACATTCACACAAAACTTTGGACACAAATGTTCTATCAGCATTATTAATAATAGCAAAAAAAGTAAAAACAATGTAAATGTTCATCAGCTAATAAATAAACAAAATGAAGTATTATCCATACAAGGGAATATTATTCACCCATAAAAGGAATGAAACGATACATGCTTTAACATGGAAGAACCTTGAAACCATTATGCTAAGTGGAAGTAGCTAGACACAAATGGCCACATATTGCATGATTTCATTTTATATGAAATGTCCAAAATAGGTAAATCTAGAGATAGCAAGTACATTAGCAATTGCCAGGTGCTGGGGGAGAGGGAACTAGGGAAGAACTGATTAATGCATGCAGGGCTTCTTCTTGAGGTGATGACACTATCTGGCACTAGATACTAGTGACAATACAACAACATTGTGAATATACTAAAAAACACTAAACTCTACACTTTAAAATATTTTAAATGGTGAATTTTATATTATGCAAATTTTATCCTAATACAAAAAAACACACTGGTGCAAGAAAGAAATAATATGTTTGTATCAATTTAATTTCTAAGCTGAAAGGTGTTTTTCTTTGATTTTGTTATTCATTTCTAATTTTGTTTCATTCTGATCAGAGAACGCTGGTTTTATAATTTTACTTCTTGGAATTCAGTGGGGTGAAAGATTCCTCATAAACAACCAAGAGAATAACATTTTTGAATGCCGCGAACCACTTGCAGCTTTTAAAATTGAAAATCAGTTAGCTGTATATAAATCCTGATTCACATTTTCTTTCTTTGAATATCTTAATTATGTTACATTATTTTTTGGCATGAAGTGTTTTTTTAAAAGTCTGCCATGGATCTAATTTTCTTTATTTTATATTTAGATTGATAATACAATTTCTCTTCCAGAGTCACTTTTGAGAATAAAAGGGTTTCTATTAATAACTGCACTAGGATAACTAGGATAACTGCACTAGGATAAGAATGATCCTGAGCAAACCAAAAAGCAGAGTCATTGTAGTTACAGAATTCCAAGGTGTTCTTTTGAAGGATACTTTCTTTAAAGTCACTAGATTGTATCTCATAATTGACTGGGGTCTATTTTCCCAGGTACACATGTGCACTTTCAAAATAGGCCTTCTTTTATTTCCTGTAAGGTGGGTGAATTACATTTTTCATATAGCTCTGTTTCACCTCTTTAGTTTTCTTCTTCAGGGACTCCAGTTATACCCATTTTGGATTGGGTTTGCTTGTTTTCTATAATTATTCCTTTCTCTCAAATTCTTTCTTCATTTATATGATAGTTTTCATTTTTCTTTTTGCCATGCTTTATTATTTTCTTCTTTCTATAGTATTACATTTACTCTTCTTTCAAGCTTCGTCTTCATTTTAGCATTTTTTCTTTTATGTCATTCTTTTTTTTGTCTATCAGCTATATCTTCTTATTTAATTCTTCTTTTCTCATTTCTGAACCATTCTACTTCTGATTTATGCTGTTCTTCAAATGCTTCCATCGTTGTACTCAGTTCCACAACAATCCTTTTCTCATATCCACGTACCAGTTCACCCGTAGGTATTCCTGAATAAGGAGTTGAGGTTAGCCTGAAGAACTCTCCCAGCTTCACGATTCTAGGGCTCCCTCTTCTATTGCTATTATAAGGTAATTAAAAATTTTTCCAGGGTAGCCACTTCTCCAGTACTTTCTGATATCTGCTTTCTCTGAACCCCTCCCTTACCAGTATCTGAACATTCTCCTTCCTTCAGTGTCTGTACTACTCCCTACCATTCCCCTTACCATGCACCTCTGTACTTTAAGAAGGGTACTTTCTCAGTATTTCCAAAAGAAATGAGGGCTCAGAGCACTCAGCCAGTTTTAGCTGTTGTCCTCAGATCTGTCTTCTAACTCCCCTACTCTGATTGGGAACTGTTTCTTTTGGGGTGTCAATATTTGGGTCTCTAGGCCCTCAGGACCACCCTAAATCCCATTTATGTTCCCTTCCATCACTCAAGCACAGATGTGATAGACATGCACATCTTGTTGCTGTCAATAGTTCAGCTCTACCAGCTTGTGCTCCAGAATTCATATAAACACAACTGTCATCTCTTTTATTCTTTCTGAAGATGGTATTTATGGATTTTTTTTCCTTTATCTTAGTCTAATTTTGTAAGACAATCTGAAAGATTCAAAAACTATGCCTCTGCTGCTGCCAATCACCATGCCAAATCCACCCCTTTTCGTTCCTGAAATATTTTCTTTACTTGGTTCTTCTCCTTCTCAGTCTGTCCTGTTGGCTCCTTTTCATCGCCCCAATCTCGAAATGTAGGAGTTCCCCGAGGATGAGATCTCTTCTTTAACTGTTCAACTTCTAATTAACCTTAAGTATTATCAACGTACAACTCAAATTATATATCCAACCCTGCCATGGCTGACCCTCAGATTTATTTATCTAGCTGCCTATTAAGGTCTTTACACATATATCTATAAGAAATCTCAAAGTTAACATGTCCAATGTCAAACCTTTTATTTTCCTCCACCAAACTTCCAGTTGCTCAGACAAAAAAATCCTAAAATTGTGTTTAATTTCTCTCCTTTTTTCCCTCACAATCCACATGCAATACCTCAGAAGTCCTACTGGCTTGACCGTTATATTTATTTCTTTAACAGAATCTGAAATAATACGACTGTGTGCCAGGCACTGTTCTAAACCCTTTGCAAATATCGGTTCATTTATTTTACTTATTTAAACCTAATATCTCCATCTCATGATCTAAAGTCTGAGCACTGGTCAACACTGCCACTGCTACTTCTCTAGTCCACACCACAATCATTTCCCAACATCTCTGCCTCTTTGAGTCTGCCCTTCCTCCAATACTGCAGCCAAAACAGTCCTTTAAAACTTTAGGGCAATCACAAAGAATGTAAGTTTTATGATGGCAGGAATCGTTCACCACAATATCCACAGGACCTAAAATAGTAGCAGGCACAGTGTGGATGCTCAATAAATATCTGTTAAATAATGAAATATCACACTTCTGGATCAACATTCCTAAGTAGCTTCCACATTACTGCAAATAAACTCTATAATCCCTCCCATAGCCCAAAGCTATACCCCTCTCTACCTAAGTCTCTCCATCTGTTGTCATTGGCCTTCCTCAAGTCGTTATAAGCACATTCTTACCATAAGGCTATTGAGCTTGTTATTCGCGATGCTTGATACACTCTTCACCCCAGATATCCCACACTCACTTCCTTTGGATACTACTCAAAAACCAGTGTACCAGAGAGACGTTCCCTGACCCACTGTGTATAAAATAGTGCACACTCATCATTGCCCACTAGTCATGCTTTATTTTTAATCATTGCTCCTATCACTACTTATTGTTTTGTACTTATTCTTCATTGCCAGTCTCCCTTATATATTGGGGAAGATACTGATGGCACTCTAGCACTATGGCACTTGAGAAGGTTAGGAAAAGACAGATACTAGGCAGATTTCAAAGTCTAACATTAAGTTCAATTTGGGAAGGTGAAATTTCACTTGCCATTCAATACACATATCTCAAATGGTGCCTTGTATATATTGTCTGTTCAGTAAATAAGAAATGAATAAAAAAGAGATTGAATGGAAAGGATTTGAAGGCCAAATACATTTGGGAAGTGAGAAGAGTGTTTCATTCTTCATCAGAGAGAGTTATTTAACATCATAATAAGAATGTTAAAAATGTATTTAAAACTTGGTCTCCAAAAAGGAGGCTACTTAATAGGTTCACATATCTGTTTGTTGAATGAATGAATGAGATTATGATCAATGCTCTTTTTCTGATATAAGCCCAGAATTTAAGTTAATAAACACATTAATTAATTAATCAATTAACATCTTTGGGTCCGTTTCTAATAAATGAGGGAGTTGGATTAAATCATTTCTAAAATACACTTCCAAATTTCTTAATGCTATTCTATGATATTGTATGCTAAAATTAGATCAATCAACCCACTTTGCTTACTTCAAAGTTACTGATGTTAATCATACAACCACACTGTAACAGTCCAGGCTGCCCACTTACCAAAAGAAAAACACAGGAATAACCAAATAGTCATACATGGCCTGAAATTCTTATTTCAAGAATATAGAGCCAAAAACTTACAACTTCTCTTCAAAGTAGTCAAAACCAAATTTGACCACAATGATAGCTTTCTTTCAAAATGTCAAACCCAAAACTATCACTACAAAGGGAAGATTCAGAAAAATGCTCTCACCTTAAATAAAACTACAGACTTTTAAACAAGAAGAGACTTTAAAGGTAAGCTATTCCAATGTATTCATTTTACAAATGAGGAAACTGAGGCCTAGAGAGGCTAAGTTTGTTCAAGATCACTGAGTTATCAATAAGGGCAGGGTGAAGCCTAAATCACATCTTCTGATAGCCAGCCCAATGTTTATTGAAAAATATCATGACAAAGACTGAACTATTTGAGTATATTCCAAACTGCTCCTCAACAGGTTTGTTTTCTATATAAAAATAACTAACGTGTCATAAGTCACTCCTTCTGATGAAAACAAGACATAAACGGGTCACTTTTGGTAAAACTTGAAATAGTCATTCACCAATTCATTACTGTCAACCAGAAATTCTGGTCTGACAAAAATGTGTAAGGTGCTTTTCAAACATCATCAGAAGCACATTCTAATCAATTCTCTACTACCCACAATCACTCCAATACCAACCTCTTGCCGAAGTTATTAAATATACATAGGTCTAATAGTTTTAATATGCCTGCACATGATTGGTGTTGAAAAATTATCTTTGAATAAATACATGTCAATAGGAATCACATAATTAACAAATATAGATGCTTCATGGGAAAATGAGAAATTAGCAATGTTTTAAAAATAACTTTAAAATTTCATTGCTATATTGATGACAAAACTCAATTCAGATATTTGAATCACAATTCATACAAAAAAAAAATTTTAAGCCCAAGCTTATGGGAAAAACATTTTGTAATTCACATTATATTATCGTTGGTCATTGTGAAATCAAGTAGAACCCATACTAATCACCTCTAATAAGTTAATCCATGCATAGCAGCAGAATCCTCTCCAACAAAGATGGTAAAAGTGAACATTTGGCTGATGTATTTGGAATGACTTACTACAGTACTTTACCAAAAGAGAGAAGGAAGGAAGGTAGGAAGGAAAGAATGGACGGAGGGAGGGACAGAAGGAGAAAGGAAACTCCAAAGTCCAATCAATCATTCTATTCCACCCATTAGAAAGCAGTTGCTTTTCACCTTCCAAATTCTTTGGCCAAGAGCAAGTCTATAATTAGATGGAACATAATTAGCAGAACATAATTAGCTAATATAGTTTGATTGAGAAAGGTTTCCTAATACACGCTTCATTACCACTTTCTCTGAAGCCACAAGATTATATCCCTTACAAAATAACTAATCAACTATATTGGATAAGGCAGCCATAAATATCTCCAGATATTCCAAAAGGAAATGTGCAGGGCAAGAAATCAAAATACAGGTAGTGGGATAACATCTAACCAATGCACTGAAAGGTTCTGACTCAGAAATGGTATAAAATCCTCCCACCAAAATCTGAAGAATCCAACATACCAACATGGCCTAATTGTAAATGTCAGAGAAGCACAAAGTAGACGAGATTATCCCATAGGCACCTACTTTATCAAAACGGAACAAAAACAGCAACACATGACCTCTCCATCTCTCACTCACCCCACATTTGACAGCTGCAACAAGCTTAGCTGGTTTCTAAAAGAAAGCACGTTTTACTGGCATGACACAGCATAAGTCTTTCCCACTGAAAAAATGTTTAATCTTTACCTCCTCACTCTATCTCATTTCTTAGTTTCTCTATACAATCAGTAACAACACATGACAGAATCCTTCAAAATCTTACCAAGTTAGTTTCACAGACTAATTCAAATATTTAGCCAAATATAAAATAGGAAAAAAATATAACACAAGCATGAAAGAATCAGCCTAAAAGTATAAAGTAATATTACATATGGAAATAAAGCATTAGTGCCATAAAGTATAAAGTAATATTACATATGGAAATAAAGCATTAGTGTCATAATAAACTGTACCCAGTACTGAAACAGACACCCTTAATATGTGTGTCCCTTTAGCGTAAGATTTCCAAAATCTTTCAAAGGATTAATTTTCATCTCTGGCCCTATCCCGTTAATGTCCACCTTAACACTGCATGGATTTCATCAGCACACAGATCTAGAACCATCAGCTTTGTGGCCTCCTCTCAATCAAAAACAAGATAACAAAACAAACTTCTGGAAGTTTTCTAACAGATACAATGATGAAGGTATGCAGAGAACCCCACAATGTGTTCACACCAGCACAGAAGTAATTGATTTTCTATATGCTTACAAAACCCAGATATGGCAATGTCATGTCCATGTCTAAACCAAACTTTTAAGAAAGAATTAGTAGTTAGCAAATGAGAAACGAATAAGCAGGCCACAGCTAATTTCTTGTTCTAAAGATGGAAACAACTACTCAAGTGAAATTCGTAAGAGAAGATGATATGTTTGTAACAGTGTCATTATTGTTGTCATTATCATTTCTCCATTAGCACAACATCTCCTCTACCAACTACAATCTGTTAAAGAATAAAGGCCAAATCCTGCAAAGTCTGAGAATACGGTCTCTTGCATAACTTTGGCTAAATTCCTGGCTAATTTGTTGATTGGATTGGCTCTACTCCCACTGCTACTTCAATGTCACCTTATTATTTGCTCTAAGAGGAAAGGCAGGAACTCCACTCTGCGCCAGATTTAAAAGAAATCACTATTTATCTTCGACTTTGTTAAAGTCTTCAAAGACAAAGTGCCTTGAGAAGCAGATGCTCAAAACTAACTCAAGCCAAACAGAGGACAAAAGAAAGGAATGGAAAGGAGAAGGGGAGAAAAAAAAAAAAAGATGAAGGAAAAGAGGGAGGGAGGAAGGAAGGAGGGATGGGGAGGAGGGAGGAAAAGAGGGAAGAGCAGACAGTTTGCAACAGTTAATGGGAAAGACTTATGCCTTATGTATATATCTACAAACATCATCCCATTCAATAAGGATGTGAACCTCTTCAAAATTCTTCTAATTTCTTATGATTTTTCCCATCTTAGGCCTACTCTCCAAAGTTTGGCTGTATTTTAATTCTGGTAACAGAAAGGGACTTTCTAACAACACTGTTTCTCAAAATACTTAACATTTTGATTGAGAAAAGAAAAATGGCTTAATAAAAATCATTTTTTAATGTTTTGGTCATTTGTCTTTATATTCTGAGTGTTTCTGTCCACAGTATTATGATTTGCCTTCACATTTTAAAAGACACTGAGATTCATCTTTGGTGCTTGTAGTGGGTTGAATTGTGACACCACCACCACCCCCCCAAAAAAGCTATGTTCATTCACATCCTGAGCGCTGGTATCTGTGAATGTAGTTTTATTTGGAAATAGGGTCTTTGGTATCCCAAGATAAGATTATCTTGGATGAAGAGTGGGCCCCAAGCCTTAAGATGTGTTTCCTTATAAGAAAGGAGAGTGAGATTTGAGACACAGAGATACAGGGATGAAGGCCATATGAAGATGGAGGAAAAAATGGACTTCAGCTGCTTCAAGATAAAGAACATCAGATGTCAGCAGAAGCAGAAAGTGGCAAGGAAAGATTCTCCCCTTAGAACCTTTTGGAGGAAGCACAGGCTTGCCGACATGTTGATTTTAGATTTCTGACTTCGATAACTGTGAGAGAATAAATTTCTGTTTTAAGCCATCGAGTTTGTGGAACTCTGTAATTGCAGCTTTAGGAAACTAATACAGATTTCAGTGCTGAGAACAGGGGTGATACTGTAACAAATACCTAAAAATGTGAAAGTGGCTTGGGAACTGGATAGAGGAAGAATTTTGAGGTGCAAGACAGAAAAAGCCTAGACTGTTTTGAAGAGATGGTTGCTAGAAATATGGACACTGAAGGTGATTCTAGTAAGGGCTCAAAGGAAGTGAAGAGCATAGTAGAGAAAGCTATCATCCCAGAGAATATGATGAAGTTCCACGTTTAGTGACAGTCTTCTAAACAAAGTATTGAAGGTGTGGCCTTGTTTCTCCTTGCTGCTCATGGTAAAATGTAAGAGGAAGAGAGAAAAACTGAGAAAGGATACATTAAGCAAAAAGGTACCAGCACTTGAAGATTTGGGAGGTTCTCGGTCTATCAGATTGCAACGGATGCTAGAATTAGAAAACTCACTTTTGTGAATTTGCTCTGAAAGGTGGTGACTAGACAAGTTTTTGCTCAAAAGATTAGGTATGTCACTCATGGATCCAATCAATTATCCCAGCAGAAGCCACAGAAAAGAAATGGGATTATATAGAAAGGCTCTATGGAGAATACACCTGTCTAATGGCATGAATCCTCTCAACTTACACAGGAGATCCACAAGGCTTTTAAGAATGTTATACCAGCAAGCCTGGATGGACTGAAAGAGACAGAAATGGAAGGAAATGAAAGAAGACTATTGGATTTCTGGGATTCTACAAGGAGGAAACAGGCTGATAGTGCTATGTGGCTGCAAACATGCATTACCTTTAAGAAACAGGAGGATGACCCTGAGGGCAGAGCCATGGGTACAGAGGCTAGGGCCATGGGCCCAGATGCAGAAGCTCAAGCCATGGGTGCAGAGGCCTGCAGAGTCAGACACAGAAGGTGACAAAGCCATGAGTGTAGAGGGTGAACAAGCCACAGCCATGAGCACAGTGGGCAAATGAGCTGCAGTCATGGGCCCAGATACTGACCAAGCCAAAGCCACAGTTCCAGAGGCTCACTAAGCCAGAGCTTTGGGTCCACAGGGTGGAGCATCAAGCCACAGAGAATTATTCTCAGGGCTTAAAACAGCACAGACCTTGCCCTTCTGTTTTTCAAACTTGCTTAGATCTGCTGACCCCTTTTTTATTACTTCCAGTTTCTCCCTTTTGAAATAGGAATGCCTATCCCACACCTGCTCAGCCACTGTATTCTAGGAAGTTGATGACTTGTTTTATAGTTTGGCAAATGTACCAATGAAGAAGAATCCTGCCCCAGGATGGATCATATCCAGTCTCAGCCACATGTGGTTTATATAATTTAGATGATAACACTTGGGATTTTCTAGCTAATGATATTTAGATGAGATTTTGGACTTAGAGCTGATGATGAAATGACCCGAAATTTCTGGGGATGTTGGAATGGGGTGAATGTATTTTGCACTTTGGAAGGGCAGGAATTTGGGGAGGTCTAGGGGGCAAACTCTAATGGGTTGAATTGTGTCCTTAAAAAGATATATCCATGTTCCTAATTTCTGGTACCTATCAATGTAACTTCATTTAGAAAATAGTCTTTGTAGTTGTAATCAAGGTAAGGACTGTGAAATGAGATCATCTTGGATTTACAGTGGGCCCTAAATCCAATAATTGGTTTCCTCTTTTTTTTTTTTTTGAGGTATAATTGATATATAACATTATATTAATTTCAGGTGTACAAAATAATGATTCAATATTAGTATATATTGCAAATGATCACAAGAATAGGTCTAGTTAACATCGGCCACCACACATAGTCACAAACTTTTTCTCTTGTAATGAGAATTTTTGAGATCTATTCTCTTAGGAACTTTTAAATATGCAACACAGTATTTTTAACTATAGTTATTATGCTTTACGTTATATCCCCAGGACTCACTTATTTCATAGCTGGAATTTTGTGCCTTTTGACCCCCTTCACCCATTTTGCCCACTTCCCACCCACTGCCTCTGGCAACCACCAATCTGTTCTATCTATAAGCTTGGTTTGGTTTTCTTTTTAAAATTCCACACATAAGTGAGATGATACAGTATTTGTCTTTCTGTCTGACTTATTTCACTTAGCAGAATGTCCTCAAGGTCCATTCATGTTGTCACACATGGTAAGACTTCCTTCTTTTGATGGCTAAATAATATTCCCTTACATATATATACCAATCTTCTTTATCCATTCATCTGTTGATGGACACATAGGTTGTTTCCATATCTTGGCTACTCTAAATAATGCTGCAGTGAACACGGGGTACACATATCTTTTTCAGTTAGTATTTGTATTTTCTTCAGATAAACACCCAGAAGTGGAATTGCTGTATCATAATGGTAGTTCTATTCTTAATTTTTTGAGGAACCTCCATATTGTTTTCCACAGTGGCTGCACCAACTTACATTCCCACCAACAGTGCATAAGGGTTCCCTTTTCTCTGCATCCTCAGAAACACTTGTTATTTCTTGTCTTTTTGATAATAGCCATGCCAACAGCTATGAAGTGGTATCTCACTGTGGTTTTAATTTGCATTTCCCTGATAATTTATGCTGAGCATCTTTCCACATACCTGTTGGCCATTATTAAGTCTTTTTTGGGAAAATATCTATTCACGTTTCTACCTATTTTTTTAATTTTCTTTTTTCTTTTCTTTTTTTTTTGTTATTGAGTTGCATAAGTATATTATACATTTTGGATCTTAACCCCTTAATAAGTATATGATTTACAAATATTTTCTCCCATCCAATAGGTTGCCTTTTCATCTTGTTAATGATTTCCTTTACTGTGCAGAAGTTTTTAAATTTTATATAGTCCCACTTATGTATTTTTGCTTTTCTTGCCTTTATTTTTGGTGTCAGATCCTAAAAATCATCACCAATCCCAATGCCAAGGAGCTTACCGCCTATGCTCTCTTCTAGGAGTTTTATAATTTCAGTCTTTAATACATTTTCAGTTAATTTTTATGTACGGTGTAAGAGAGTGGTGCAGTTTCACTCTTTTGCATGTGGCTGTCCAGTTTTCCCAACACGATTTATTGAAGAGACAATCCATTCTCCATGGTATATTCTTGACTCCCTCATCATAAATTAATTGGTCATATATGTGTGGGTTCTAGATTCTCTATGCTGTGCTACTGATCTATGTGTCTGCTTTTATGCCAGTAACATACAGTTTTGACACTACAGCTTTGTAATAGAATTTGAAATCAGGGGGTAAGATGCCTCCAGCTTTGTTCTTCTTTCTTAAGATTGCTTTAGCTCTTCAGGGTCTTTTGTAGTTCCATAGAAATTTCAGAATAGTTTTTTCTATTTCTGTGAAAAAATGCCATTGGAATTTTGATAAGGATTGCACTGAATCTGTAGATTGCTTTGGGTAGTATGGACATTTTAACAATATTAATTGTTCTAATCCATGAGCACAGAATATTTTTCGATTTATTTGTGTCTTCCTCAGTTTCTTTCATTAATTTCTTATAGTTTTCAGTGTAAAGTCCTTTCACCTCTTTGGTTAAATTTACTCCTAGGTATTTTATTCTTTTTGATTCAATTGTAAATGAGATTATTTTCTTAATTTCTCTTCGTGATAATTTTTATTAGTGTATAAAAGTTCAACAGATTTTTGTATATTGATTTTGTATCCTATAACTACTGAATTCATTTATTAGTCCTAACAGTTTTTTGGTGGAGTCTTTAGTTTTCTATATATTATATCCTGCCATCTGCAAATACTGTCAGCTTTACTACTTCCTTTCTAATTTACGTGGCTTTTATTTCTTTTTCTTGCTTATTTCTCTGGCTAGGACTTCCAGTACTATGTCGAATAAAAGTGGTTAGAGTGGGCATCCTTGTTCCTGATCTTAAAGGAAAAGCTTTCAGCTCTTCACCATTGAGTACTGATTGGTTTCAGGGAAAAGGTCATTTGACAAAAGAACAAAATGGAGTTTTGCTGCCAGAAGCAAGGAATATCAGTGGCCATCAAAAGCTGGAAGAGGAAAGGCAAGACTCTCCGCTAGAACCTTCAGAGGGAGTGTTAATTTCAGACTTTTGAACTTTGAGAGAACAAATTTCTGCTATTTTAACCCACCTTGTTTGTCACAATATGTCATAGAATCACTAAGAATCTGTTACAGTAGTTTTAATGTCCCTCTTTGAAAGAATTTCTTCCTTTACTCACCAACAAACCTCAAGTGCCTCACTATTCTTTGTCCCAGGAGACTCAGTATATTGACACAATAAGATATTTCTCTTAATGATGCCACAACACAGCCTTTTTTGGATTTCTTCTTACCTAATTGTTTAAAATAATAACTATTATTTATCTAATGGGTTATCTCTCTTAAATAGAATATTGGCAATTTAATACAGATCTCAATCATCGTCATCATCATCATAGTAACAACAGCAGATCTTTAAAACAAATGGCAGATTATACACAAATATTTACTGTTGCTGTCACCCCAAATGCAACTAAAATACCTGAAAAGAGTTTTGGCTTTTTCATTTTCTTTTTCTCATTTGTTTTGTTTTGTTTGTAATAATACAAGGCTACAAAATCAAAGAGTCAAAGAGTTGAAAAACAGAAGATGGCAAGAAGATGGATATGCACTGGCTGAAACAGTAAAACCAAGAAAGCCAAATCTTAAGGAAGCAATATGCAAAGCTGAGAAGTAATTCAATAATATTGCAGAAACCCCCAAACACTCTGGATTTGACAGCAACAAGTACTCTGGAAGTGAAGGTAAAGGGGATGTTAAGAACAGGAGGAATGACAGAAAGTCTGTTTAAGAAGCAGTCACCTCCAGACCCTTTCCACCACTCTGCAGAGCTGCCCCTCAACAGTTACAGTAGAAGAATGACAGTCTATTCTCTGGAGAGGGCGATACAGAAGGTTTCTAAACTGGGAACACCAGGCACAGATGAGGGCAAGAGCATCACTGAAAACAGGAGAATTAGTCAAAGTTTACATTTTAAGTATTAAGCCTCAGAAATCTTTCTCTATTTAGTCTGCATTAGCCACACTAGGCAGGAGACTAAACGGGTCTCTATTTATAGGGAATGTAATAAAATCTTGAACTAAATGTAGGACAAGCCACATAATTTGTAAGCCCCAGTATGAAATGAAAATGCAGGGCTCTTGCTCAAAAATTAATAATTTCAAGATGGCAACAGCAATCACAGAGCCCTATGCAAATGCACAAGTTGCACGCCCATGAAGCCAGGCCTTCTTAAAGATACCTAAAACTAACACAACATTGTAAATCAACAATACTCCAATAAAATTTTTTTAAAAATAAAGACACTGACAATGGAAAAGGGCTGACAATCAACAGCCTTGTCAGAAAATCCTACAATGGAGGCTACTGTACATCATGCCCCAGTCACTAGCACAGAGCTTCCAATCAACCTTTTGTGCCCTACTCCTAAATAAGAGATAGTTATGGATAACCAGTCATTTAAAAGAACACCTTTAAATGTAAGACAAAGGTCAAAGAACAATAACAGAAAAAAAAATCTCAGAAGAAACAGCTTATATAAGGAAAAAAAAAATAACACTAACATCCTCAAAGAAATAAGAGAAGATATAACATCCATAAAACAAGATCCAACTGCTATAAAAAGAGAACACTCAAAGAACAAAAAAACAAAAACAGCTCTTGGGAATTCAAAACGTAATGATACATATGAAAACATCAATAGAAGACTGAGAAGATAAAATTAAGAAAATCAACCAGAGAGGGGAGGGGAAATAAAAAAACAGAAAATAGAAATAATAAGGCAATCGACCCAGTGGATCCAGGACCCAAATAATAGGTGTTACAGAGGGGAGATAATAGGCATTATTATCCAAATAACAGGGAAGTAATTCATGAAAAGTAATACAAGACATTCCCCAGATCTAAACATTATACACTGAAGGGATGCTTAGAGTTCCCAAACAATGGACAAATGTAGGTCCAATAACTTTATTTCCAGTATTACTGCATACTTAAAAGGGCCGCCAGTAAAAACACAACTAGATGAAACACATAGTTTAATGTTTACAAGTATCAACTTGGCTTACAGGAAGTAAGGGAAATTTCTAAAGAGCAAAAAGAAAAATAAAACAAAACTGAACCAAAACCTAATTTCTATAATGGAAGCATTCTTAAAATTCAAGATTGTCTCAAGAACAAAGGTCTATATATAGTCATTTCAATCAAAAAAGCAAGTCCTGGGTAGAACCAAATAAAAATAGCCAGTTATCAGACAACTACACTACAACAGAGACCCTGAAAGCATACCAGTATAGCATCAGTACAACTAATACCCCCAATTCCCAACAGAAGTCAGCAAAAAACCCCTGTAGGAAAAAGAATTCTCAATTCAGGCCCAAGAATTCAATTCAGATCAAACATATATGAGTTCACAAAAAATTACAATGGAAAATAATCACAATGAGTAAGAATACACAACAGACAATATTCACTTCAAGATAAAAAGTTACTGGCTTCCCTGGTGACGCAGTGGTTGAGAGTCCGCCTGCCAATGCAGGGAACACGGGTTTGTGCCCCGGTCTGGGAAGATCCCACATGCCGCAGAGCGGCTGGGCCTGTGAGCCATGGCTGCTGAGCCTGTGCGTCCGGAGCCTGTGCTCCGCAACGGGAGAGGCCACAACAGTGAGAGGCCCGCGTACCACAAAAAAAAAAAAAAAAAAGATAAAAAGTTATTCAAGAAGGGAAAATTAATCAGTCTATATTATGTGATTCAAAAGTCAGTAGTATTTACATAACTATTATAATGTAAACACTGAATAATGACCTAATCCAATTCATGATATAACTATACTGGAAGAATAAAGGAACTCTAAGTGTGGACTGGTGGTAAAAATTTACAAAATCTGAAAAATCAAGAAGTAGCAATATTCTAAGTATGTCATTTAGAAATATGGGCATAAATATTAACTAACAAATTGAAAGTGGTTGCTGTTAGGAGGCCAGAAAAATGGCAGGAGCAGGGACAGGACCTGTGTATACTGTTCTTCCTAACAAGCCATTTAAAACTGTATAACTTTTTAAACTGTTTATTTATAATTTTAATAAGAATTTTTAATGGAAATATTACCTGTGCTTAGATATTATACTATGCAATAACTTTAGATATAAATGAATAAATAATCATAAAAACCCTAGATTTTCCATATTTAGTTAACAGTGTCTAAATGCATAAGGATACATGTACAAAGTGATTGAAGTAATAGGTCAGAAACCACTCAAATGTTCATCATGGAGAACTTGTTAAATAAATGATAGTACATTCATTCAACAGATTATAAAGAAACGCTTACTATACTGATATGGAATAATTTATGTTCTTAAGTGAAAGAGCACATGATGCCTTTCATCTTCTTTAAAAAAAGGATAAAAATGAATGTGTATATGTGTGTATATTTGTACACATATACACATACAAACACAGTATATTTGTATATATCCAAAATATCTTTAGAAAGATATATAGGAAACTGCTCATATCAGCTGACATCAGGGAGGGAAAATGGGCAACAAATATTGTGAAAAGGACACCTTCCACTGTCTATATCCTTTTGTACTTTAAAATTTTTGAACTATGCGAACATCTTCCCACTTCAAAAAATAAATTATTAACCTTTAAAATATTAAAATATAAAGTGTTGATCTTAGAAATCTAACTCAACGCAATAAATTACTAAAGATACAATTTCTGATACCAAAGCTGAGAACTAAGAGTTGACGTTTTGAGGGAAGAGACAATAATTCTAACTTCCCTTCAACTCTATGTAGGCCTTCTCTGTCTATTGGCATCTGGTTGGCATTAGGTAAAGGATGGATACAAGTAAGTGTTTATGAAATATTTTTTGAGGCAGAGAATGGTGGGCATAAAAGAAAGACCTCACTCAAATCCCAAGAGCTAAATTTGAATTTTTCTCATCTGTAAAAAGAAAATAATAACCTCACAGGATTAGTGCAAGAATTACATAAATGATGCACATAAAGTACACAGCATACTGTAGAACAGAGTAGCCAGTCAGTAAATACCAGTTTTCCTCAACATCATCTCTCTTTCACTTTTAATGAAAATTGGAAGAACGATAACCAAAAAGACTTTATTTTAAAGTTTCCGTCTCACAGTGAAGACTACATACATCAATAAACTTTGACATTGAATATGGATAAGCATATTACACACATGAAAGAAATCAATTTTTTTCAAATGAGGGAAGAAAATATTCATAGAAATGGGTAGAAAGCCCATAATATCAGAAAATTTCTTCTACTCTCGATATGTGACCACAGATGATATCTTTTCTAATGCATATTCATTTATTGGCATTCAATAGTGCCAAAAAGGAAACAGAAAGAGAAATAGGCAAATATATCTGCTGGCACAACTACCACCAAAATTCACTATTTTCTTATAAAAATAGTCAAGTAATGATTAATAGGTGATTTTATTAACTCCAAATTAGACATATTCTTTTAAGATATATAGAAATCACTAAACTCAATTCCTCCATTAATGTTACCTTCTTAGTGTAATTTTGACTTCTTACTGCAAGTATGGTCCTAAAATTTCACACTGTACTTTTTCCCTTTTGTCAAAATACCTATTGGCTCCAAAGAATGATTACTGTTTTAGATACAAATTTAAAATACAAGAAAAAATTATTTATAACTTACAAAATATGAATTACATCTTTCAGATGCTAAATTATTTTTGTTTCTCCTATTCTGGCAAAAGCAGCTGGCAAACCAGGAAAAACACTACCTCACTCTGGAAGAAGTCATGTCAATTTTTCTGATATTAATGTTAGAAAAATGTATACTGTCTGTCAAATAGAGGCATCAACTTTGATACGGCTATAAAACCCTCAATGCACAAAAAGGTCAAATAACACATATTTCTAGAGAAGCTGTTTGATAAAATGAGAAAAACATTTGCTATATTATAAAAATTGGTATTTAACGGTCCAAGTAGTGAATTATTTAGCTTCATAATTATAGACCTAAAAAATACCATAATGATGTAAAAGACATATTCTACCCCCTTGCTTCCTATTTTATAAATGATAAAACTATAGGTAATGATATAGAGAAACTGAACTATTGAGAAACGCTTTTCCCTAAATTCATTATTCCATGTGGTAGGAAACTCAGTAACTCTTTTGGCCTTTTGCCTTACCCACTCACTTACTCCCTCCTTCCCTACACTCAGAAGGTGAGGTGATTTGTATAATCCTTGAGCTGGTAAGAAAAAGTTGAGCATGTGTGGCTCAGCACCCTTACTCTCTCCCTCAATCCCTTTCCTTCAAATCTCTCCCTTTCCCACCTCTATATATAGATACAGGTGTATGAACGCATATGTATATGTATGTACGTATGGATACGGGTATAAGCATCCACAAACATAAGTGTATATGTTATATATTATTCATGAAAAAACTGATAGGGATATTAGGAGAGGGGATATAAATGTACATGTTATACACACACACACATATATGTTGTATATGATATATGTCTATGTGCATGTATCCCTTTCTCTCAATATCACTCTCAATCTCTCTCTCAACTGACTGCAGGAAACATGCATTTTTCTACTCTTCAATGCATTAAATTTGCAGGGCCAAGCTCCTAAGTAGAATATCTAAGGTTATCCAGCTCTACTAAATAAAAAGACAAATAAGTGTCAAATTCAGACATGTAATACTAGTGATCCCATCTGTCCATAAACCTAAGCCTATTACTTCATACCTTTTCTGTACTCTCAAACCTCCATTATCTCTTCAACCCTCCTATTCCATTCTCATAAAATGGAAGCTAACAGAAAAGGCTTTCCACACACCTACTAGTCTATCTGGATCTGTACCCACATATGCAGTCTTTCCAGCTGTTATTGTGAAGGAACTGAAGATAACAGCTTCATCTGAAAAGAGCACTTCTTACTCATCTACAAGATCCCGCACTGCATCATCTGTTCAGCGACTCTGATCTCCCCTGGTATCTCTCTCACTTGATCACCGACTTTCCCATTCAACTGAATCAATCCTATAGTGATATAAACATGTTAAAATATTTCCCACCAAAACAAAACCTTCCCTTTCCCCACATCCACTGAAGAACTGTCTCTACTCTCACCTCCACTTCTTCCCTCCCATTCTCTTAAATAGGCCTTCATTCCCACCACTAGGTCAAAACTGCTGGTCAAGATAACAAATGGCTTACTGTATAGTTTTCCACTGCTACCATACAAATTGCTACAAACTTAATGGCTTAAAACAACACACATTTATTATCTTACTGTTCTGTAAGTCAGAAATCAACACAGGTCTCACCAGGTTAAAATCAAGGGTGCTGGCAGGACTGCATTCCTTTCTGGAGGCTCTAGGGGAGATCCTTTTCCTTGCTGTTGGCAGAATTTGGCTAACTGACACAGTTCCTACCTCTCAAAACCATCAGCAGGATATCAAATTCTTTTCATGCTTCTCTCTCGTGCATATACACACACACTTGCACACACACCACAGCCAGCAAAGGTTCTCTGCCTTTAAGGACTCGTGATTAGACTGGGCGTACCAAGATAATACAGGATAATCTGACCTCCAAGTCCAGAACCTTAATCCTATCTGTAAAGTCCCTTTTGCCATAACATGTTTACAGGTTCTGGGGATTAGACTGTGACACTGGGGTGGGGGCATTATTCTGCCTACTACACCTGCACAATAGTCATTTCTCAGTCCTCATCTTAGGCGACTTTCCAGCAGCATTTGCACACTTGATCAGTCTTGGAAACTCTGCCTTCTCGGCCTGGATCAACTCCCAGTTCTCCTCCTACCCCACTGGTCACTGATTCTCAAATCTCTTTTCCCAGTTCCTCTTCAACTTCTCTCTAAATACTGGAGTGCCTGAAATTTCAGGAGTAATGATAATGAGGATGATGGAATAATAAAAACAAGAAATGCCTACATAGAACTGCAGTGGTCAAGGAACCCTAAATGTAATAGGCAGATAAGGCGTCTCAAAGATAAATACATCCTAATTCCTGGAACCTACAAATAGATCAGGTTACTCGGCAAAGGGGAATTAAGGTAGCAAATGGAATTAATGTTACTAATCAGCTGGTTTTAAAACAGGGAGATTATCCTGGTGAGTCCAATGTCATCATTAAGAGTCAAACGTGGAAGAGCCCTGTCGGACTGATGCCCCAGGACAAAGCCACAGCCAACCATTTCTGGCTTTGAAGATGGAAGGGATGCACCCAAGGAATGCAGGGTGTTACAATAGCAACAGAAGTCTAATGCACTGGCTGTTCCTGCAACCCCTTGAGAAAGTTCATGAATTCAAAACTATTTTCATAAACATTCTAAGATGTTATTTGTCTTCTTCACTCTTACTCTCTCATGAATATACAGTGGATTTTTCCAGAGGTGAAAGGACCTGTGATATTACCAAAAGCTGAATAAACAAGGAGATATAAGAACCCAGCTGCCTTCCATGAGGCCAGAGAATAGAGATCTGCAAAATATAAAACAACACTATTCTTCTCACTAAATTTGGTTTTATTTTGGAAAATAAAGTTATGTTTTCATTAAAAATGCTATTTTGAAATGTAATAGGTTTACTACTGTTTCTTAAATGAGGTAAATATTTTTAATTTCTATTTTATATTCTGAGGTGGTAAATATCAATAGGTATAACCCACATAAATCAAAAGCTCTTTGAGATCCACAATAATTAATACCAGTGTAAAATGGTCCTAAATTTCAAAACGTTTAAGAACTGCTGATATGACACTATGTGTCAAATATAGCTCTAAGTAGTATGCATATTAACGCAATGACTGAATCCTCACTATAATTCTAAAAGATAAGTACTACATTTACCCTTAATTTGTAGATGAGGAAATTAAACTTCATTAGGAGTAGTAAGCAGCATGCCCAAAGTCACAATGAACAGGTGGGGTAAGATCCAAACCCCCGCGGTCTGGTTCAAGTCTGCCGTTGAATACAGTCTCTCAGAGTTCAAGCTTCTCGACTGACATTTACCCTGACCTTATCTAGTTGCATGTTTAAATGCTCCAGCCCCATGTCTAACTCCAGACTCTTATACCTATTGCTTATTAAATATATCTAATTGAATGACTAAAAGTCATCTCAAATGTAACCTTCCCCAAGCTGAACTGAATCTCTTCTCCTCCTCAAACATTTTCTTCCCTGAAATCTCCCATTTCAGTAAATGGAAATTGTTCAAGGTTCTCAGACAAAAGACCCAAAGGACTCTCTTTGCTTCATGCTTCACATTAGTCTGTCAGAAATCCTTGTTAGCTCTGCCTTAGAAATACACCAGAATCCAGTCACTTACCACCTCCATTTGCTAGTACCCGAGTGCAAGCAAGCCGTGTTCTCTTCCCTGGACAGTGACAGCCTCCTACTGGTCTTCTTCCACCTAGATGGTATATTCTCCCTATAGCAGCCAAGTAGGGCCATTCACTCTTTTGCTCAAAACAGCTTTCAATGTCAATCAGAATAAAATCCAAAATCCTTATCTTAGCCTACAAGGCTTTATATAATCTGCTCCATGGTATCTCTCTAATCTTATATGCCATGACTACCCCTCACAGAAAACCAACCTCCTTGCTCTTTCTAAAAACGCCATCAAATACAACCTTACCTCTTTACAGTGTTTCCTCTGCCTGATCCACTTCTCACACACACACACCCAAGATCCATTAGGCCTAGCTACACCTGTCTTTCCAAAAGTTCTCTTGTCAGAGAGGCTTTCCACTACCATCTTATAATACCCTACCATTTTGCAGCTTCTTTATTCTGCGTTATTTTTTTCATAGTACTTATTATGGCGCGACAAACTACAAACGTATCTGTTTGTTCCACGTCTATACCCCCATTAAAAGTTGGACTCTAAATTCAGGACTCTGTCTCTAACAATGTCTGGAGAGTTGCTACTCACTATTTATTAACCATCATAATTAAGTGATTATTCTAGGGAAAATATTCACACCCCCCAAAAAATAGTTAATACCCACAACATAAAGAGTATCTGTAGGGCTTCCCTGGTGGCGCAGTGGTTGAGAGTCTGCCTGCCAATGCGGGGGACACGGGTTCGAGCCCTGGTCTGGGAAGATCCCAACTAAGCCCATGAGCCACAACTACTGAGCCTGCGTGTCTGGAGCTTGTGCTCCACAACAAGAGAGGCCACGACAGTGAGAGGCCCGCGCACCGCGATGACGAGTGACCCCGCTTGCCGCAACTAGAGAAAGCCCTTGCACAGAAATGAAGACCCAACACAGCCATAAATAAATAAATAAATAAAGTTTAAAGAAAAGTATCTGTAAAGTTTATAAGAAATACTGCAATAGTAAAAGGAAAATGTTCAAAGTATGGGAATAGGTAATTACTAAAAACAAAGTACCTGATGAAAATATTTTAAAGTCCAACACAATGTATAATTTCAAAAAATTCAGATTTAAAGGTGATACTACTTTATGAGTTTCATTTTAGCAAAACTCTCCTTAAATGTAATTTGGGTTGACCAATAAGGCAAGTATGAGACAAGCACTGACAATATAACTTGGTCCAAAGTTTCATGAAACAAACTTAACTTTATGTTAATATTTTCATCCTCTGATCCAGTTATTCCTCTTCTAATAATTTACACTAACAAGAAAATCATAAATCAAGATGGGTTTTTCTACATAAAAATATTTGGGGACAACATGATTTTAAAACAGTAAAAAAAAATTTAAATAACAATCAAAATGTACAACAAGAAGGAGGTGATTCTGAAAATTATGGTTCATTCTAATGACAGAATATTATGAAGTTTTGTTTGTAAAGAATTCATACGAATATGCGAAATGTTCATGTTAGATGGATAATGGCATACAAATAGTAGGAATCTGACCACATTCGAAGTATCATTAAGAAGAAAAATGTACCAAATGCATGTTGTTGTTTGGTGGAAGTATTATATATAATTTTATAATTCTTGGCATGAAAGACACTTATCTCCAAGGAACAATGATTACCTTCAAAATTATGCCATAAATTGAGAGAACTAAGTAAAATTAACCATTTCAAATTGGTGACAATTGCCCTGGAAAAGCTACTTGACACTGGGGCTTTAATAAGCACTCAGTAACTTGAACCAAAAATGATGCTGGGAAAGTATTTTGCATATCATCCAGATAAAACACAGCACTATTAAGACAAAGATCTTCTTACAGAAGTAATTAATTTGAATAAATACATTGAAGAATGGAAAATTTCTTCTTCAGTTAGTAGCAACTCTCTAAAAAAGATGGAAAATTACATTCAGGGATCCATATAAATATCCAAGTTAGAACAGTTATCGAAGTTTGGTCTAGAAAAAAACTTTTCACACAGGGCCTTCTGGCAAGGACGATTTTTCATCTTCTTCTCCTTTAAGGTGATTTAACAATGTGGTCGCAAAAGCATAAGCAATGACAGACCTTCCTATTCTCCTGTCTACCTTTATGTTTGTAACCATTCCCAAAATGCTTCTTTATTTTCTAGGCATAAGAAATATCATGCATGCTAGAAATAACAATTCCTTAGGATTTGAACAAAACTCTTCAAGCTTTAGAAAATAAATTAGTCACCAATGAACTAAACCTAACCCTGCCAAATGTTAGCCTAAAACAAAATTTTGAAGTTGAATTATTAAGCCCTTTACAAGTTTTCTTTAAGAGATAATGTAACCACAACTACAAAAATCACCACACTGTAACCACTGCCACAACATCCAATACGTGTAATAATATACCGTATAAATCTTGTTTGTTCCAACAGAACTTAAGGAACACTTTCAAAAATCACATTTAGTGGTATAATATGGATATGTCCCAATTTTCCAGTGATTATTATTCTGATTAGTGTATCTATGAATCAGATTCTATTCCTGCCCTACCATCAATTACTAATTATTTTCTGCTCACAGCTAACCAAGCTAGACAGGAATGAAATATTCCAACCAATTCCACTGTGGGAGTATCCCGTTCTTTTGAATGAGGGCCCTGATGACTGGGAGTTGCCTGTTTATTTTTTCCATTTATTACTAAGAAATCAGATAAAATGATCTATTTGTGTTTCTTTGGGAAAGGGGGTTGGGGTAAGAAAAAAGCAAGAGGAGCTGCTATTTGTTTTGAACCTACCACTCAAGGTAGCTCAAACACTACTCCTCTCTGATAATAAACCAATAATCATTTCTGAGAAAATTAAAATCTGTGGCAAGTATCTCTGCTATATATGAGGAGAAAACCATGTGATATTTTTCTCTTGGTTTTCTTGCCGGGACATACGGCCCTGACTCCCCAACACACCATGAGAACGACAGAGTTTACATGTCAGTATAAGAACTGGTGCTCATAAAGCTGTCCCTCCACCAAACAAATGGTAACAGATATTTAATATAATCTCTAAAAACAAACAAAAACAAAAAGAAAGAAGGGGGGAAGGGGAGATGTTTGCATATGTCAGAGAGTTCTATTCAAAATGTTTAAGGTATTTAAATAAAACACTTTCAAAATTAAACTGAACAAAACAGCAACTAACATTCGATATTTCCTCTGAGGAAATAATTACAGTAAAATTTCACCTCCAATCCCAATGTAGTATGATCAGGTCAACCCAATTTAAAACGTTGGGAATGAATTTACTAGCTATGTGAACCTAGGACAAGCAATTTACTTTTATCACTTTCTTCAACTGTAAAATGGGATTAATAATACCAATCTGTCTTGCAGTGGAAATCAGGTGAAAGAAAGTATGTCAAGTGATTATTAGTGTAGTATTTGGTATATGGTAGACAACCAAACATTGAAGAGACGAGGTAGCTCATATGAAAATTGGGTTGTAGTCAGAACACCTGGAGAAAATCCTATGCCATCAAAGTTACTCCTGACAATTCCTTAGAAAGGGACACATAGGAACCCAACATATTGTATCTTCTCTATTTGTCCAATACAGCTTCTCTAACACTGAATAAATCACTCTCTGTGGTTAATCATCAGATAAACTAATTGACTTCCATTAAGGGGTCACGTTGTGGGACGGGGCAGGGGGGCGGTGGTAGATGGATTTTAAACATTAGAACTCAAAAAAAAAAAAAAAAAAAAACATTAGAACTCTACCTTCCGTTACACATTCTAGGGCATAAGTCAATTCTGTTTGTCTATTTGGAGAGAGGGGTTATTATGTCTGCTCGCTAGATTTAGGGCACAAATGTTTTTGCTTTTGACAGTACATACAGTTAAATTTCCTATAAGCTAAATGTATATGAAGTCACCCCACTGGATTTCCTTACCTTATTAATAAGCAAACCAGAAAAACATTATTAAAGTAAAAAATAAAGTAAAATAAAATAAATGCCTGCTAAGGAGTAAAAACAGTTGACAAAAATTTGTGCTCCAGAATTTATGTGCTTTATATACAGAAGAATGTCCCCAAAGCCTAATCAGAAGCTACTAATTTAACCCTTCTTCAAGCTATTCTACCAAGCGTAGTTATCTGGTTTCTACGCTTTCAGCAGATCAGAAGGAGCGAGGCAAAGAAAATACCGTATGCAGGGACAAGGAAGATGTAAACATAGATGAGTTTAAGCAAACTGGTTTTTTTTAGAGAAAAGGAACTATTTTGTTTATAAATGCCAAGAGAATGATGAGCTCATATTAGGTGCTTTTTAAAAATTGCTTTAGTAAACCTGTTTTCCTCTTCAAAAACCGTTCTTTTAAATTGCTTGAGGCAACCAAGCTTAGTAAAGAATAGAAATATGCCAGCAAATTGACTCCCACACGAAATGTGGCAAAGCAGCTGTTCCATACAGAAGAAAACTCCCCTGCTGCCTTCAGCACCTCACATTCCTCAGGATATTAGCGTTCTGAGAAAATAAGACTAGTCAACACTCCCCCCTTCTGAGATTTTAAGACTAAAAGACACAACACACATAAACAAATTCCGCCAGAAGTCATTTTAGCTCCATATAAAGGACAAGCACGTAAGTCCCTCTTAAAGTAAGTATTTGAAACAAACCAAAATAAATCATCAGTTATATTTTTAAAGTGGTGACAACTAAGTAATCATACAGAAAGGTCTTCTACAGAAACGTTACTACCAAAAAAGACAGGAAAACTTATGTCACATTTGCATTAAAATTTAAAGGGCAAATATTCAGGTGAAACTAGACTCTACACTTATAAAATCAGTACACGCTGAGGTACAGAAAGACTGTACAAAAATGACCGCAATGATTCCAATAGATTTTAAAATGCAAGAAATAAAACAAGGAAGTATGAGAGTCCCTAAAGGATGCCTCCAGAAATACAAAAAGATGGAGTTAAAAGTGAAAAGCAAAAGATCAACAAACACTGATAGAGTCATTTATTCCCAAAAACAGTTGACTGCATTATTCGCAGGTTTCATACATGTGAATTCGCCTAGTAACTAAAATTTATTTTTAACCCCAAAATCAATACTCTAAGCACTTCTGGAGTCATCTGTGGACATACACAAAGCAGTGAAAAATTTGAATTGCCCAAATACACACTCCTGGGTAAGGTCAAACGGGGCAATTCTCTCTACCTTCTTGATTCAGCTCTTCTTCTATAAACAAGTATCTTTTTCAGTCTGTTCACTACTATGTTTTTTATATTTTTGTGCTTATTGATGGTGATTTCGTTGTCTAAAATGGTCCCCAGGCATAGTGCTGAAGTGCTGTCTAGTGCTCCTAAATGAAAGAAGGCTGTTATGGGGACTTCCCTGGTGGCCCAGTGGTTAAGAATCTGCCTGCCAATGCAGGGGACACAGGTTTGAGCCCTGGTCCAGGAAGATTCCACATGCTGTGGAGCAACTAAGCCCATGTGCCACAGCTACTGAGCTTGCACTCTAGAGCTCGGGAGCTACAACTACTGAGCCCGCACGCCTAGAGCCCATGCTCCACAACATGAGAAGCCACCGCAATGAGAAGCCCACACACCACAACAAAAAGTAGCCCCCTCTCGCCACAACTAGAGAAGAGCCCACGTGCAGCAACAAAGACCCCACGCACCCAAAAATAAATAAATAAAAAAATTTTTTTTAAAAGGCTGTTATGTGACTTGTGGAGAAAATATCTGTCAGATAAGCTTTGTTCAAGCACAAGTTATAGTGTTGTTGGCCATGATGTCAATGTTAATGAATCTACAACATATACTAAATATGGTGATTTTCACAGAAACACACAGAAAACAAGGTTATATATTGATCAGTTGATAAAAATATTGTAATCAGAGGATCTCATGAACCTAACCCTGTATTTCCCCAAAGAGCAATGGTTTAGCATTTGTGAACTCAGTGTTTGCAGTGATTTTTATTGAACATAACTATAGCGAACAATGGGAATCAACTGTATTAGAATAAGAATCAAGGGCAGGGAAGAAGACAAAGAAATGTGAAAATTCTCCTGAACTGAAAAAACAGCTTCAAAGGGACCACCAAAGGGAGGCCTTTTTCAAACATTAAAGAAAAGAAACAATAAAAGGAAAATAAGTCTGACAATATAAACATCTTAAAGTATGTGCTTTTGCAGCCATGGTCTCAATTGTTCATCTCTCCCAGAATCCATGCTATTTGGAAATGCCTTCCCATGTTGGCTCAGGACATGGTCATAAGATCTCCTGGGGTCAATGGGTTGTTAGCAAACATGATGCAAGCAGAAGCTGAAAAAGTGCTTGCATATTGGAGCTTGCTCTCTTGATGTTTTTGGAACACTTCTCAGCCACCACAAGAAGACATCTGAACTAGCTTACTAGATGACAAGAGACATGTGGCCCGTTGACCCCGTCACCATAGCGAACAGCCCGTCAGCCACCACACATGTACATGAGGCCAAGCTAGATGCCTGCCCCCAGCCCACCAATCAACTGACTGCAGACTTCTGAGAGAGTTCAGCCGGAATCAGCTGAATCTGGCTTAGATCAGCAGAACGAGCTGATCCATATGCTCATGAACAACAATAGATTGTTACTGGTTTAATGTAGAAGTTTAGAAGTAACTTGTTATTCAGCAATACCAAATTGATACATATACAAATAAAATCAAATAAATAACAAGTTTTAATACGGAAGAATAAACTATAGCACATTATCTTCCTCTCCCAATGTCTAGCAAGATTTATTTTCAAGTAGTATAACAGCATAGAAAATGAGTGGAAGAGAAACTCTGAAGGAACACAGAGAGGCATATCATGGCACTGCTCCCACCTCTGTTCACCTAAGCCCCACTAGGGAATTCCGGAGACTTCCCACTAATATTCTCAAGAGAAACAAGTTGAGGGCAATCCACAGAGTTTCAGGTAGAGTATGGATTGGCCAGAAGAGAAGACTCCTTTTAAGTTCTTGATCCAATAACCCAAGAAAAAATAACTTATTTCCAGTGAGGTGGCCACTTATAGGAGGAGCAGTTAAAGCATAACGTTCCCCTCACTCTTTGGTTCCGTGCTAAGGTATACACTGTCCTGCCAGATCTAAGAAAACATCCTGGCTAAAACTCTCTTATTTTCAAGGCTTATGTCAACCATTCTGGAAGAACTTACATTAATAATCCATGAGCTTCCATATAAAAGAATGATTATAAGCACTGGAGCCTCCTAATTCCTAAACCAAACTCAGCATCATCAAGGCCACAAACAGGGTGGGTGGGGCCTGGGGACAGGAAATGGAGTTAGTGCTGGAATCTCTGCTTCTAGCTTTCTGATGTCTCAGAGAGCCTTTTCCCAGCACTCAGTATTCTTTCTTCTTCTGAATGGCAAGTACCTGGCTGCTAAATGAGGTAGATGGAAGTAAAATCTTCAGAACTACCGGCTGTAAGTAAGGAAAAGATCCAATGCTTAAAGGTATTAAATGGAGAGAAAAGAAAAATAGGTACACTGCATCCCGACAGAAAACATTTAACAAAACCTGTGAAGTCAGAGCCCAGGTACTCTAACAAACCTAAATACTTCTTCAATTGAACACTCCTGGGCTTAAACTATGGCCTCGTGTGACAGAAATGTGAACAGACTTCAAATTGTACTTCACAGAGGAAAGGAAGCTGATCTCACATAAAGTGGGAACAGAATAAAGATGTTACCCACAATTTTTTAATATTATAGTAAATTAAATTTCTGGACAAAGCCACCCAAACATGAGCATTGTAAAAACAAAACATGGTAACTATGCCAACACACAAACACTCCTCCCTGTACCATACACACACATACAAAGAGTAGAAAGGAAAAAACTTTGTGAAACGATGTTGATGAGGACTTTTTCTGTTATCTCAGAACTGTATGCAGTTAAACTTCTAAACTCAAGTCAAGAGATACACTGTGGGGCTTCCCTGATGGCGCAGTGGTTGAGAGTCCGCCTGCCGATGCAGGGGACACGGGTTCGTGCCCTGGTCCGGGAAGATCCCACATGCCGCGGAGCGGCTGGGCCCGTGAGCCATGGCCGCTGAGCCTGCGCCTCCGGAGCCTGTGCTCCGCGGCGGGAGAGGCCACAACACTGAGAGGCCCGCGTACCGCAAAAAAAAAAAAAGAAAAAAACGAGATACAATGTGCCCTCTTGCTCCCAGAGTTAACTAAATGGTAGCAGAACTGGCCCTTACCACTTCCAAATAACTATGCCACCGCCGCCACCGCCACTGCCACCACCACCACTGGCCTACTTAAAGAAAGGAATAAGGAAAGAAAAGGAGTCTTCATTTTTACGGAAAGGACATTGCCCCTGGAGAAAAGCTTCTCCTTCCCCTCCCAGAGGAGTGTACTTATTCATGTCTGGATTCAAGTTGGGAGGAAGAGTGGCCAGCAGGACAGTCACTCGCAGGAAGCAGTATCTGAAGAAACGGGACTGGCATCTAGGTCTTTCCGCATTCCTGCTAAGTTGCAAACTATGCAGGCTCACCTTTGTCCTGCCATTGGCACACAGCCAAGAACAGTGAGGGACTTGTTGGGAGTACCTGACATGTGTCCTCTGGAGTCCTCTGGAGTCTGAGCATGCATGAATTAAATGACTGGTGCACATTTTTAATCTGGAGATATCTGAAGGCATCTTTCCCCCACCCCCTAATAGAGCTCATGTCAATCTGACTTAAGATGGCTGCTGTGTAATGGGTTTGGGGAACAAAATGGAGGCAGCCTCTCATATCATCTTAGAAGGCTCTCCATACGCTTGATTCTCTTGGCTTGCTTAGGCAGCTGCAGAACTAAGTGAGCAGTCAGACGACCTAGAAAACAGACTCGTCCTAGACCACTAACACAGCCAGTAGGTGGCCAAGCTGAAGAAGTCCTCAGCAAATTCTATTGTGGAGGTAAATCACAGCACTGCCCAATCTGTATGGGGACCAAGAAATTAGTAGCAGCCACCACCCAGCCAATGAAATCAGAGCAAACCCAGAGGAGGAACAAGCATGCCTTGCATCAGCAACAATTAAGTATGAAGGTGCTTACCCATTCCTCTACCTCCTCCCAACTCACTAGAAGAGCTACAGACTAGAAAGTCAAATATTAATGTTCCCAATCTTTACTATCACAGATGACAGAACACATGTTACAAATGAAAAATCACGACAAATAGCCTAAACAAGGATTTTTTCCCCTCATTTGTTAATCTATTTCTTTGAAAGGTAATATATGGGTATACAAAGGTAGTATTTTTTAATCATTATTATTAAAAAGAAATATTCTGAAAAGTTCAAGATAAAGTTCACCATACTTTTAGGTCATATTTTCCCTTTAAGTATTTAGGAGGTTCTTTTCTGAATCCCCTACAAATTTTTCAATTACTTCCTTAAAAGAGAAACAGTAAAAACTAAAAAAGTCGTTCTTAAAATGCTCCAACAGATGTCAAATTTATCTTAAGAGTCTGTATCACCATCTTACAATTTGGAATCTTTATTTACCAATTATTTTTGTCATTACTGAAGGAATAAGTCCCATCTAGTGTGACTATACCTCTGTCAATAATATTTTACTTAGAATATCTGTACAGTTTAGTTATACATCTTGGATTTATAATTTCCTAATAAGAATAATTAACCATGCAGAATTCCTTCTGAATAAAGGATATAAATAAATTTATAAAATATTTTTTCAAATTTTAATAAAACATTCAATTACATTGTTTTCTAATTATGAAAGAAATAAACAATTCCTTTAAGCAACCCCCATCTAAAATAATTACTAAATTCTACTCCTATCTTATAAATTTATCACATATTGGCTTGTCACATATATATATATTTATATATATATATATGTTATATACATATGTATATAATATCACCGATATTAGATTTTAAGAATAGGTACCACTTCTTATACTTTTTATATCCTTCAAAACCCACTCCTAGAACAAAAAAGGAGTTAGCTGGTAAGAATACATTTCAAGCCCTAAAACATGTTCCCAAGGAGACACACTTCAGAGGGCATAGTTTCTAACAATGATCTTGAAGGCATTACACTAATGAAAAATATTTAAGTTCTGATTTAGTAGAATGAACATTTGATTCTATTTTTACCTCTCTTATGCCTATTAAATAAGTGTATCAGGGCAAATATAATTGCACAAAAACTGAACTGTCTCCTAGCTCAGGTTGAAGAACCGTGGCATACAAAGTAATCTTTCCAAAAATAGACTAACTTATTATGACTATCACCCCTAAATCCTAGGCTTCAAAACAAGGGGAAAAATTATATTTCAAAATCTGTGGCATTCCCACAGTATTTTAAAAATGATTTTCCAAAAGGACTACGGCAAAAACTACACCACCATCACCATTTTCATAGAATACAATACTTCTGCTTCTCTTTTGTCCTGTAATTTTAGCCCAGTCTGACTTTTTTTCCTCACATGAACCTCTGTCAGGAGGATGCTGTGTTGGCTGCAAATAACCAGTCCACAGCATTCATCCTGGAGATTACTGACATCTCAAAAGCCACAAGCATGGAGTTAAGATAGTATTTAAACATGCCTTTGGGGTTAGAAAGTAGTATTTAGTTTGCAGTTCATCAGTTTTTATATGACCAAGGTGAAATAAATACAAGGCGAAATCTACGAATGACTCTCTTTGCCTCAGAATATTTCCTGATCTTTTAATAAATTTAAAAGCTACCAGATCACAGCTTTGATAGATGTCTTTGACTTGGATACTTAACTGAAAACACAAAAATAAATTCTAGCCTGGGAACATGAACTATTTTTTTGCTGAAATTAAAAACATAATCAAAAAGAACAGGCTAAAATCAATCTTATGATCCTTACTAGTGATGACTAATATTCTCTCTTTTCAAGACTTTCTCCCATGGCTAAGTTTTCTTTTTTTAAAAAAAGAGGGCAACACTTTGAAGCGTAAGAAGTGGTGGTAGCTAAATACCTACAACCCAGTAGATTGTAACAAGCTCCACAAGAGCAATAACCTTGGCTGTCTTATTAACCAGGCTAGCTACAACACCTAGCAATGTGCCCATTAAGGTACACTATTAAATTGTGTTAGCAGGGGCTTCCCTGGTGGCGCAGGGGTTGAGAGTCCGCCTGCCGATGCAGGGGACGTGGGTTCGTGACCCGGTCTGGGAAGATCCCACATGCCGCGGAGCGGCTGGGCCCGTGAGCCATGGCCGCTGAGCCTGCGCATCCGGAGCCTGTGCTCCGCAACGGGAGAGGCCGCAGCAGTGAGAGGCCCGCGTACCGGGAAAAAAAAAATTGTGTTAGCAACTAACTCAGTGTTAGGCAAAACGTTCTTCAAAATGTCAAATAATTTACACTATCTATATACACAATCTGTAAGTGTCATTTGGTCACTAATTACTGATTCAGCTCCTATACAATTAAAAAGTGTATCACGCATGTGTGAACTCAATGATATAAAATAAAATACAGTACATTTAGGAATAGGCAACAGGGTTTACAGCATGTGGAAATACAGTTTAGCTTATGGATTACATCTTTAGGTTTTAGATACCCTATGTCCACATTTGTGCCGGGATGCAAAAGAAAAAATTTAGAGGAAATGACATTAATATCACAATACTATAAACAAGTACTCTGAAATGAAAAAAATGAAAGAAAGTCAACCAAAGGACATAGACTTTAAAATCTAACCCAAACACCTTGCTTTAGTAATACTTTCATAAAAATTATTGGCCCTTGAAGTCCAATATTGAACTGAATCATTATTTGCGTAACAGGGCACTGATTCACACTTTAACTTGCTTTCTTCAGTATTATTTCAGGAAGACTTCTTTATTTTCCATTCAATACCATATGTAGAGTCCAGGTATGAAAGATGCATCTTTATTTTTGAAAAGACCAATTTTATGAGGTTAGTGGAAAGTAAACGGATTACAATTTTTTTTCCCAAACACCATCATTTCTCTTTTCTTTTCCATTGTCTAAAGCTTATCATTCGTCTCTACTTTCAAGCTACCAACTGAAAGAAAATTTCCTATTTTAAGTATGCATTTTCAATAAAACTGTCTGATAGTTAAGTGGCCTGAAAATGAAAATTAAGAATATATTTCTTATGGAATTCACATATGGAATTCCACTACCTCGTTTATAAACAAAAAGGGAGGTTAAAAAAAATTGACATCTGTTTACTTCACATCTAAAACCTTCACAGAAAACAGTAATATTAATTCTTGTTAGTCACTGGTATATGGCAACTGTGATGCCTCTTCCAGATGAAAAACAGAACATCAGTATGGGTAGAGGAAAAAGTTCTGTCCTCTCACTACACTTTTTACTTTCTACAACAATACTACTTTTAAGCACAAGCCCTTCATCCAAATTTTTAGGCCTCATTACTACAAATTCTACTCAACTTCTATGCAACTTCCACTTAAGGGAGTACTAAGTTTTTCTTTACATATATTACAATGTTGGCCTTTTTCTTTCGTAAAATTAGCAATCTGAGAATAAAACCTGTAGCTCAATGTTAAAAAATGTTTAGAAATAATTATACACGTCCTGATTTTCTCTGGGTCTTAATATTCCACCCTATCTATTTATTCCCTGATCCTGATTTTTTATTTAATAAATAGTTTTCTACTTTGATGTTTAAAATCAAACAAGACACTCAAAACTTTTGTGGAAAGAAATGAGTTGCAAATAAATAAATGCAAAACTACTGTAATTTTTTTTTTTTTTTTTTTTTTTTGCTTACTAAATAACAACCAAAGCTACAAATACCCGAAATGGAAATTTGAGTTGAAGCATAGTCCTGATATTTTTCTCTAGATAATGATGTAAGGTAGACGGAAATATCTATAAGATTCAATTTTCCTGTAGTTTTGAAAGGTTGATAGCAATACAGAACATCAATTAAATCTGTGATGCCTTTGAAAGGCACAGAAGTTTAAAAGTAAACCTACAGGACTTCCCCGGTGGTGCAGTGGTTAAGAATCTGCCTGCCAAGGCAGGGGACACAGGTTCGAGCCCTGACCCGGGAATATCCCACATGCTGCAGAGCAACTAAGCCCGTGCACCACAACTACTAAGCCTGCGCTCTAGAGCCCGCGAGCCATAGCTACTGAGCCCGCGTGCCTAGAGCCCGTGCTCCACAATAAGAGAAGCCACAGCAAGGAGAAGCCCATGCACCACCACAAAGAGTAGCCTCCCCTCGCTGCAACTAAAGAAAGCCCGTGCCCAGCAAAGACCGAATGCAGCCAAAAATAAAATAAAATAATTTTTTTAAAAAAAAGCAAACCTAGAGAATACAAATTAGTAGAGTGCTTCTACATTAACAAGGATATATGATACAAGGGAATCCTTTGAATTCTGTATACAATAAAATGTTTCATTTATCAGTTTTCGTTTCTTTAAAAAAGCTGTCAAGGTTTCTGTAAGTAGAGATTTAAAATTGTCTTAGAAAATGGCTTTAAAAATCATTAAAATATTAAATCTGCTAAAAGTCTACAAAAGATATATAAGAAATATCCCAAATGGTCCGTCAAGTTTAATCTTGCTGAAAAACTAATCCTATTTAAGTACCAGCCACATCTCACAATTGTAGAGGAATAAAGGTGGACTTGTCTTTTAATTCTAAGCAGACTATGTGTACTTAGAGAAATAGCACAGAGAAAAAAAATGAGAGATTCACTGGAGAGAAAAATACGGATTGCCACAAAAATATTTTAGACAACAAAGGCTGAAACAAAGAGTGTGCTGAGCCATATCTGAGTCACTGATTAAGGAAGAAAGAATGTTACTGCTGCTGACCAGGCTTCATTTGCAAAGAAGAATATATATGCTCTGGAATGACAACAGGCATCCTATCTTGCAGAACATAAAGTCTGTTATTGCCTACAATACTTCTTACCATGGCATACTCTTTAAACAAAATGTGATGATATCCATATATTTTTAAAGTGTAAAATTGAACACTTCTATAAAAATAAAATAACTTTTCCTAAATGAAAGTCAGTCATCAAGCCCTCCCCATCCCCTGCTCCACCTCTACTGTGAGGTGACTTCACTTACTACATTCCCTCATTCATTCTGCTCCAGCCACACTGCTCTTGTAGGTTCCCACTTCAGAGCATTTTCGTTTGGCTGCTCTCCAGGCCTAATATCTTCACTCCTCACCATCGTTAAGTCTCTGCTCAAAAGTCACATTTTAAATGAAACCTTGATCACTGCACTTAAAATTGTGATCTACTCTTCGTTCCCCCAGTACTCCCGATCCCCCTTAACTTGCTCTGTTTTTTCATCACTTACTCACTTTCTATTTCAAAATTAACTTACTTTTTATTTATTAAATACTCTCTTTCATACACTAAAATGTAAGTTCCGTGAACAGCAACTGGCTGCTGTTGTTGTTTTTCCTTTAATATATCAAGCATCTAAAACAGTACCTGGCACATAGAAGGCATCTCATAAATATTCCTTGGATGAATGTACATATGAACAAACTTGTTTCTCACCCATTTCAGGAGAAAAAGTACACTTAAACCCTATGGTAGATCAACTTTTTCTTACATATCAGATGTTAAGATACCTATTACTTTTAGTTAATAATCCAATGTTGCCATTGTTCTCCTTTTCTGTTTACACATAATCCATCACTTTATTTTACTCCCTATTTATCTAACATCTTTCTTGAAAAACTAAATAGCATTTCAGAGCTGCTATCTTACAACACAAGCAATTTAATGCAATTGGTCCTTTTTTTAGCAAGGCAGGATACTATGAACATTTATTCTACTACTACATTATAACAAATAGTACAATTCGACCTTTGCTCTTTAAAGTTTTTGAATGCTTTGTTATCATGCTTCCAGATGATATTCATTCATACATAAAATGACTACGTATTAGGCACTTAATATCACTATATTCTGTGCTAAACACAGAAAGACAGACTTCATCTCAAACCTCATGGTTCTCACAGTCTAGATGGAAAGTTAAAATACTAAACAAGTAATAAAAATAACATGAATCAACATTTATATAGTGCTGTGTGCCAGTCACTGTTCTTAAACACTTCAGAACATGAACACATTTATCCTCACAATAACCCATAAAGGAAGTATTATTATTATTACGCCTAGTTTACAAGTAAGAAAAATGAGACTTTTTGACGTTTTTCAAAGGCTGGCCTTAACCCGAAGGAAAACAGAGAACCACTGGAGGATTTTAAGACACAGAATAAAATGATCAGATCTTAAGAATTATTCTGGGTCAGCATGGATATTGAATTGGAGCGAAACAAAATCACATGTAGTAATACGAGTCAAAGATGACTGCTCCCTAGGCGAACATAATGGCATTACTGAGGGAAAAAGCACTAAGGATTTGAGAGACTGAGGAAGAAAAGCAAGAGGATTTAATAATTAAATGCAAATAGAGAGTATATGTCCACTTCTAACAGTCCCTGACCCCACCAATTTCATATTACATTGCTGTTACTGACTTGCTATAGGGTAAATGAAACCATCAATATTTATGAACCATATATATTTCTTTTAAGTTTTACAAGGAAAGTTTATGATTTAGAACCTAGAGAATTTTGCAAACTTGAAAGCCAAGCCATCCTTCCCCTTCCTCACTTCCAACAGTTAAATTCTCTAAATTTTTCTGCCTAAATATCTTCTAATATCTCTCCCTCCTCTCCATCTTTATTTGTATTTCTCCACCTCAGTAAGACCTCCATCACATTTCTCTCCGAATGTTTCTGAAGAGATCTCCCTAATTCCATACATCTTCCTCCAACTCATACCTATCAACTACAAGAAACATCTTTCCAAAACACCAATATGTTCAGTGCCACTCAACTACCAAAAGCTTTTTGACAGCCCGCAGCAGCCTTTTCAGATTCTGCTACTAAAACACCTCCCCCTCATATCCTATGCTAATATACCAAACTAGATACCCTCACTGTTGAAACGCCAGGACTACCTATTTTTCAAACAGGTCATGTTATTTCATACGTGCAGGACTTTGCAGACATCCCTCCCTCTACAACAGCGGTCCCCAACCATTTTGGCACCAGGGACCGGTTTCGTGCAAGACAATTTTTCTATGGACAGGAGGTGGCAGGCGAGGGGATGGTTTCAGGATGATTCAAGCACATTACATTTATTGTGCACTTTATTTTCATTCTTATTACATTGTAATATATAATGAAATAATTATACAACTCATCATAATGCAGAATCAGTGGGAGCCCTGAGCTTGCTTTCACTTGCCACTTACTGACAGGGTTTTGATATGCGTCTGCAAGGAATTGATTATTATGGTCTCTGTGCAGGCAAACCTCTCTGCTAATGCTAACCTGTATTTGCAGCCGCTCCCCAGCGCTAGCATCACCGCCTCAGCTCCACCTCAGATCATCAGGCTTTAGACTCTCATAAGGAGCGCACAACCTAGATTCCTCGCATGCGCAGTTCACAGTACGGTTCGTGCTCCTATGAGAATCTAATGCCGCCGCTGATCCGACAGGAGGCGGAGCTCGGGCGGTAATGTGAGTGATGGGGAGTGGCTGTAAATACAGATGAAGCTTCGCTTGCTCACCTCTGGTTGGGCGGCCCAGTTCCCGGGGGTTGGGGACCCCTGCTTTACAAGACTTCCCTTCCCTATTGACGACCTGACAAAGACCTGTTAATCTTCTGAATCTAAATTCTAATGACTTTTTCTCCTTTGTGATCTTGCATACTTAGTATACTAGCTCCATTCTAAACCTCATCAGACTGTATGGCAATTGCTTACATTTATTCTTTCATTCATTCTCCCAATGAAATTACGTTTCTATCTTCATTGTGTGACACAGTTTCTGGGAGAGTATACGTATTCTAGCTTGTTGCACTGAATTCAGGTGCAAAATTGATAGCAATTGTAGGTGCTAAAGGGCTTTTAACTCTCAAGACTGAAAGCCATGGTGAGATTATAGGAAATCTGATTCTAAATAACAAGTATATTACTATACATGAAACAAACAAAAACTCTTACCAGTTTTTAGGAAAAAGTGAACAGTAAATGTCCAGGAGCTATAAAAAGAAAACTACAAAACTCAATTGAGGGATATTTAAGGAGTCTGGAATAAATGGAGAAACATACCCACTAAACAGAATGATTTAATATACAGAATAATGTTAATTTTCCATATATAAATCTAAAAATTTAATGAAATTTCTATCAAAATCCCAACAGGGCTTTCTTTTTAAATTTAACTGGTTTAATGATTTTAAAATCTAACTGGAAGATTAATAGGGAAGATTAGCTAAAAAAAAAAAAGAAGCATAGCCCCATTAAATATCTAAATGTTCAATTAAACAGAAAATAATCCTCATACTATATGGCAAAGTGTAAATAACTCTCATATATAAAGATTTCCATAAATCATTAAAAATAAGATGAACAGAATTTTTTTAATGGACAAAGGAGAGATACATAAAATTCAAGGATGAAATGAAAATGATCAATAGAATAAGGAAAAAATCATACATACTAATAAGAAAATGAAAATTAAGGAAGCAAGAGATATATCTTACTTCACTAATTGGCAAAAAGAGTGGTAATACATAGTGTAGGCGAGGATGTGGCAAAATAGGCACACTCATTATTTCTTGGTAAAAGTAAATTTATACAATATTCTAGAAGACAAGCTAATAGTATCTGTTTTAACATTGTTAGCTCTAAGGTATGAAATTAAAAGCAACTTTCACAGAGTTACAGATTTCTATATTAGAATTTTTTATTGTACTAGATTATGTTGCTAGAAAAATTATGTTTTAAGAGAAAGAGCAAAAGAAAATTTATAAGACAGAAGAAATAATAAGGAAGGCAGGAAAAGTATACTTAGACACATATAAAACGTACACGTATTTAAAAAAAAGATAAGAAACTATCTGGGAAGCATACTACTTGTGTAAAAGAAACTATAACAAAATAGGGGAGAGTTCAAAAGCCAAGTGGGGAACAAGTCTGAAATGACAGGAGGAAAAAGTCTCATGAAGTTGAAAGCAAAAGAGGGGTCAATGATTTTAAAAATGGATGAGGTCCTTCCTTGGTGAAGTCTTAAAGCAAAAGCAGGACCTGAGCTGTTGCCACATTCATAAATTCCTATGCAGTAAAGAGCAGGTTAGTGTTTGCCATGAAGGTTACCTTTTTCAGATTCTGGAGGTTTCGTGCTGTTCTGTTATTTCAGACACTGTCATAACTTGTGAAACTCCCTGGCAGCTAGTCTGTAACTTTAGAAGCAGATGGAGTAGGTAGTATATTTATATTTATTTTTCATTATTAAAATGCTCTCTACTCTGTATCTACAGCTGACACAAGATTTTCTTATAAGATGTTATTTAATAGAATACAAGGATAATATAGGTATTAGGCTCAAAAGAAAATATACATTTCCTAATACTTTTATCACAAAAACCTCCTTCAAAAACCATAATTCCTTAAGTAGCTTTTTAATATGAAATTAAAAGTATTTTACTTTTATCTTTTTAAAAATGGAATCCAACTTAATTTTAGCATAGAGATGGCTCACAACAGGGAACATTAAATAGATGATGAAGTACACTATAGCGTTACTTACAAAACACCTATACTCCATGTCTTAGTCTGCTCAGGCTATCATGACAAAATATCATAGGCTCGGTGGCTTAAACAACAGGCATTTATTTATTTATTTATTTTTAACATCTTTATTGGGGTATAATTGCTTTGCAACAGGCATTTATTTTCTCACAGTTCTGTAGGCTAGAAATCCAAGATAAAGGTGCCAGTATGAATGGTTTCTAGAGAGAGCTTTCTCTCCAGCATATAGCTTAGAGAAAGCTGCCTTCTAGCTGTGTCCTCACATTCCAAAGGGGAGAGAGTAACCTAGCTTTCTGGTGTCTCTTATAAGAGCACTAATCCCTTCATGAGGGCTCCACCCTTACGACCTCATTGAAACCTAAGGATCTCCCAAAGGCACCATCTCTAAATACCATCACACTGGGGGTTAGGGCTTCAACATATGAATTTGAGCATGGGGGAAGTGGAGACACATTAAATCCATAGTACTGCACAAGCCACCAACCATTTCAGTCAACCAGCCAACCAACCTACATTTTTTTATGTGCCAAGCACTATTCCAGGAACTGATAATATAATAATTTAAAAAGACAAGTTCCCCTTCCAGGAACTTACATTCCGAGAAAAAGGAGGAATAGTCAAACGATAAATACATAAACAAGATTCTGCTAAGTATTTTGAGGAAAATAAAATACAATTGGGTTAGGGGGAGCAGAAACTACTTTAGCCAGAGAAACCAGAAAAAGGTTACCTAAAGAAGTGGCCTTTCAGCTGAGCTAAATCATGAAGATGAAGTAGGAACGAACAAGTTAAACCAATCACAAAATGCTCAGAAAGCATTTATTCTACATACTCATCTTTCCAAAGTTTCAGATTTTGGCCACTATTCTCTGTATTGTTAAAGGGTTTTAGATAGTAAATTCCTTGACTATTCCCTTCAAAATCACAATATCTTTCCTCCTTCAGATAGAATACGTAAAGACACACACCCTCCTCAGCAAGTAAACACTCAAAGAGAAAAGGAGATAGAGCTCTTCAAAGCAATTCTTATCTATTAACATGTAGCAAATATGCCTTAGTCACCGCTTTCCACATTAAATGTTTCTGCCTGAGAAAAGTCTAAACTTTTAAGATCATCAAAGAAATATATAGAAAACATATAGACCCTGGGAGCCACCTAATCCTGCCTCAGTTTGGGTGTGTCTTCTCCTTCAACATTCATTTCTGGCTGCTGTGAGTGTAAATGCATCTTTTCTCCATTACTTTATATTCAACTATCTGGTTGAGAGAGAAAAAGGCACCATGACTTACCTACCAAATAAAGTACTCTACATGGATTTTTAAAGAATTTGCTTCAAACCAGTCTTTTCATTTACTGGTGAGGTCTGTGGCTTTGTTCTAGAATGGTTGAGGTCAGAGTTTGACCTCAGATAAGTAGGAAAATACAGTAAATACATCCCTTGAGATTGTAAACTAGGGTATTCAAAAATAACAGGTTTGCCTCACCACTGGATGAGAATGAGGCTTAGCCACATTATAAGCCCATGTTTTCCTATTTTTTGGCAATACCATTACATGCACACACACAAAAATCTATCACTAAGCCCTGCTCAAAAACATTTACTAGGTACAAAAAAATCTGTGTGCACTCTAAGAATTCTCCTTGGACGATTTACAATCTAGTAAAGAAGGTAAAACATGCACTCCTAATGTGACAAATGTGCTTACAAACATCCTAATAGTAAATGGGATTACTGTAAATAAACATTAAAATTACATTTTACCAAATTACACGATCCTGAAAAGACAATTTTAAAAGTTATTTAAATGTGTAAGACAAGTTAAAGATCAAATTCAATGTCACACAATAAGAATCATAATGACAATCCTATACCATCTCTGAAATGTGTTCATATAAGCCTTTGCATTAGTATAACTCACAAGGGGTCATGTACTATCTAACTTTAAAAGAAATTATGGCTCTGAAATTAGCATTCAGCCTTGAATCACTCACAATTAAAAATGAGTAAAACTTTTAAGACCAAATGAATATATAAAAGTATTGGGTGGCCCAAAAGTTCGTTCGGGTTTTTTGTATGGGTTATTAACGTTACAGGAAAACCCCGAACGAACTTTTTGGCCACCCAATAATACATGCTTGCTGAAAAAATTTTATGCCGAATCATATTATGAGAATTTAGGTACCTAAATTTAAGGTAGACTCAATCCAGTTTTTTGTATAAATTTTTTTTTGAAGAAAGTCTTCTCTTTAATGAAGATAATTCATTTAAATTGAGAAAACTATTTTTAAATTTAAAAGCAGGTTAAAAACCCTTTATTTTCTATTTACTATAATATTTGAAGGTTCATTTAAACTAGCCAAAAGTTTACTTGATTTTTTGTTTTTAAATATTTTACATTTCTAACTAAACTACTTAAAATTTCTAAATATGTTGAAACTTATTTGGAACACAAAAAAGTCATTTTACATATTTAATCAAATCTAAGATGCATATTTCATCACACTTTAAGATTTCTGAAATTACGAAATGTTATATTTTCTGTCCCCTCAAAATCTATTATCAAATTGATGGTGTGTCTTTAAAAATCTATATTATCTTAAATTTGTGAAGGTACTAGCAAACATTTTAAATTTCTGTTATTGTATAAGGGAGGAAAAACATTTTCACAATGGTCAATTAGCCTGTAGAACTGAAGATGGTATTCTTCTAACGACTTCAAAATTATTCAATTTAGTTTTGATAAATAAAAGAACAACTTGATTTTCTGAATTATTAGAACAGGAATGATAAAAATCACATAATACCTTCAGAATATGAACCAGCATGAAATTTCCAAAAGGTATACCTACATTGTCAATTCTCAATAATGTCCCCAATCTTCGCATTCTTTGAAACTGAACGGTCAATTTTCTCATTACTACTGTTACTTAGGAACAAATAATCCAATTGTTAAAGTATACATTTTTCCCACTGGTAGAACTAAAAAAAATGTTTTTGTTTTTCTAAAAACTGCATATTAGGATGATAAAATGGGGGGGTTGGTTTCCTAAAATGTTTATAGTATTGTTATTGTTTAAACTGTATCCAAAAATCTAGTGTTTTTATAAACAAGAGTTTAAGCTGTTTTCATTTTGGAAAAGTATATCATTTTTATTTGCTAAAAATGATCCTCATTTAAAAGAAAAAGCTGCTAACTCCTAAGTTAGGGAAAGGTTATAACACCTAAGTTAGGGAATAAAGATAATGAACAAGGAGAAATAGTATAAAGCTTAAGTGTTTATTCTCAAGATAATTAATATTTTGCAGGGGGGAGGGAATGACTTAAGGTCCTTATTAGGAACATCAATCATGATGTTGGTGATCTGTATCTATAGATACAGGTAAAAAGGTATTAATACAAGTTATATGTTGTAAGACAAAAAAATCAAATGAGTAGTAGCCATTTAGATACTCTTGTAAACACCCTCCTCCTCAAATTAGTTGTTTAAAGCTTTTTACTTCCCTTGAAAAAATGGAACGAAGCATGCGAAATTCAGTGACAATCAGGAAAAAGGAATATAACTGACTTTCTATATAACTGAAGATGAAAACAAAGAATAGAGTAGTAGTTTTCCCAAGTAGTTTTTTTTTTATTCTCTAGACATTTTCTTCTTCATTTCAACAATTCTCACAGGCACCTACAAGTACCAAGCAATAGTATGTAAAAATGAATAAGACACGGTCTTTACCCTCAAATTTTATTAAGCAATATTGAGACCTACAACTCCCTACAATCTAGTACTAATTCCATAAAGAGGTAAATATCCTTGGGGAAAGCGTATGTTTAATCTTTGCTAACCCAGACAATTCCCTTTAATAACAATTAACAGTGAGAGAATACTGGGAATATGGTAGTAATGATGGTACAGTTTTCAGATCTCTCAAAATTCCCTCACAAAAACACATAGAGCACCTAAAAAAGTAGGACCAAAAGCTCATACTCATTATCTATCACAAAAATAGATGTCACAGTATCTCTGTGAATGCCAGAATATAAGCAAGTAAAAATAAACCAAGAACAGTCTCAAGATCTGCATGGCATCAGAATCTGGGCAAGAGGAAAGATGAAAGCAACAGGGTATCAGACAGACATGAGAACTCCAGAACAGCTAACAGATACTCACCAGAGAGGTCAGCAGGCCAATATGAGGACAGCAAGTAAGACAGAGGAGCCTAACATTCCAATAAGTACAAGTGGTCCTCAGTAAGGTATCAATGGCCCAGGATACACTGGGTCCAATAAACTCTAAATACTTTCAAGAGAAAGCCCCACATTGAGGAGAAAAAGCTGAGAACAGAGTCCAAATTGACCAAGCCAGAGACAACAAAACAAGGAAGGAAAAGAATATCAAGTCAAAGTGAAAAAAGGGAACAGAGTCAGAAAATCTACAAATGTTGCCACATCCTTCTAATCTGACAAACATTAGAGCACTATACAATCATGAGGGGGAAAAAAACTGCCTTAAATCACTCCTCCAGCTAAAAATATCAAGAAAACTAATTTCACATAAAAACAAATAACAAAATTATGTCAAATGCTATGCAATGTTTCATATAGATAGATAGATAGATGGAACAGTATGACAGCCCTACATAAAATAAAAGCACAGCAGAAATATATATTTTAAAAAGAAGTTTTAAATTCTACCCTTGTATTTCAAACTGAGTTAAAAGACATTATGAAAGTGATAAAGGAGATTACAGAACAATATGAATCATAATTAGAAAAACTCAGAAATGATGCGAGAAATTTCAGAAAAAAATTTTAACAGAATAAATCATTTCAGAAATGATGACTAAACTAAAAAGAATATAACATTAAATAAGCTAAACTGAGCTTCCCTGGTGGCGCAGTGGTTGAGAGTCCGCCTGCCGATGCAGGGGACGCGGGTTCATGCCCCGGTCCAGGAAGATCCCACATGCCGCGGAGCAGCTAGGCCCGTGAGCCATGGCCGCTGAGCCTGCGCGTCCGGAGCCTGTGCTCCGCAACGGGAGAGGCCACAACAGTGAGAGACCCACGTACCGCAAAAAAAAAAAAAAAAAGAATAAGCTAAACTGAAAATACCTTAAGAGAACTGGAATAAGAGAGGAAACACATTTTAGGTCAAAAAGAAATGAAGAAAGATGAAAAGGATTCAAGAATAAAGGATAATACTGAAGACAAAGAGTAACCAATAAACACATAATAAGAGTCACCAGAACAAATAAAACATAGTAAGAAAATAAAACAAGTATTAAATTTATAATTAATAAAAACTCCTGGGCTTCCCTGGTGGCGCAGTGGTTGAGAATCTGCCTGTCAATGCAGGGGACACGGGTTCAAGCCTCGATCTGGGAAGATCCCGCATGCCGTGGAGCAACTAGGCCCGTGAGCCACAGCTACTGAGCCTGCACAGCTGGAGCCTGTGCTCTGCAACAAGAGAGGCCGCGATAGTGAGAGGCCCGCGCACCGCGATGAAGAGTGGCCCCCCCTTGCCACAACTAGAGAAAGCCCTCGCACAGAAATGAAGACCCAACACAGCCATAAATAAATAAATAAATAAATAAATAAATAAATAAATAAATAAATAAATAAAATTTAAAAACGGTCACCTAGCTTTAACAATGATTAATTCATAGTCATTTAAAAAAAAAAAACAAATTCCTTGACATTTAGAAGGAGGAATTGAAACTATATATGTATATTAAAGGACACATTGTAAATCTAGGGAAATCAACCTAGAATGACCAATACCAGGACATATTACAGTAAAATTATTTGACTTTAAAGAATAAGAAATTAAAAGAAGAGTAGATGAAATTAAGCAATACTTCATAATAAAAGAAAATGGAATAATATATTTAGATACCCATAAAAAGAAAAAAGAATAAGGAATCTGTTAATGAACCACTATGGAAGGGCCTCCAAGAAATATGCTTCAAAAAGGAAGGGGGGGGGTCTTCCCTGGTGGTGCAGTGGTTGAGAGTCCGCCTGCCAATGCAGAGGACATGGGTTCGTGCCCCGGTCCAGGAAGATCCCACATGCCACGGAGCGGCTGGGCCCGTGAGCCATGGCTGCTGAACCTGCACGTCCGGAGCCTGTGCTCCGCAACAAGAGAGGCCACAACAGTGAGAGGTCCGCGTACCGCAAAAAAAAAAAAAAAAGGAAGGGGGGAGGTGATTTTTTTAAATAAATAACAGAAGTGCATTTATTTAGTACACTACCATCTGTTTACAGGCATACCTCGGAGATATTGTGGGTTTGATTCCCAATCCACAATACTAGCCATCATCTGAGTCTTCAGTGAGTCCTAATCTTTTGGCTGGTGGAGGCTCTTGCCTCAGTGTTGATGGCTGCTGACTGATCAGGGTGGTGCTTGCTGAGGCTGGGGCAGCCGTGGCAGTTTCTTGAAATAAAGCAGCAGTGAGGTATGCCACAACGACTGACTCTTCCTTTCACAAATGATTTCTCTGTAGCATGCAATGCTGTTTGATAGCATTTGACCCACAGTAGAACATCTTCCAAAATTGGAGTCAATCCTCTCAAACCCTGCTGTTACTTTACCAATTCAGTTTATGTAACATTCTAAATCCATTGTTGTCATTCAACAATCTTCACAGCATCTTCACCAGGAGCAGATTCCATCTCAAGAAACCACTTTCTTTGCTAAACCAAAAGAAGCAACACCTCATCCTTTCAAGTTTTATTATGAGACTGCAACAATTCAGTCACATCTTCAGGCTCTTCTAATTCTACTTCTCTTGCTATTTCCACCACATCTACAGTGACTTCTTCCACTGAAGTTTTGAAACCAAAACATAAAATCTTTATTTTCCTTTCATTTTCCCCCAGGGCTTTCTCAGAATATGGATAATCATTTTTAAAGACAGGTGAATAAATAGGATATCTTCAAGCTATGCGTAATTTGTATTTCTTTCAGTATTCTCTACTACTAAGTAGGACTTCAACTACATTTTGGGTTAGCTATGCAGAACTGGTTAATTCCTCACATACCAGGTTATCAAGTTAAATGCTCAAGGTATCAAGACATTGCTCTAATGCCATAAAGCATAATTACTACAGTAGTCTCTGGCTAAGGGCCCAACTTTCCAACACCTGACTAGTATTCACTTTAAAACAGTACACAAAAATATTGAGAATAGTATCTATTCAAAATGATGTAATGTAACCTTTGAAATCAGCAACAGAACACAGATAATACTCTGAAGCAGTATAAATCCATTTATGAGATCAATTTAACGTCCTCTGAAACACTGTTATCACATCACTTTTTTTAAATTAAATTCTCAAACTGAATAATCAGCATACTATAACTAAGAGACATTTCAATAGGAAATGGCATTTGGAAGCACAGACCCAACCTTTAAAAAGTTTGTTCAGGAAATTCCCAAAACTAGCCATAGCTACCAATACCAACAACTATCAGAGATGATAATTTAACAATCAGCTGCATCTATTAATTAAACTTGTTAAAATGTGGCCACAGTATGAAATGTACAGTCTGAGAAGCTTCCAAGTCTCTTCAGTGCTCGTCACAGGTGTGGATGTACTTGCTATGAGTCAGAGACAAAAGACAAAAGAGATTGGAATCCAAGTGTACTAAGATGAGCTCTCTATTCATGTTTCATGAAAAGTCCTTTAAATAGCTACCGCTGACACATGGAGCATGATTCACTTTTCTTCCTCTGCTTAGGCTCACACCCTGAATAGCACAGGAAAGGAGAGGTAGTGCACACCCCCACTGTACTGCAGAGTTCACGGTATTCCTTATTTCCTTCTGTTATGGGCACATTCACACCGCTCCACCTAACCTGGTAATTAGACCATACCACATAAAACCACACTGTTAGAATTCTCTATAACAGTTAATGTTGCTCTTTTAAAAAAGTTTTAAGGGTTTTACAAACATCCCATTTATTAATTACTCCATCTCGTGTCAGATTAAAATATTGACAAAGGCACACCCAACACTGGTCTAAGCGGAGGTAGATTTCTTACAAAATTGAAAATTCGAGCACTATATTTTGATATCATGTGAAAATACTTGGATTTTTCATGGTGATGAATAGGTATGAATTTTGTTTGCTTTTTTTTCTCTGTATTGTCCACATTTTCCACAATAAACCTATTATTCTTATAAATATACAATCATACTAACATTTTTTAAGGAGAAAGGCTTCTCAGTCAATTTAATCCAGTCTTATCAGGACTACTTTTTGTACTCCTGGATATTTTGCTTTATTTAGGATACCATAGAGAGGCAGGCACCAATATATTATCCCTGTCATCAAAAATAGCAGAAAAGAAAACTTTTTCTATTTCATTAAGCTCCACAAATATTTAGAAGACCCGTATGCTATATATGTCTTAATATAAAAAAGATGTGGATTGCCATAGTCTACAGAAAATACATGATAAATATATTGACTTTCAAATATCTGAGGGATGACTTGCAGACCAGAATTCAAGCAATAAAGTTGATATATATTTTCATGATTTAAAAACTTACTTTTGCTAAAATTTCATCCTACATATATTTAGCATAGAGTGGCCTCCTTTGATACTCACAAATTTAATCACATCTCCTATTCCTAAGAAATTATTAGATAGAACCAACTTTGTACCAGTTTTTAAAAAAGGCTATATTCCCAGAAAGAAATGAATTATATAAAGTAGGTCAAACAGTGACGGTCAAAATTTTCTAAATTCTTAATGATCAGGTACAATACAATTTAAATATATTTATTAAAAATACACTTCCAGGAAGTCTAACACATATACCTATTTATGCACAAACTTAGTAAGTATAAAGTAGATATAGAGATTTATGGATTATCTCACAAACTGAGTTATGCATATTTTTATTTTCCCCTCTTCTATATACAAGGACTCTATGAGTTGATTACTTAAGCTGTTTTCCTTAAAAACTTTACTCAAAATACCTGCTTTAGATTAATGTATTTTAAGCTTGAATTAATTTTCTGCTGTAGCTACAATAAAGAATATTTAAAATTTTAAATGTTCCTTTTTATTTCACTTCTAGACTAAGATGAAATAGATGCACTTCTCCCTATTTTTCTCAAGAAGTACAGCTAAAAGACCTGGACATTATCTTTAAAACAAATGTAAGAAGACTGCAAAGGGGGACAAGAAAGCAGACCACCTGCGGACTTGAGGAACCAAGGAATGACACAGCAGCAAGTTTTGTGAGTTTTCTTTTAGCCACCTATATCCCAAACTAGGTACTGGAATGACCAGCAACCAGGAAATTCCAATGGGCACAAACACAAACAGCCCCAAGGAAAGGTATCCCTCTCCATCCAAAGGTCCACAAAAGGGGCAACCTAGCAGAACAGATAACTGGTAGATAATAAGTGCTCTATGAGGGCCAAACCCCACGGAAAAAAAAAAAAATGTGATCCCATCTCCAGCTCTATGAGCAAAGGCCAAAATGCTAAACCCAGACTCTACCCTCACCCAGCAGGGACGTAGAAACTAAACAGTGTGCCTGCCTTTGAGTTCAATTTGTCTATTAGACCTCCTAGTACACTTTTCTATCACTTATTTGGCCAAGGTGATAAAATACTCCCTAAGTTAGTTTACTCTTTTTTCCATATAGTATAAAAAGGAGAGAGGTCCTTTTTGGTACTGAAGTAAAATCACCTAAAAAATGTTTTCTTGAGATGTACTGTTTCCAGTAAAAGGAAAGTATTTTTAAGTTGAATATTAGTTTTGAAGACTCAAGTTGTTACTCTTAGATTACCACTATTAATAGTAAAAGCAATAAGACAACAATGATAATGTCACTAGGCGTTTACATTGGTTTTCACTATGGAAAGCTCAAAATGTTGTATACCAGGTGTTAGATGGTCTCTCAGGTATGTTATTGTTCCCATTAACAGATTGAGAAACCGAATTTGCAAAGGTATGTGTCTCACTAACGGGCCCAGAATAAGTCACTCAATGTAGAGAGAAGAAAACACAAAGTTCCAGTAATCAGTACTGAACCTTCCAATAAGCACCCTAATTCCAAGTATGGAGCTATAAATGTGGCTGTATACAATGTAATTAGCCCTTGAGCAGCAGGGTGCATTATATTAGTGAATTCATTCATTCATTCAGGAGTATTAATTGAGCCCACATTACATGCTAGGTGTTGCTCTAGGCACTGGAAAGTTCCCAATCTCATGGAGCTTACACTCTGGTGAGGGTAAAAGAACAAATAAACAAATCAAAATAAAATAACAATTGTTATGAGGAGGGGGGAAGAAAGCAAAGAAAGGGGGCTAGGGAATGCTGAGCATGTACACAGGTTCTTATTTTCTATAGCATAGTCAAAGAAAGCTTCCACAAGAAGGTAGCATTTGAGCAACTTTCTAAAGGAAACTAGGGTTCACTGAGAGTTGTTAAAAAGTATAATTTTCAAAAAGTTAAAATGTGACTCATATAAATATAAATGAAACACATCAAAGACTTATACTACTCTTTATTAATAAAAGAATCATTTATGTTAACAGAAGGAATCAGATGTTAAGACTGGTTCAAAGAACATTTGAATAGGCATACGAATAGAAATTTTAAATAACGGAGTGTTAGACCAAGCAAGAGTGCTAGATGGAGATAATGTCTAATGAATGTCCTACAGGGCAATAAACACTATTCTTTGAAATTCTAACAGAGGGATATTATTTGCACCTCTTCTGTGAAAAAAATTAATTAACGTGTAATGTCAATACAACTGAGACTTTTAATCAACAGTAAACAGTGAGTCACATTCACAGTGAGTACTACATTCTTTTAAATAATCCTTGAGTAGGTCTAGTAAGTAATGCCCTCATAGGACACTGAAAGAACATACTGCTCACCATTCTCCTTGTTTTCAAGTTTTACATTTTTTAAACAAAGCCATGCAGATATCTGCAGGAAGAGCATTCCAGTCAGAGAAACTGAATGAATCACAAACTGTTTCCCTCCACTCACCACTCCAACAGGCAAGGAATGCCCTCAGTAACACAGACTCACACATTCGCCTGGACCTTATTATGAACTCAGTGTAAGTAAATAGCTGGGGGCGAACTGGAAAAGTTGGAGAAGCCAGAAGATTTACACTGAAAGGAGAATGACAGTTGAGGTTGGGAAATGATTTGACTCACATTTTTTAAAAACACTACTCCACCTGATGAAATAAAGACTCATTAAGGGAGAAGAGCACGGGTAGAAGCTAGAAGGCCACTTAGGAGACTATTAAAACGATCTAGGCAAATAAACACGTAAATACATAGTTTGTCAGATGTGAAAAGTGCTATGGAGAAAAATAAAGCAGAATGTGGGAAGGCTGGTAGGGGATGTCAGCATTGTTTGGAAAGGTCTCCCTTGATAAGGTGATTATGTGCGCGGAGACCTGAATGATATAAAAAAGTAAACAATGCAGAAAATTGAGGGACGAGTGCTCTAGACATAGGGATAAAGCAAAACGATTGAAGAGAAAGAATCAGGTAAAAGACAGGGAGGAGGGACACAAAAAAATGGAGGGCCTTGCAAACCATTTTAAGGACTTACTTGACTTTTAGTTTGGGTGAGGTGAGAAGCCATTGAAGGTTTCCAAGCAAAGAAATGACATGAGCAGCTTTAACTATTAAACAGATCACAGTGGCTGTCATGTGGAGAATGGTCTGTAAGTGGGCAATGACAGAAGCAAAAAAGATTAGAATAGAAGATACTTCAGTATTCCAAGGGAGAAATAAGGATGGCCTAGAATAGGTTGGCAGCAGTGACCGTAATGACAAACAGTCAAAACCTGGATATTTTGAAGGTAGAGCCAACAGGTTTTTGCTTAAGGAACAGACACGGGGTAAGCACAAAAAGGAATAAATGTGGGTTTCAGCTTTAGCAACTGGAAAGACAGAACTGCTATTTCCTGGGATGGGGAAGACTGCAGAAGAAACAAGTTTGTTAAGGAAATTTGAGGAGAAGACGAGGTGACATTGATTACAAACAATTTATGAAAAAGGTTAAATATGTCAGTTTGGTGTTTATACGATTCTAAGCTCTTTTCAAATGTAATCACAATAAGAAAAATTGGAATGTCTAATTTCCAAATTGAGAAAATCATCAGAAACAGAATATTTTTCGCCAGGCTGAGTCTGAATCAGCTAACCTGCATGGCCTCTCAGGGATTCGTGCTCCTCAAAATGGCATTTATCATTAATTTCACACATGTTAGTCAGTATTTTACATATTTAAGCAAGTATCTGATGCTTCGTTCATAAAGTTTTCATTGAGCACTTTTTGGAGTTATATTACATGCTTCATCAAAAGGCCTACATACTAAATTTATAATTCACTGCTTTTACCTGAAGTTCTTTGTATCTATCTTGAAAAGAAATGGCCTCTTGCTCTTTTTCTTTAAGGAAATCTTTTTCCAAGACACTATGTTTTTCCATCAATGATTCCACATCCTAAAAGAAAAAAATCCAAGCATAAATTTTGTAATATTTAAAGGCATAAAATATATTCAGTTTTTTCAATGAACATATTTAGAAAATATTTGGTAAGGAAAGAACCCACCGGAAGTACGGTTTTCAAAGTTCAACAATATTATAAAACGTATGCTTCACTCTCATTCCCAGACCAATATCAAACACTGATATAACACTAACACTGCTGTAACACTAAAATTATTCATGCTAATAAATAAATAAAAGCATCTAAACTAATTATAAACAACACTCTACCTCTACCTATACTTTCTATAAATTTGCTAAGGTCTTTTTATAGAGATATTTGTAGGAAACAGAAATGAGAACACATAAATAATTTACTAAAATAGCTGTATTTCTAAGTAATCTTGTCAAATATCCCATCATGTCTGACTTCTCATAGGGACAAATGAATATTACAGATCTTCTAACGTACATAAGAAATACAACACTACCTGCTTTCAAAGTAAATAAAAATAAACCAGAAGGAAAGCATTCATTAGTGAAAAAAAAAATCCAGTAAAAGATGTTCATATCTTTAAAAGTACACCTTTAAAACTAGAAATTTCTTATCAAAGACTTTCGTAAGAGATAAGCTTGTATGACTGATTTAAACCTACAGCCAAAGAGCATAATAGCTTTTCCACTGCTGAATTTTTAATCAGAAGTTGGGATTATATCATATTTCCAGTATCTGCAATTCAAACATTTATTTTTTAGGCAAATGTAAATATACCTTTTTAATTCTCTGTTTTTCTTCTTCAGATACTTTGAGTTTCATCTCCAGACTTGAAATTTTCTGCTGAAGCTGTATGTTTGATACATTGGCTCCAGGATCCTCAGAATCATCCACAAGAGCAATTGTTCCATTACTTTTCTCCTCAGTTAAACCCAACGGAAAAAGTGAGATATCCAGATGAGTGTGTGCTGATTGCTGAATCTAAACCACATTAACAAACAAACAAACAAACAAACAAAAAACACAAGAGGGGAAAGTTTACACTGCACCAAGAAGGAAAAGATCCAAAGGGCACCAGAAACCACATTTGGAAATTAAGTTGTAGCAAAGGTTTCGAAATTATTTCACCCTTTAAGTAAATCAACAGAAGACCTCAAACTATTACAACAACCTGATCTTTGCAATAAGAAACAAAATTTTCTGTAAACTTCAGAGTTTAAAGCATTTATTATTTTCCAAGCAAAGCATTAAAAACTTAAAACTTTTTCTTGAGAGTGTATATTAAGTATAAATATATCTGATACCAGTTCTTGAATTTACACACACTCAGAATTTGTTTATATACTAAGTTATAAATCAGATTTTAAAATTTATCAATAACCACTAATTGATCATCACTTTCTAGTAAAGATAACGGGTGACTCAAGATTGTATACAGCACTTTGGAAATCTGGAATAACTCCAGCGTCTAGCACAAGGCCTGAATCGATAAATATTTGAATGAATAAATGCTATGACCGCTGTGTTTTTGGTCTTATTCTAAAATTGAAATGAACACTCTAATACTTGAAAACATATGGTAAGCTTCCCTGAAAAGAGAAATAGTTTTTTTGTAATTATTTTCCTTTTTGAAGTTCACGATCTGCAATGCAAAACTAAGTCAACTTTAATAAAACATATTTGGTTTTCAAACAGTATTTTGGTAACTAACACTGCTTAAATACCTTGCAATTGTGCCACAAAACAAACATAGTATTCAGTTTTTAGAATTCTAGATATTAACCTCAAAGTTAGAGTATCTACAGGAGGGGGAAAAAAATGGAAATCAGGAAATCTTCAATTAAATCAGTATGCAATTTTTTAAGTAGGCAAAGTTCCTATAAAAATATGCTTGTCTTTACCTGTGCTTTAGGAAAAGTTTGACTGACAGTGCTGTTGTCTGCATGTGTATTCTCTGGTGATGAAATGATGGGCTCAGAAGAGAGGCAGCCAACCGAAGGAGAAGTGTGGTCATGGTCCAATACAATCTCAGGAGAGGCTGGAGAAAGATGGACTCCAGATACTAAAGGAAAACAAACAAAACAAAACAAGGATCATTAAAGGGAAAATAAAGAACAGGTTGAAGGGAAGAAAGGGAGTAGAGGGAGGGAAAGAAAAAGGGGTAAGGAAAGTAAAAGCAATGAGATAGAAAATGAGGATTCTATGACTATTTTTCAGGGATTTTTATCTGAGATCTAAAACTAGTGTTTCTAAATTGAACAGGTCATTTCCATGTGAGACCCAAGCAAACAAAACAACTTAATAATGTCTTAATGTCTACATACTAACACATTACCATAAGAGGTGCATTTGCAACTCAGAGACATTATTCAAATATATTATTTACCTATTCAATTAGTTAAGAAAAAGCACTAGCATGCCTACCAGTGCCAAACACAGGCACTAGGTACTGAGGAGACAGCAATGAGCAGGACACGCATCCATGTACTCAGTGACCTTATGACCCAGGAGGGAAGTCAAATGAAATACTTATGACAATAAAGCGAGCTAAGGGGAAGAACAATGACGTTAAAATAGCTAATCCACTGTCTCTGTGTTAATTTCTTCTTTTACAACAGCAAAAGATTTTTCATGTTAAAGTCAATTTTAGTTGTTTCCACATAAAAATAATGTTGAAATGCAACTCTGTAATCAGTTTCGCATCAAAATATTATTAGATTGTGATTAGGGTTCAAATACAAAGGTCACAAAAGGAAAGCCAATTCCAAACATGAAATAAGACAAAAATATTGATGATGGCAAAATAAACAGATATTACTTTATTTTCAAACGTTCTTTCTAAAAATTCAAATGCATTTGTATTGTGTGTTTTAAAGTTTAAGAAGAGTAATTAAATCATTTTTAACAGTAATTCATTTATACGTTTTGACTTTCTAAATTATAAAGACCTTTATTCCACATTGGCATCAGTAGCAACGTCAGTGAAGTTCTACCATAAATTCTGGAAGGCAGCTCACAATGGAAATTGCATTTTTCCCTAAAGAAAGACATTTATAAGGTCATGAGGTATTAACAAACTAAGGAAGGTATCAATTTTTTATTGGTACCATATAGGATTATTTAATTATCTTATATACACTTTCATTGTGTAGCAGTATTGTGTTTTTCAAATACTATGTGCCATACTGGATAAGGTATTGTAGCTTCTCCCACAAGCATTTCACTATTTTAACTAAAATACAGAAAACGGGAATTTCAACCCGTGTTTGTACTTTACATATCTTTTTCAGAAATTTTTGCTAATCTTCACTATTCTATATGCTAACAGATTTCCCTAAAATGTCAAAATATTCTAATTCTAAATTACAATTATACTAAAAATATTACTAATTAGTTTTTAAAGTACTATAGTATAGTGAAGAGGAATACAGCCTTATGATTAGAGCACAGACTCTGAAATCATATTGCCAAAGCAAGTGTACAACATCTGGCAAGTTTACTTAACTTCCTTCAGTTTCCTCATCTGTAAAACTAGCATAGAGGTGCTGATGAGGTTTTAAATGACTAAAATATGTAAAGCTTTTAGCATTGTGCTGAAATTATTTTCATCATTATTTCAAAGATTGTTAAAATTTGTTGGACAAGTATGTTTTACTTCCAGGCATAAAGGGTATGTGTGACTATGATCCTATGTTCAAGAAACCCTTAAAAATATCATTCTGATCCACCACCTGAACATTTTAACATCTCTTTATGTTATTCACATTTATAGCCATAATCTAAGACAAGATGTCATGTTGTCATGAGTTAAATTCTCATTCTGTAACATTACATGTTCAAGTATGCCATATTAAGAAAAGAAAGAGGGAAAGAGGCTAGAATAAAGGAAGGAAGGGAGAGAAAGGAAAGAAAAGAGATAAATAAGGGGAAGGCAAAGGGAGAGGCTGAGGGAGGAAAGTAGGGAGTGGGAGGAGGCCCCCTCACCCTCACACTTCCCACTAGTTACCACTATCATACTTTCCCTTCTTAACCAGATTTCTTGTCTCCATTTGCTTCTTCCTCACCCAACCCTCATCATGCCACTAGACCCACTTTTTATGATATTAATTTTCCTTTCAGGTATTATTAAGTCAAATGAACACTTCTTATTTTATCTTCCTTTAGTTCTCCAGAGCACATAATACTAATGACTCTCCCTTTTCCCTGAAACTCTTCCCTTGGCACCTGTAAGCCACTATATCTTAAATTCCTCCTAACATTTTAACTTTTTTTTTCTTGTTTCCTTTTCAGGCTCTTTTCCACTCAGTCTTAATTTCATTGTTTCCTACACCCTCTGATCTTCTCAGTGTTCACATTATTCTTACCACTTTCAGAACCCATTATTTAAATTATCACCTATAAGCTAATGACACCAAAATTCACATTTCTAGCACAAACCACTCTACAGACCTCCAGATCCATATGCTCACCTAACTACCAGACAGTCCATTTAGCTGTCTCGTACATTCCTCAGACTTACCCATCATCTTACATAAACCTGCTTTGCTTCATGTTAATGGTATCTCAATGAACTATTTGCCCAAGCCAGAAATGATACCACGAAGTGCCAGCTTCACTCCAGTCACACTGTACTACTTACAGTTCCCTGATTATGCCATACTGTTCAGTACCTCCGTGACCTCACAATATTACTGCCTAAGTAAAAGCCATAGCTGTGGAATCAGAAATGGATTCAAATTTGAACAATAACAACTTACTTGTTATGCAGCAAATTACACAAACCCCTCTAAGCCACAGTTTCCTCTAATGAAAGTGGTGAAATAATACCAACAAACTTTTCCAGGAATCTTTTCACCTACTCCGTTACCCATCCAATCACAATACAATTTTAATTTTCCACTGTCAAGATATTACAGATTTCTAAGAAATAATAATGAAAACATTACATATCTATGGGATACATTTAAAGCAGTTTAGAAAAAATCTAGATCCTTGAACACTTCAATCTAAAAAATGAATTAAATTTCCATCTCATAAACTAAAATACGAATAACACAGAAAACTTTAAAAGCACATTAAAAAATAATAAAGATAATGCAGATGTCAAAGATTATGAAAATAAAGCAGATCTAATTAATCAAAATCCTGAATTTCTAAGAAAATCAAATAAAACAGTAATTTATTAACAATAAAAGGAGAAAGGTACAAATAGATAAATTAAGTGACAAGAGTAACATAATAATTAAAACAGAAGAATTTTTTTAATCATAAATCCTCTACAGACTTCTAAGTAAATAGGTTTGAAAAATCTAGATAAAATGGGCAATTCTCCACAGAAACACAGTTTATAAAAGTTGATTGGATTAAAGCTAAAAAATTCTTTAAAAATATATAATTTCCTTGGGGAAAAAATAAAATTATGAGGCAACTACCCTATAGATAAAGCATTTCAAGAGGATTTCCAACAAGAATTCGAAAAATGAATAATCTCAATGCTCTAAAATTATTACAGAGCATTGAAAATGAAGGGAACCTTCATTAGCATTACATAACATTAACATAACATTGATAGCTAAGCCTGATAAAGACAATACAAAAACAGAACAATTAAAGATTTTTAGAGTATTGCTTAAAAATAATTAGGTAAAAGTTCTAAATAAAATATTAGTAAACAAAATCTAACACCATATTGAGAAAATGATATGCAATGAATGAGTCAGGTTTGTTCCAGGAATGCAAGGTTGGCTCACTATTAGGGAATTCATTAATATAACATTCCACATTAATAGACTTAAAAGAGAAAAATAGCATAACTAGCTCTAAGGCTGAAAATGCTTTTGATAAAAATCAAACACCTGTATCTGTTAAAAAAAAGCACCACACTCAAAGAAATAGAAATTGATGCATTCTTTCTTAAGATAAAACATACAGATCTCACTCCTAAAGTTAATTAATGTTAATTAATTAATTAAAATTAATATTCATGTTAATTAATGAAAAAAATCTATAGGTGTTTCCTCTAAGATCAGGAATAATATAAGGATGCCTACTATCTCCATACCACTTAACACTGCACTCACTAAAGCAATGTGGTTAGACAAGAGAAATTAAATGGAAGCATAAAAATAAGAAAAGGAGGAAAACTACACCTCATGTTCCTACTAACTCAAACAATAAACACATTCAGTAAAGTAGCAGGATATTAACTTAATGAACAGAAATCAATAGCATTCATATGTAAAAACAATAACAATTTAGAAGATATAATGGTAGCAAAAATATTATTTTCCATAGCAACAAAGAAGATAAAATACTTAAGAATAAATTTAGCAAGAAACATGAGGAAACCTTTGAAACATTTCTGAAAGACTCAATGGTAGACCTGAACAAAGGTAAAGACCCTTGTAATTGGATAGGTAGGGCAACTAAACATCATAAAGATGCCAATCCTCCCTTAGTTAATTTATAGGCCTAATAAAATTCCAATAAAAGTAAATAAGCTTTTTTTATAATGGAGCTAGACAAATGGACATTAAATATCACATGGAAAAAGTAAAATGCAAAAATGTAAAAAAGAAAAAGTATAAGGAGGATACTCACCCCTCTTATTCAAATAAACTAAATTAAACTATAGTAAAACATACTACTAACCTTATTAAGATATACTGTAATAAATTATGTTAAAACAAACAATAAACCCTTTATAATTAAAACAGTGTATTTATTTGGTACAGCAATAAACACATCAGAAGAGTATACCAGAAAGTCCAGAAGTAGAGCCATGTATACGTGAAACTTAAGTATATGACAAAAGTGGTATTTCAAATTACTGAGGTAAAGATGGGCTTGTTAATAAACAGTGCCTTAACAACTGATTAGCCATTTGGAAAAATCTGAAATTAGACTCATATCTCACATTAATAACAAACCAAAAAAAAAGCTACAACTGGATTAAAAAATAAGCCATATAAGTATAAACAAAAATATGAGATCATGTAAGTACATTATCTTGGGTATAAGAAACGCCTTTCTAACTATGACTCAATTCCAGACACAGTAAAAGAAAAGACTGACAAATCTGACTACAGAATACATAAAAACATTTTGTCTGTCAAAAAGTATCTTAAATAAAATCAAAAAACAACTGACAAACTAAAAAAAAAAGATATGTTAATATATATCACAGATAAGGACTAATATTCCTAGTATATAAAGAACATTTAAAACTTGGGGGGAAAAAGACTGAAAAATATGCCTATAGAATAACAGGAAAAAAATGTGAACAGACAATTCACCAAAAAGAAAATACACAAATAGCCCTTAAATACATGAAAAGACACAGACGCATGCATCTACTTGTTTTTTATAAAGGAAACATAGGAAGGATGAAGCCAAAACTAGAGACTGATAGGTGGAGGAGAGGTAGAATGAAGTGGAAAGACAGAAGAAATGAATTGTGGGAAGTATCTCTTCTCTGAGTGTAGTTTTGTAATATGGTTCTGAGTTTTGGAACCAAGTTAGTGTTTCACATACTCAATAAAATAAAACTGAAATCAAGAGGCAGGGGAATAGGAGAATCGAATCCTGAAATGGAATACGAAGAACAGCAATTGAACCATATTTCAAATAAATAATATAATCACATTAACTAAGGAATGGGGGTGGAGGGTGACGGGCAGGAACCAACGTAGGTTACTTTGGAACGCAGTATTTTGGCTATATTGCCTCAGGAAAAGAACAAAAAGAATACTAAATAAATAATGAGAAGCAGAAGAGGAAAGGGAAGAAAAAAGGAGAGAATGAGGAGGAGGGAGAGAATGAGGAGGAGGGAAAGAATAAAGATAAAGCAAACATTATAAAATGTTAACATTTGAAGAAAGTGGATGAAGGGTACATAGGAATTATTTGTCTATTTCTTGTAGCTTTTCTGTAAATCAAAATTAAAAAGTCAAGAGGAATGAGCAAAAAAGAAAAATAGAGAAGAAATCACTCATGAGGGGGAAAATAGCTTGTCTCAACAAAAGTCTCCCCTATGCAAAGCTGCTGAATACAGACTTGGTATCACTGAAAACATGTGTAAGAATACTCCTAGCAGGAATGTTCATAACAGCAAATAAGTGACAACACCTGAATACCTGCTGACAGTCAAATGATTAAATGAGCTGTGGGAATGTTAATAATATTCTAATTAATAAATTAGAATATTTTATACCAGTGTAAGTAAAAGAAATATATGTATATGCAACAACACGGGTAAGTCCTGAAAACATAAATTTGGGTGAAAAAAAGAAAACTGCAGGTGTGGTTGCACAGTATTAACCCATTTTTATAAGGCACATAAACAAGAAAAACTCTTTAGAGATATACATATATATACACACATATACAACAAATTTTTTTTTTTTACAAAAGCAAGGAAACTATAACAAAAATTTAAGCCAGAGGTTCCCTCTGGGGGAAAACACAAGGATAGGACAGAATAGGATTATTAGAGCTGGTCATGTTCTGGTTCCTAAGTTAAATAGTAGATTCATGAGGCAAATTTTTAAATATAACAAAGAAAAAAATATACATGCTTAAAAATATAATTCTGAAGACCTCTTTGTTTCATTGCCCTTCCTGGTTGTAGTACTCAAACTCCATGAGCTATACTATCCCACTGATCAAAATCTGCTCTGGGTAAATAAGAGAGGAAAAAAGTCTAATCCAAACTAAATACTAATAGGGACCAACCAGTGTACTCAAAGAAATGATGCTTTTGTGAAAAGATATCAAGAATCTGCAACAGACCAGTAAATATTAGATTTGGAGGTACAAGCCTTAATCATATCAAAACTTATTTCAGACATAAGGGAAGTTGAACCTAAAATGCCTGGAATTTACATGTACTTTCAACTTATGAGACATTAGTGAAATTTTCAGGAATTTTTTTAAATTTGGTAATATAAAGGTTCACTGAACATATTATAATTCACATCCTATTTTAAAAATAAAATGAGAAAACAAATGAGTAATGCTGTGAAAGAAAAGAGAACATATAAATGTAGTAACCCCTAAATGGAAACTAGATTTTTCAGTTAAGCCTCTAAAGTTTTTCTCTATGCTAGAAGTCACACTATCCAATAACAGTAACTCACCCAAAAAAAGAAAATCCACATTCATAAATACTGTCTACATATACATACCCTAAATATAATTTAGTAATAAAGATGGTATACATGTTTATACATGTTTGTTTAACAATGGGAATTTTTAAGCTTAATAATGAAAATTACAAATTCAATATGTAAAATATAATTATCTTCTCATCTACAAGAGAAATTACAATTTTTAATGTTTCAAACTGCTACAGCATTCTTTGGTCTATTAAAAGTTGACTGGTGTCAGTCTATGCCCAAAAATCTTTAAATTCAGAAGATCAAGCATACCCAACAGCACCAATTTCTGTAAAAATTTAGCCAACACTTTTTAAGAAGTAGAAATCTACAAAATTTTGTTTCTTTGGGTATTTTGTTTCTTTGCTTGCTTTTAGTCTTAAGCAAGTGTACAGACACAATTTGCTTCATTTCAAATGTGAAATCCTTGGTTTTCTAAGACTTAGAGGATACAAGGTCATCATATGTTCCTTCCTTTAGAGTTTTAAAGCTAACTAAAAGTGCACTGAAGGGCACTTCTTCACCTCTAACTTTGTAATGGTAATTAGCATAGTCACTGGGCATATCATTTTTCATTGACAGACCTCTTCTAAAACACAAAAAAAGCACACTAAGTCAGAACACCACACGAACAAAGAAGCACCAAGTTTCCAAATAGTATGCAATTTTTTTTCCAGTAATTCTGCCTGTGGTCAACTCTGCTTTGTTTACATAAGCATAGTAACTCTTATAAAGTCTAAACAAGAAACAGGTGAAAATATCCATGTACTTTTAACTATACCCAAGGAAATCTGTTTATGTCTGTTAATAGTTAATTCAACAGGAGAATACCAATACAGTGATAATGATTTTTACAACTTTTAACTTAGAAAATATTTTTGATGTTTAATTTCCATTTAATGATTCTCTTACCTAGTCCAGGCTCCCTTTTTCAATATTCTTTCATTTATATGAAAAACAAAGAATATGTAAGAATTGAAGAAGATCTGAACAGTATATCTAAATATGAAGATCTGTTAGTAAATACAAAATAAATGAATTTTTTTTAACTGACAAAAAACAGGGTAAAGGTCGCTGTTTAGAAAAGTATTACCTCTTTATAAGAAAGGTTCCCTATAGGAAATGCCCTTTGATTAATAATTTAATGGATAAATGTAATTCAATGGATTCAAGATATATCTAGTATACCTAGGTTAGAGATTTAAAGAGAAATATATAATAGCTTTAAAAAGATTGAGGCAGGATCATAAGGAACAGAAATGGTCACATTCTTAATAAAAGAGGGATCACATGATTGATTAAATTACCACCATTTTAGTTATTTTTAATTACTTTCCAGAGTATTCTACAAATAAAGGCTCCCTCTCTACTTGATTCTTTGAGGAATAATAGTGCTTCCCTAAGGGCTGTTTAGGCAACACTATATACCAAAAATTTTAGTGAGCAATTTTTAGAATTACACAAATGACTAAAGAAACTGTTTTAATTTCTAAAAGAGACAGGTAGAGGGAAAGTCCTCATAATCCATTGCTGGCATGGTCAACAAAAAATCATATGATATAAATATAATTTTTGAACAGGAAAAGAAAAAACTGTGCTATTTAAATCACCACTGCTTCTTTATTATCATACCAGGAAGAAAATCCCACAGCACCCCAAAAAATAAATAAAAACAGGAACTAACAAAATATAGACAGCATTGTATAATGAGTTTAATAAGTTTAAAGAATATGGAAGAAATATTTCAAAATCATATATCTTTAGGCCAAGTTACTATCTAAAATGTGAGATTTTCCTTTTTTTAATCTCTTGCTCATAGGCAAACATAGGCAAGTTCTAAGCAATTTCCCAAGAGGAAGAAAAAAATGCTATCACAACTTAAAGTAATATGTTAAAGTGATATGGTAAAGCAGTTTTTGGTTCCTCAGTCTATGGAAACTGGATTCTTATTACTTCTCTTAGATAACAAAAGCAAAGGCAACTAAAGCAAAAATAACCAAGTGGGACTACATCAAACTAAAACCTACTAAATGGGAGAAAATATTTGCAAATCATATATCTCAAAAGGGCTTAATATCTAAAATACATAAAGAACTCATATAACTCAACAGCAAAAAAAGAAAAATCTGATTAAAAAATGGGTAGAGGATCTGAATAGATATTTTCCCAATGAAGACATACAGATGGCCAATAGGCACACTGGCCATCTGTATGTCCAAAAGGTGCTCAACATCACTAATCGTTAAGGAAATGCAAATCAAAACTGCAATGAGATATCACCTGTTACAATGGTTACTATCAAAAATACAAGAAATAACAAGTGTTCGTGAGGATAGGAAGAAAAGGGGACCCTTGTGAACCACTGGAGGAAATGTAAATTGATGCAGACACTATGGAATACAGTATGGAAGTTTCTCAAAACATTAAGAATAGAACTACTGTATGATCCAGCAATTCTACTTCTGGGTATTTACCCAAAGAAAACAAAAATACTAACTCAAAAAGATATATACACCCCATGTTCACTGCAGCATTATTTATAATATCGAAGCAACAAAAACAAACTTAGTGTCCATCAATGGATGAATGGATAAAGAAAACATAATACACACACACACAATGGAATATTATTCAGCCATAAAAAAGAAGGAAATCTTGCCATTTGCAACAACATGGATGTATCTTGAGGGCATTATAGTAAGTGAAACAAGTCAAACAAAGACAAATACCTTATGCTCTCACTTATGTATGGAACCTAAAAACAAACAAATGAGCACATGGATAGAGAGAAGCAGAGGGCAGGGGTGGACAAAGTGGGTGAAGGGGTTCAAAAGGTAGAAATTTCAAGTTATAAAATAAATAATCATGGGGATATAATGTACAGTATTGTGACTATAGTTAATAATACTGTATGGTATATTTGAAAGTTGCTAAGAGAGTAGATCTTAAAGGTTCTCATCACAAGAAAAAAAAATGTATAACTATGTATGATGATGTTAACTTGATTTTATTGTGATCACTTTTGCAATATATACAAATATTACATCATTATGTTATAAGCATGAAACTAATATAATATGTTAATTATACCTCAATAAAAAATAAAAAAGAAACTTAAAGCTTTATTCTACTCATTACAACATGATGAGACACCTCAGGGGGAAAAAGTATTTGTGGTCTTTTTGGGACTCCTTTATTTATCTATACACTCATTCAAAACACAATTGTAGAGTACTACTATATTCAAGACACTATGCAATGAAAGATACAACACAAATCTTTTACATTGGAAAATCTACCCTGAGAATATCACATTGGTACTAAAATAATAAATAAATGAATCCTTAGTGGTTAAATATTTATAGTAAGACTTGCCATTGTTTGTAAAGTTGACATCACTGTTGGAACATCTCAAATATCAAATGATTAAAATAAAACACTAGTATGCTGCACATACTAGGTGTTTAATAAACTAATCTACTCTGGAGAATGTATTTAGACATTTCTTGGAAATAGTGTATATTAATATCTAAATATAATAAAGAAAGATAATTTTCTAAGACAAAGGGTAAAATTTGACTCTCATAGAGATATAAAGTGAATACATGGGAAAGATTTCACTCTACTCATACAATGAGGGAACCAGGCAAATGTTATAACCATTTCAAAGGAAAAGTCAAAATAGCACAAATTGATGGGAGGTAAAAGAATGTTGAAATGAATTGCAACCAGAAGTGAAACTATTTTTTTCCAAAGAGGAGAAGGAAGTCCATCGAAATTCTACTAGACATAACAGAATTTACATGTCTATCAGTTAACTAAACATATAAAGAGCTGTAAAAATAAAATACCCCAAAGACAATGGACAGGGCTAGAATCAGATAACCCTGAAACTTATGCTGAACGTAGACAATGGATAGTTTCACTAAAAAAAACATTTTTCTTCTACATGACCAAAAGCAGTAGCTCAAGTTTCTGTTAAACTAAGTGAAATGAAGAAAGGGGAGAGAACTGTCATTGACTGCATACATACTTAACGCCAGGTATTGGGCAAAATATTTTGTATGTGTCAACTGATTAGATCCTTAAAATAATAACCACTTTATAAATGAAGAGCCTAAGATCACAGGTTTAATTAGTATGTCCCTGACCTCACAGCTAGATTTCTAGGATCAGAATTAATGTCAATATGCTTCCAAGGCTCAGTCTCTACTCCAAAATGATTAAAAATACAAGTTAAAATCATGTAGGGTTTGGGGTTTGTGTGTTTTCTAGTATGTAAACGAACAACGAAAACTACAAAACAAGGAAGCAAAATACAGACCACCTAAGAGTAAAAGCATAGAGTAAAAAAAAGATGAAAACTTAAAAATTTAATAAAACTAATATCCTCAATGAAGTATATACTTAACATGATATCAACAACAGAAGCTACTATTCTGGCTATCATATATACAGTAATTTAACAATGCCAATTAAAAGAATAAAGTAAAACCAGCAGTCCTCAAATAAATTCTTAACTATATTCTACTGCCAATGAAAAACAAAACTAATGAAATAGAACTAGTTTAAAGTCCACCTCTGCTCTCCGAGTTAATCAAATGGCGAAGGAGTTACAGTATGTGAATATTAGCAAAATGCAATTCACAATTATTTCTTCTTTCCTCTTTCTTTAAACCTTCACTATAAAGCCTGCCACAATTTCCTTTCTCTTTAAGCGATGGAGATTATTTTCTATTCTTTCTTCTATGTGTACTATTCTTTCTTCAATGGTAAATTTCTTCTTTTACTCTCTGAAAAGATCTTCTACTATTCTTACTATTTTCTTTCTATATTCTCATGCCACTCTTGCTATAAATCTTTTTAAACCGTATGTTAACACTTTTGATTAATCATTATGTTTCTTGAAGTTAAAACAGTTTTTCTTTTCCTGTTATCTAAATCATAAAACAGAAATATCTATTTAAAATTTTTCAGAGCAACATACTGACAGGTTTCAGTAGAGTACAGCATAATTCCCATTTGCGAGAAGTTGGTCTAGCCTCCTAAGATGAAATAAATGGCCCCGTAACAATTTTCAGAGTTTACACAAAATGAGTATCACTGTATACAAATGGAACCGTTCACTTTAGAGAGATTGGGGAGTATTTTCCCCACGTTTAAGCTGAAGCATTTGTACTATACCAAATAGCATAGTATATTTAAGTACTCCCATTAAAGTAATACAGCATCTACATGACTATGTGTATAATACATGTACGTAGCTTTTATAAACTTTATAATCACCATAATTTTTCACAGCAGCAGACCAGTCTACTTTTTATCAATACGATGAATATACTATTAAAAAGAAACTTAGGATAGCAACATATTCTTAGAGATAGATATCTAAAGCCATATGCCAAAACCCAAAGTGGATGTCATTATATTCTCTTTTTTAGAAATGTAAACACAACAGGAGCTATTAGACACCTAAACTCTTAGAATTACCTTCAGGAAATTTTATAGACCCAAATCCAGAAGAAATATGTGGTTTAAGTAAATTCTATTAGCAGTTTTTCCATTAAAATTAATGAACCATGTGGCTGCAATAAATTGAAAATGGTTGGAAGCCATAGTTTTGGACTTCCCTGAGTGTGTTAATTCTTATAACTGAATATGTCTGTTTTGAGACCCTAATAGCTGTGCCTATAAAGTCGTTTCAAGAGAAACAACAATTCTTGCGGAGTATATGGATAGCCAAGGTGGGCCTCACTCTCACCTGTGTGTGAAGACCTTGTTTACTTGCATATGAGCTGTGACTTGGGTTGAGGGCATATGCTATGTTTCTATCTTATAAGTGAATCTGATGCCCCTTATGATCTGGTAGTTTTGAGTCAAAGTGTGTAGTTGGAAATATGAGGTAGAAGGTCATCCTTGTTACCAGGCAACAGTGCTCATGGATTAAAAACATGAACCTGATAAATAAATTATGTGTTGTCTAGTTTTTCTCTGTAGCATGCAATGCTGTTTGATAGCATCTGACCCACAGTAGAACTTCTTCCAAAATTGGAGTCAATCCTCTCAAACCCTGCTGTTACTTTACCAACTCAGTTTATGTAATATTCTAAATCCTTTGTTGTCATTCAACAGTCTTCACAGCATCTTCACCAGGAGCAGATTCCATCTCAAGAAACCACTTCCTCTGCTAAACCAAAAGAAGCAAGACCTCATCCCTTCAAGTTTTATTATGAGACTGCAACAATTCAGTCACATCTTCAGGCTCTTCTTCTAATTCTACTTCTCTTGCTTCTTCCACCACATCTGCAGTGCCTTCTTCCACTCAAGTTTTAAAACCTCAAAGTCATCCATGAGGGCTGGAATCAACTTCTTCCAAATTCTATGAATGCTGATATTTTGACCTTTTCCCATGTAAACTATGTTGTAAACAAATGTGCTGTGTGTCATCCAGGTTGTCTTGTTCTATTTATAAAGCACGGGCATAATTCTGAAGGGCCTTAGGATTTTCAGAATGGTAAATGAACACTAGCTTGCACTTAAGGTCACCAGCTTCCACTTAAAGTCACCAGCTGCATTAGCCCCTAAAAACAGAGTCAGTCTGTCCTTTGAAGCTCTGAAGCCAAGGCAATGACTTTTCCTCTTTAGCAATGTAAGTCCTCGATGGTATCTCTCCCAATAGAAGGCTGTTTGGTCTACAGTGAAAATCTGTTGTTTAGTGTCGCCACCTTCATGAATTATCTGAGCTAGATCTTCTGGATAACTTGCTGCAGCTTCTACATTAGCACGTGCTGCTTCACCTTGCACTTATTTATGTTACTGAAAAGGCTTCTTTCCTTCAACCTCATGAACCAACCTCTGCTAACTTCAAACTTTTCTTCAGCAGCTTCCTCACCTCTCTCAGCCTTCACAGAATTGAAGAGAGTTAAGGCCATGCTCTGGACTAGGCCTTGGCTTGGAGGAATGTTGTAGCTGATTTGATCTTCTCTCCAGACCACTACAACTTCCTCCATATCAACAATAAGACACTTTCACTTTCTTATCATGTCTGTGCTCACTGGAGTAGCACTTTTCACTTCCTTCAAGAACTTTTCCTTTGCATTCACAACTTGGCTAAGTAGTTCAAGAGGACTAGATTCCATCCTATCTCGGCTTTCAACATCCCTTCCTCACTAAGTTTAATTATTTCTAGCTTTTGATTTAAAGTGAGAGAGCTGTGACTCTTTCTTTCACTTGAAGACTTAGAGGCCATTGTAGGGTTATTACCTGGCCTGATTTCAATATTGTTTTCAATACTGTTGTGTCTCAGGGATTAGGGAGGCCAGAGGAGAGGGAGAGAGATGGGGGAATGGCCTGTCGGTGGAGCTGTCAGGACACACACGACATTTAACGATTAAGTCTGCCATCTCATATGAGCGTGGTTCATGGTGCCCCAAAATGATTACAATAGTAACAAATATCACTGATCACAGATTACTATGACAAATATGATGATAATGAAAAAGTCCGAAATGCTGCAAGGATTACCGAAGTGTGACAGAGAGACAGAAAGTGAGCAAATGCTGTTGAAATAACTGTGCTAACACACTTGCTTGATGCAGGGTTGCCACAAATCTTCAATTTGTGAAAAATGCATTTTTCTAAAAAGTGCAATAAAAACAACATAGGCCTGTATATGTGTATGTATGTGTGTGTATTGCCACTTCATATTCACAATCTCTCCTCTGTGCATGTATCATTAAAATTCTATAGATAAGTAAACAGGTACTTGAAAAGCTTATTAACTTGGCCAATGTCACAGAGCAATTAATTGTGAAGCTGAGGTTCACAACTAAGTCTATATAATTCTTACTTTAAGACTTTCTAGGTAAATGAAACAGCATATAAAAAGGTATAGGGGGGCTTCCCTGGTGGTGCAGTGATTGAGAGTCTGCCTGCCGATACAGAGGACACGGGTTCGTGCCCCGGTTTGGGAAGATCCCACATGCCTCAGAGCGGCTGGGCCTGTGAGCCATGGCCGCTGAGCCTGCGTGTCCGGAGCTGCAACGGGAGAGGCCACAGCAGTGAGAGGACCGCGTACCGCAAAAAAAAAAAAAAAAAAAAAAAGGTATAGGGGACTATCTTGGTGGCACAGTGGTTAAGAATCCACCTGCCAATGCAGGGGACACAGGTTCAAGCCCTGGTCTGAGAAGATTCCACATGCCGCAGAGCAACTAAGCTCATGCACCACAACTACTGAGCCTGCATGCCACAACTACTGAAGCCCACGCGCCCTAGAGCCCATGCTCCACAACAAGAGAAGCCACCACGATGAGAAGCCTACACACTGCAATGAAGAGTAGCTCCTGCTCGTCACAATTAGAGAAAGCCCATGGAGCAAAAAATAAATAAATTTATTTTTTAAAAAAAAAGGTATAGAATCATGGATTCACATAATGCATTTAGAGAACAGCAAGTTCTTCAGCATAATTGAAAAGTAAAAAGCTCAAAAGAAATATGGTTATTACAGAGGCCCCAATCAACTAACTGTAACAAAATGAAAAAAAAAAAAAAACTTTTGAGAGATAGCCTCTTCCACCGGAGGGCAGACAGCAGAAGCAAGAAGAACTACAATCCTGCAGCCTGTGGAACAAAAACCACATTCACAGAAAGAAAGACAAGATGAAAAGGCAGAGGCCTATGTACCAGATGAAGAAACAAGATAAAACCCCAGAAAAACAACTAAATGAAGTGGAGATAGGCAACCTTCCAGAAAAAGAATTCAGAATAATGAGAGTGAAGATGATCCAGGACCTCGGAAAAACAATGGAGGCAAAGATCAAGAAGATGCAAGAAATGTTTAACAAAGACCTGGAAGAATTAAAGAACAAACAAACAGAGATGAACAATCCAATAATTGAAATGAAAACTACACTACAAGGAATCAACAACAGAATAACTGAGGCAGAAAAATGGATAAGTGACCTGGAAGACAGAATGGTGGAATTCACTGCTGTGGAACAGAATAAAGAAAAAAGAATGAAAAGAAATGAACACAGCCTAAGAGACCTCTGGGACAACATTAAACGCAACAACATTCGCATTATAGGGGTCCCAGAAGGAGAAGAGAGAGAAAAAGGACCAGAGAAAATATTTGAAGAGATTATAGTTGAAAACTTCCCTAACATGGGAAAGGAAATACCCACCCTAGTCCAGAAAGCACAGCAAGTCCCATACAGGAAAAACCCAAGGAGAAGCACACCGAGACACACAGTAATCAAACTGGCAAAAATTAAAGACAAACAAAAATTATTGAAAGCAGCAAGGCAAAAACCACAAATAACATACAAGGGAACTCCCATAAGGTTAACAGCTGATTTCTCAGCAGAAACTCTACAAGCCAGAAGGGAGTGTCATGATACAATTAAAGTAATGAAAGGGAAGAACGTACAACCAAGGTTACTCTACCCAGCAAGGATCTCATTCAGACTCGATGGAGAAATCAAAAGCTTTACAGACAAGCAAAAGCTAAGAGAATTCAGCACCACCAAACCAGCTCTACAACAAATGCTAAAGGAACTTCTCTAGGCAGGAAACACAAGAGAAGTAAAGGACCTACAAAAACAAACCCAAAACAATTAAGGAAATGGTCATAGGAACATACATATCGATAATTACCTTAAACATGAATGGATTAAATGGTCCAATCAAAAGACACAGGCTCGCTGAATGGATACAAATACAAGACCCATAAATATGCTGTCTGCAAGAGACCCACTTCAGACCTAGGGACACATACAGACTGAAAGTAAGGGGTTGGAAAAAGACATTCCATGCAAATAGAAATCAAAAGAAAGCTGGAGTAGCAATACTCATATCAGATAAAATAGACTTTAAAATAAAGAACATTACAAGAGACAAGGAAGGACACTACATAATGATCAAGGGATCAATCCAAGAAGAAGATATAACAATTATAAATATATATGCACCCAACATAGGAGCACCTCAATGCATAAGGCAACTGCTAACAGCTATAAAAGAGGAAATCAAGAGTAACACAATAACAGTGGGGGACTTTAACACCTCACTTACACCAATGGACAGATCAGCTAAAATGAAAAAAAATAATAAAACAGAAGCTTTAAATGACATAATAGACCAGATAGAGTTAATTGATATTTATAGGACATTCCATCCAAAAACAGCAGATTACACTTTCTTCTCAAGTGCGCATGGAGCATTCTCCAGGATAGATCACATCTTGGGTCACAAATCAAGCCTCAGTAAATTTAAGAAAATTGAAATCGTATCAAACATCTTTTCTGACCACAACGCTATGAGATGAGAAATAAATTACAGGGAAAAAAATGTAAAAAACACAAACACATGGAGGCTAAACAATACATTACTAAACAACCAAGAGATGGCTGAAGAAATCAAAGAGGAAATCAAAAACTACCTAGAGACAAATAACAATGAAAACACGACGATCCAAAACCTATGGGATGCAGCAAATGCAGTTCTAAGAGGGAAGTTTATAGCAATACAAGCCTACCTCAAGAAACAAGAAAAGTATCAAATAAACAATCTAACCTTGTACCTAAAGGAAGTAGAGAAAGAAGAACAAACAAAACCCAAAGTTAGCAGAAGGAAAGAAATCATAAAGATCAGAGCAGAAATAAATGAAATAGAAACGAAGAAAACAATAGCAAAGATCAATAAAACTAAAAGTTGGTTCTTTGAGAAGATAAACAAAATTGATAAACCATTAGCCAAACTCATCAAGAAAAAGAGGGAGAAGACTCAAATCAATAAAATTAGAAATGAAAAAGGAGAAGTTACAACAGAGACTGCAGAAATACAAAGGATCATAAGAGACTACTACAAGCAACTCTATGCCAATAAAATGGACAACCTGGAAGAAATGGACAAATTCTTAGAAAGGTATAACCTTCCAAGACTGAACCAGGAAGAAACAGAAAATATGAACAGACCAATCACAAGAACTGAAATTGAAACTGTGATTAAAAATCTTCCAACAAACAAAAGTCCAGGACCAGATGGCTTCACAGGTGAATTCTATCAAACATTTAGAGAAGAGCTAACACCCATCCTTCTCAAACTCTTCCAAAAAACTGCAGAGGAAGGAACACTCCCAAACACATTCTATGAGGCCACCATCACCCTGATACCAAAACTAGACAAAGATACTACAAAAAAAGAAAGTTACAGACCAGTATCACTGATGAACATAGATGCAAAAATCCTCAACAAAATACTAGCAAACAGAATCCAACAACACATTAAAAGGATCATACACCATGATTTATCCCAGGGATGCAAGGATTCTTCAATATACACAAATCAATCAATGTGCTATACCATATTAACAAATTGAAGGATAAAAACCATATGATCATCTCAATAGATGCAGAAAAAGACTTTTGAATAGCATAATTATATCTGGCTTGTGCACATGAATGAATGGTGATTTTATTAAGTGAGAAAAAAAATAGAAGGGTGCAGCTTTGAAGAAGTAAAAGGGGAGATAGGTTATGTTACAGACATGCCAACTTTAAGGTACATATGGAGCCAGCAAGGTCAGATAGACCAGTTGAAAATATAAGTCTGAAGCTCTAAAGAAGGGCAAGAGTAAAGGCACAAACTTGGATATTCTCACTTAAAAGGTTTCATCAGTGAAAAAACGAAAAAGTCAAGGATAAAACCCTAGAAAACAATTTTTAAGAGGAAGGGAGAGAAAAGATAATAATAAAGTAAAGAAGCCAAGAGGAAGGTTTAGAGAAGTAGGAAAGAACCTGGGGTACACAACACCATAACCATCAACCTTAAAGAGAATACTTAACAGAAAAATCCACAGATAAAACAAAACAGTAATTAACAGAAAAGAAAGGTCACTTCCACATTTGGCAGGAATTGAGGGGGTTGAAAAAGTGATTGAGGAAAACTCAGTGGAGAAAAAGATATTTAAACCAGGCCTTGAAGGAAGGGCGTGATTTGAACCTGCAGAGATGGAGAGGAATGTTTCAGCTGGAAAGCCAAACTAGAACAAAGAACTGAGGTAGCAATACATTGGGAAAATGTGCTGAGAAGAGCAAATAATTTGTTTTACTGGACCACTGGTATGTCAAGGGTGACAGTGAGTGAAAAGTCAACATAGTCAGGCCTACCAGATAATGGACCTTGAAAGTGAGACAAAAGAACTTAGGGGTTTTGAATGCCACTATATAAAAACTTCTGGACACCATGTATAAGATGAATTATAAGAGAAAGGGGACAGTTAAGACAATATTTATAATAGCTCAGATGAGATGTTGTATAAATCTGAGCTAGTTTGATAGAAGTGAAAACGGCAAAGAGGCTGATGCGTTAACCAGAAGAATTTGGCCAATAGCACTGACCAATGCAGTTGTGCTCAGCTTTTGCTGAAGTTAAATAACTGGATTAACGAAAAGGCAATGTCATTTCAAGACAAAGCTAAAATAAAGAGCATCTGTCATACCAGAAACAGATTACTCCATTAAAAAAAATCTCCAACTTAACTGACATGGTATATATAGTACTTATGATGAATATTAGAAATTCCCTTTATCATAGTAAGTCATTTATAAATCTCTAAAATTTTCAATTACTATGAAGAAAGTGAGTTTGCGGCTTCTTCTTATAAAAATATAGTTGAACATAAGGCTTTTTTAGTTCCAAAACATTTATTAATGTTAATGTATACTTTACATGGTCTTACATAGAAATGTTTATATTACTTACCAAATCTGTACATATATCAGTATATGCTATGAGCTTATAAAATATGGCTTCAATTAGCCTTTAGGAAAACTAATAGCATATCTTTGAAAGTCAATTTCCTGTAAATCTTAGCAAATAAGTAAAATATAATTATAACATTAAAATCTAAAAACAAAAAGCTGAAATTTCTCTAAATTACACATGCAATAACTATATATTAAGCTATAAAAATATACATAAAAATTTCAACAGACAAATGCAGGAAAGTTTATAGTATGGACTCTTATGTAAGATTCTTTTTAATCTACAAAGAAGTCTTAGCTAATATTTTCAATAAGCAAAACAATGAAGAGCTTTTCTAAACCAAATTTGACCAAACTTCTATACTTCCTTCTAAAAACACTGCCCTTCTATGAAAACTTTAAAATCCAGTTGCCCCAAGAAGACTGATTCAGGCTCAAAAACCTAAGAGATGGACTTAGCACTCTAAGTAAAGCAAAAATTACAGTCTATCCCTCAGCCCAGCTGTTTACCACTTTATGAGCTACACAAAGAACTATACAAATGTGTACAAGAGAAACATGAAAATGTGAACTATTTTCCAGAGGTAAAAAAATCATATATTCATATCCATCGCATCAAGAGAAAGAAGATACTAGTTATTTTCATTATACACTTGTTAAGTATGATTGCCTATTTAAGTTTACTTTAACCATAAGAGAACCTAGGAAACAAGTATATCTCTTTGGTTTACACCCAATGAATCCAAAATGACGTCAGGTTTAAACTCTAAACAGTACCTTTTTGACCAATAACAATACGTTCTCTTTCTAAAGAAATGTAACTCAAAGATTGTAAGAATCATATATCTATATATATATAGATATGCATATATAAAATATTCAATTAATATAAAGATACCAAATGTTCTTAAATAATCAAGGGATATAGATTTATGATTTCTATAGTTCATGGATCTAAGAAAAAAAATTTAATACAAGCACATTTGACATCATCATATTTAATTAGGCCATAGCAAATATATTACAGTGATGATACAAGACTGAAATACATTAAAATATACAAATGTACACATTAATTGTTAGAATCTAGCCCATTTGCTTAATTTTTCATGTCAATATTTTTTTTTTTTACTTTCAGTGAAATTAGCAAAGACCAGGCATCAAGAAGTAGAATACATGGGTAAAGAATTTTTTATTAAAAAAATCCTGGAACTACTGTTCCAGTAGTATATGATGAATATACTATTAAAAAGAAACTTAGGATAGCAACATATTCTTAGAGATATATATCTAAAGCCATATGCCAAAACCCAAAGTGGATGCCATTATATTCTCTTTTTTAGAAATTTAAACACAGCAGGAGCTATCAGGAGGGAGGGGAGGGAGGGAAGAAGGGAAGGGAGGGAGGGAGGAGGGAAGGAAGAAAGGAAGAAGGGAAGAGAAAGAGAAAGGAAGGAAGAAAGAAAACTGAAATTATAAACAATGGATAGGTTTTGTATCAGCTTAGACAATGATGAAGAAAAGCATAGTGAAATGAAAAGTACATCTGTAATTAATCAGACTAAAGGACAGTCAAAATGTGAAAAAGAGGTTAACAGCCACAGAGACAGAGTTTTAAAAAATTACCATTTATCTAATTTTAGAGTTCCAGAAGAAGAGAAAAGAGAAAATGGAACAAAACTAATATCAGAAGAGATAGGGCTTCGCTGCTGGCACAGTGGTTAAGAATACACCTGCCAGTGCAGGGGACATGGGTTTGAGCCCTGGTCCCACATGACACGGAGCAACTAAGCCCATGCACAACTACTGAGCCTGTGCTCTAGAGCCCGCGAGCCACAACTACTGAGTCCACATGCCACAACTACTGAAGCCCACAGGCCTAGAGCCCGTGCTCCACAACCATAGAAGCCACCACAATGAGAAGCCCACGCACCACAACGAAGAGTAGCCCCCGCTCTCCGCAACTAGAGAAAAGCCAGCGTGTAGCAACGAAGACCCACCGCAGCCAAAAATAAAATTAATTAATTAAAAAGAAAATTTTTTAATGAAGAAAAAAAGAAAGAGCTAATGGTTAATAATTTTCCAGACGTGATAGATACAAAATAATCAAAACCTTCATGTCAGGCAGACAAACTTTCTATAGCATTAAGATTAGGTAAAAATATCACTATGTATTTACAGTTCTAAAATATATTCCTAAGCATCTTTCTGTTCTAATTTCTAAGTACTTTAAGCAATCTCTGTTTCATTTACCCTAAAATTATTTGGCCATTATTAAAGGTACATTATCCAAAACAATCTATCTGAGGAGGTCCACAACAAAATTAGTCTTTATCACATTCAATTCAAGAAAACAAACCTCAAAAGATTTTTCAATTATAATTTAAATGAAGGAAATTTTTTTCACAATGAAAGTATTAAAAATAATTGGATCCTCACCTCAGCAATGCTTTAATTAGAAAGAAAAATTAACAAATATGGGCTGTATCACATAAATTAATTGTGGAAATCAGAGTGGGATTAATACTTTGATAAGACACAATAATGATGCCCAAATCATGCACAATTTTTTAACTGCAATGAGTTTCTACGACTTATTCAAGATAATATCCTAATAACAGGCACAACCTGTAGTTCTCAATGTAGAGAATAATACAAATATTCAGGGAAACATTATAATAACAGGTCAAAATTACAATCTCTAAAATTATAGTCAAATAATGTTTTATACTTTGGTATTCAGGAATCCACAAGAATGAAAAAATCCCAAACACTTCTAAACTTTAAAATCAAATTCCACAAATAGCCAACATTTACTAAGTATTCACTGTAGCCCAGCCCTCTGGGTGCCACTTAAAGAAAGGGGCTAAGAGAGCTCAGAGTGGGAAAAAACTCCCACTCTGAGCTTCTAAATGAAGTCATTTAGAAAAGACATGATAGTGGCTTTGACTGGAGTAGTAACTAGGGAAGCAGAGAGAAGTGAAAAGATCCCCAAGTTTAATTAAACTTAGAACCTACAGTATTTGCTGATGGGTGGGTTGTGGATCAGAAAACCACAACGAGGGAACAGGAACAGAGAAGGAACAGAAGTTTCAAAAATCTCAGGAAATCATGGTACTCCCTAAAGAGGAAGGACCAGAAACTCAACGTCTACAGAACAGAATAGCACAGAGAGTTGGAGACTCTATTCCAGAACATCAAACACCCAAACTTCAAAAAGAAGGAAGAAGTGCTCGAAAACCACCTGAGTGAGCACAAAGTACGCATATTAGCAATAGTGTTCATGAGAGACAACAGTCCAGAGACATCGAGCCAAGTGTACAGCAGGGCACATCTGGCAGAACCTCTGGTTATGCTGGTCCTATTGTCCTGTCAGTGTCATGTTCCCACGGGCCCCTGAATCCTCAGTTTGGCCATTTGAGAATTCCCACAGTAGAAGATTTTACTGTTTCCAGCTAGAGCTAGGCCTAGGAGTCTAAAACAAGAATCTCAGAAGTAAAGCTGTAAAGGGGGAGAGGGACATAGGCAGCTCTGTTAGCTTCAGGTCTGGCCTTTGCCTCTGACCTCCATTCAGAGAATTTAAGTCAGAAATTTTTCCTAGTCACATACTGCACCATTCATCCACAGTTCCCTGATCTAAAGTCTACTTCCCACTCTTTACCCCATGCCATCCTGAGTGAACAAACAGGGTGATGATGACTTCTGCCCTTTGGCAGATTCAGGCATGGGGCTCGCTATGAACTGGTCTTAAGCCTAGCTCGCTGACCAAAACACGGAGCCCTCATCCTCGTGAAGAACAAGAATCCCATGACTCCAAAGGGATGCTGACACTCTAGACATCAGATTTTAGATTAGGACCTGAATTACAGAACAGTTTGTCAACTGAGACCTCTTACTGATCCTTTAAAGATATTGTGAGAACAGTATATATGTTCATGAGATTCCTTCGTGTTTTTATGTGCAGTGGTAGTTTGTTAATTTTCCAGGTGTATGGTATTCTATTATATAAATATACCCCAAAATATTAAACTTTCTACTTTTGATTGACATTTGGGTTGTTTCTAGTTTAGGCTATTATAAACAATGTTCCAATAAACATTATTTGACACATTAAAAAATACAATATGACAACTAAAGAGTATTTCAACCTACCATGCTGATTTGCTCATAGTCAGCTAAAGATTTTATTTTCAACATACTCATAAAATTAGCATCACCTTCAATGTCACCAACATTGTCTTATGTGTGACCATATTAATATAAAATATGACATTATTTAGAGTTAGAGAACATGTTTGTCCTGTGCTCATTTTAGTAAAATTAATAAATGAACTATTTGTTAATTTTAACTGATCTTTCCATTAAGTCACAGGAACAATATACTAACTATTATCATCTAAATTAAAATAGCTTCACAGAAAATACATACAAAAATATTCCCTGTAGGGTTACTTGTAACAGCAAAAAACCGGGAGTAAAATAACTAGTTACATGAATAATGATACATCCATGCAAAAGAGTGCTATGCAACCAGTAAAATGAATCTGAAAGATCTAGAAGTACTCCTGTAGCAACATCTACTAGGGTGGGGAAAAAGCAAGAGGCGTTAGCATGTATATACAGTATACTATGATTTGTGTAAAAAGAAGAGGAGGATACATTCACATTTTTATATGCCTGGAAGAAATCTGGAGGGTTACAAAAGAAAATGAAAACAAGTTTTATCAGGGGAGTAGGACTAGTGGACTAGGGGAATGGGACTAGGGGACTAGGATAAAAGAGAAATGTTCACTGTATACCTTTAATATTATTTCCCTTTTCTTTCATGCCTTTTGTACTACATGTGAGTATGTCTGCCTGGCTGTCAGAAACAATAAAAAGTATATTTTCTGAGGCCAAAGAAGCATAATTCAGAAGGGCAGCGATACAGAAATTTATATATTGTTATAAGAACATTTGACAATGACTTACACTGTTACTGAGCAAGACAGAGCCTAAGTTTTTGGTGGTGGTGGTGGTGTTGGCCAACTCAGCACTGTGATCATCAAGGATCAGAGCACTACCTTCATCTTATAGAAAAAAGATTCACGGCCAAGACTTCATCATTTTTAATAATGTGCAAAAATCTCTACAAAGCTCTATTTTAAAAATTTGTACCTGTATTCTATAATATTCTAAAAATCAAACCATTGTCTTTTTAATAAGCAAGTTCAGAATCAGATAAAAGTGATAGACTGTACCATAAAACACCAGAAAAAAATGAGTTTAAACAGTAATTGATAATAATTAAAATACATAGAAAAGGACCAAGTTTCTCTTCAGTTCTACAGTTCTTCACAGTAACATTTGTGTTCTATGTTTACAGCTATGTTTTTAGACTAAATGTAATTTATTAGATTAGTACTGTGTCAGTTTGACCATGCAGTTAAAATGAGGCACCATGATTCACCTAGTGGAAGCTACTCATATTACAGACATTGTAATCAGAAAAAATTTTACAAATAAACTTGGAACTCAAAATCTGGAAGAATGCTTAGATATCGTCTAGCCCTTCAATTTACAGATTAAATAATTGAATTTCAGAGAAGTTACAGTTAGTTGAAGGCGAAAAGCAGAACTCCTCATTCCATAGCCAGAGATATTTGACTGTAAACCACATTACAAACCTAATCTTCAAAGTCATAGTAAATATCACTAACATATTTCCTATTATATGCATTAATGAAGACAGAAATTGTCATAAATTACTGAAAACCCACATAAGGACTGATACTTACATGTACAGCCATAACTCACAGCTTTATAGAAGTTACCGTCTTAGTCATCATTTATAAAAACTGGCTCCAGAAAAAATAAAGGTGAGTTAAAAATCTGGGGGGTAAGAAAAAAATACAAGAAGTAGCAAAAGCAGCTATCTGGCAATCTTCCATTCAAATACCCAGTGTGACAATATTACAAAATTATTAGACTACAATGGAAATCCAGTTTATGTCCTGGCAAAAAATGTCCAATGTGGATACAAAGTAGAAGCGACAAAAGTTTTCAAACATTACCTATACTGCCTATTATAATACAGTATGTGAATATGGAGTAAGTCACCTTCAAATTTTACCTCAAATATAGATCAGACCAATGAATTCAGTTAAGGTTTACGACCCCTATGTGCAAACCACAGATTAATCTGAAAAAAAAAAAAAATCACAATTTTTTCTCAAACAAAAATGTGTGGACTCAGGTTCTGAGCTCTTATAGATGTGTAACAGATTCTACTGGAAAAACAGGGTTAGCAAGGAGAGTAATGGGATATTAACAAAATGGCCGGTTTGTTGTCCTAGGTTTTCCTGGCCAGGAGAATGGAGAATGGAAAAACTGAACCATGAAATCAAAAAGGCATCTGTCTTCCAGGTTTCTCTCTGCCAATGTCTTGAGAAAAATGTTTGAACTTTCCTGTTGGCTTTGTATGCAAATAGCTCCAGATGCAAAGTGAACCACATCTAAGTTATTTGGTTCAACATCTGCTGGTCCAGTTCCCATTATCCCTTCTAAAGGGTCGGCTTGTGAAAAGACAGTTTAGTTTGCCCTCTATATAAGCTGTTTTGAAGGAGCTAATTTGGATTAAAGTATCTATCTGGACCACTTGTTTTTCCCTTTGATGGTCAATGCAGTCTAATGTGGTCTGTGTAGTGCTGCAAGGAACTTAGAAACATATTGGAAAGGACAATATTCAAGGTTTTGCCTCCCACCTCGCCTTCTAGGCAATTTATATTTATACAGTTTAAAGTAAAAAGTGAACAGTCATTTGCCTCTAAAACAGCACCACCCACACTGTACACAATGGCAACATGACAACACTTTCTGACCTAATATACTTTTCATGCAACCTCTATCACAGATTTCAAACTAAAGTTATTGATAAAAGCACTTGCTAGTATTAACATTACATTTCAGGAGACACCTTGTCATTTGAGATGACACATTTCATACAGTATCACAAAAGTAGCATAAGTTGGTCCACAGCACATGGCACTTAGTGTCTGATACACAGTATATTTTCAAACATGTGATAAATGAGTGAATTAGTGAATGAACAAACAAGCAAATAATTAATTTAAATAAATATCATGGATTCTGAAACTTTGAGTCTGCTGCAATCAGAAAACATAATCAAAAATGTACTAAAGCCAAACTAAGACTAACAGTCTAATGTTCTTAGAACTTGTAAGGTCAAGTAAAGATAGAGTCCTTCCTTCAAAAGGGTATGGTAGGAAAGATAACTTGCACTGGAAGGTAAAAGTGGAGAAAAAGGAAGAAATGAGAATATCTATCTATCTATTTATGTCTACATTCTGATATATATATATATATATATATATATATACATTTGCATTTGTATGTATATAAACATGTGTATATCAGAAGATAGACATTCATTTCGAAAAGTTAGTTTCCTAAAAGGCAGAGTATTACCAGTCTTACAAAAATTTACAAAAGATAGTTAATTGTTTGAGAATGATTTTGAAAAAACAAGAGATTTCTTAGCCAAAAAAAAATTTTTTTCTAAAAAATATAGTTCTATAAGAAGCAAGTTCAAAAACTTCCTGATATCTCATGCTATGAAAAATCTGGAATGATTTTTCTTTGGGAAAAATGTTTAGAAGAATAATATTTTAAAAAGGAGGTAAAACAACTGGATACTATTATTGCTGCTTCTAGACTCCTAATATTTTGAACTAAAACTTAGTCTAACTTCTGCTGTCCTCTACTGTTATCTGCCTATACACTGTAGGACCAGGGAAAAAAATTAGAAAAAAATAGCAAAATAGCTGTTCTCTCTTTCTGAGAATCTGTGACTACTCTTACTAACCATTATCCCCAGGTTATTTGTCTGAATTGGGAATGACCAGGAAAGTTAACTGAGCCCAAGAGGAAATAGCTTCTTAGCCATCTTTGAATAATTAAGATTTCCAAGATTACTATAATTTTTAAAGAAAGCTTAAGTTTGCCTTCCTCTAACTTGTGATTAAAAAACTATTTAAATACCCTCAAAGAATTAAAATAAGCAAAAAGAGTTACTTGAAAGTAAATCTGCTCTATTAATTATCAAGAAACAATTACTGATTAGCAAGGCACAATGCTATACTTAGGTACTTTTGATTAAAAAATGTTTAAAACATGGTCTCTGCCCTCCAAGGCTTAGACTAAAGTAGACATTCAGAGATGGAAGTCATACTGATAAAATCATATCTTTAAAAATACAAATTAGTACACCAATGTTCATAGCAGCATTATTTACAATGGCCAAAGGAAGCAACCCAAGTGTCCACGGACGAATGAACAGATAAAGAAAATGTGGTCTGTACATACAATATTATTCAGGCTAGGAAAGGCAGGAAATTCTGACACATGCTACAACATGGATGAAGCTTGAGAATATCATGCTAAGTAAAATAAACCAATCACAAAAAGAAAAATACTGGATGATTCTATTTATATGAGCTATCCAGAGTAGTCAAATTCATAGAGGTAGAAAGTAGAATGATAGTTGCCAGGGACTGAGGGGAGGGGGAATTGGATAGTTATTGTTTAATGGCTACAGAGTTTCAGTTTTACAAATGAGAAAGTTCTAAAGATTAGTTGCACAACAATGTGAATATAATTAAAAATACTGAATTGTACACTTAAAACTGATTAATATGGTGGGGGGGTGGGATATATGGGAGATTGGGATTGACTATATATAAAATACTATACATATAATACATATATTTATATATTATATATAAAATACTCTATCATATATAAAATAGATAACTAATAAGGACCTACAGTATAGCACAGAGAACTCTATTCAATATGTGTAATGACCTATATGGGAAAAGAATCTAAAAAGGAGTGGATATGTGGATATGTATAACTGACTCACTTAGCTGTACAGCAGAAACTAATATAACATTGTAAATAAACTGTACTCCAATAAAAAATTAATAAAAAACTAATTAATATGGTAAATTTTATGTTATACGTATTTTACCACAATTTTAAACAAATACAAATTGGCATAAGCTAAGTGCCAAGCAAATGGTGCAGAAAAAAATGATACAGTAGCTCAGAAGGAGGAGCAATTATGAGATATGGAACAAACAGTGAAAACACTATGTTTTTTCTTAAAGGAAAAAATAAGACTCAATTAAGCAGACAGGAGTTGAGGGAAGGTGTGACAACCAGAAGCAATGGCAAACAGATAGGAACAGACATCATCTAGAAACAATGTAGATCACAGTTTGGCTCACAGGGTTCCAACAATAGCCATGGAGACAAGCTAGAGGGTAAGGCTATGAAATAGGGAGGAAAATGACTGAGGCAATTCTTCTCATTGAGTAGCTTTCACTATAATGAAATAATAATCATCACACTTTTATTGAGAGTAAAGGCAAGAGGAAAAAAGGAGATTCATAATTTCGTATTCATTCATCACTTACATTCTCCAACTCCTTTGATAAAGGAAGTGTAGAGACACATATCATAAGTTAGATGCCACACCTCTGATGAGGGAGGGGCCTAGAGATAATAATTTGTGTAAAGAACCAACCTGAGTGTTTCACTTATTCTGACTGGCAATTTTTTAATTTCATTATCAGCATTGAATATAATCTGGTATTTTAAAAGTTCCCACTACATAAATGATGCTAATATTACAGAAAAATGCACGTCCCAAGGTACCTCAATTCATTAACAGTATTGAAGGCTAAAAACAGACATTCTGAGAGACAAATTATCCCAGTTGCTATTATGAAATCATCCTCCAACTAACCACCAGCCCTAAAGCAGGATAATCACGAGGCACACTAAGCCACTACACTCCGTACTTAACACAATCTTTTATCCTAACCCCAAGAATGAACATTTCTATTCTCCCCAAAGCACTTTAAAAATTTAAACCAAATGTTTCTGAATAATCTTCTTGGATTTTATGCTGTGGTAAAATTTGGTTAATAGTCATCTCTTAAAAATATTTTTCATATAGATTACAGACAGCTAGAGTATAGGTAGCAAAACAGACAAAAGGAGAATACTAGTCTTCTTAAACTGGAAAGAATCTGCTTTAGATCTCTTAAAGAGTTCCTATCTTTTCTGGATTTAGTGCGGAAATGATTAAATTGTTACGCTAATCAGCTTGTGCACATCACTCTTATCTAAACAATTTCAAAATACCTGAATCAGAGGCAGAATCCAGCAGCCAGAGGAAGACAAACTATATTCAACAAAGGAGAAAGATTGCTTTCGTTGAGCAATCACCTAACATGCCACTAACTTCAGCTCTTGGCCAGATTTGTTTTCCTTCACTTCTGCAAGTCACTGAGGAAGTCCAAAAAGAGTACTTACACTAGAGGGGTTATTCTTTAATTCTAGTTCATTAGGCTTTGAGGACTTGACGTACAAATAGACAGATATATAGAGATGTGACATATAATAATAAGTTGCTCACAATATACAATACTTTAATACATTGCCACAATAACTATAGAAAAACAAACACTCCTCCTGCTTTCATGCAAAGTAAAGAAGTCCAATCTGGCTTCAACTTCTACTCTGCTGAAACCATTTCCTTCAATGACATTTAGGACTGTCTGTGGGTTTTTCTCAGTCTCAAATCTCACTGACCTCCCTACAGCCTTTGACATCAGCGACCATGCCTTCTTTGAAATGTTCTACTCCTTATCTCTGTGTTGCACTAGCCCCTACTCTCCTTATCTCTCAAGTCTCTGGTCTCTTTTTCTTCCTCCTGTTCTCTAACTATGGACATCCAAATTCCTCTACTTAAGGCTATTCTCTCTACATGTTGTTTTCCCCAGTGATCTCCTACAACTTCAACTGTCATATCAATGGAAAAACTCCCAAACGGAGAACTCCAGCCCACCTTTCTCTGAACTCTAGGTACTTTAAATAGTCATGTCTAAGACAAATTCATTAAGGCCTCATACTGCCCCAAACCAACTCCTTTAAATTCTCTGTTTCTGTTCATGGTAATACCATCCTTCCAGAACCGAGGCTCGTAACCTTAAAAATCAATTTTGATTCCTCCTTCACCCTCACAGCCAGTCAGTCAGATAGTCCTGCTGATGCTTTTTTCAAAAAACAAAGTTACTGAAAATAAACAAGAAAGTATTTCATTCTTATTTCATGATAGAACATGAAAGTATAAATTTCACTCCTAAACACAGTGATCTGTATCAAACTCCAAAACTTTTTATAAACTGTCATTTCATCATCTGTATGACAGGAATAATGCAGTTGCCCTACCTACAATAAACGAAACATAATAGCACACTGAAAATCCTAAACCATCATATAAATATCACTATCTCAAGTCTTCCTATCCACTCCCATTGTCACCCTAGTCTAGTCATTTATTCAGATACTTATTCACTCATTCATGTATTCATTCGTTTTTCTTTATTCTTTCTACAAAATTTACTGAGGGCCAACTACAAGCCAGGCACTATGTTCAGCATTTAAGACATAACAATCGGAAAAACAGACATGGTACCTTACAAAACTTAGTCTAACATGAAAGCCAGAAAATAGGTGCACATAGATGTGAGAAGGCTGTCTGGGAAGGCTTCTCAGAAAAAGAAACATTAAAGTAAGAAACGACACATAAAACAAACATGAGTTTATATGATAAGGGAGTGGAAGAGAGTGGCAGTGGGAAGCAAGGTGAGCAATTCTTGGCAAAGGAAACAACACATACAAAGCCTTCAAACAAGAATGAGCATCCTAATGGTGCCATCCTCTTTCCCACATCTACACCTTTATTCCAAGCATTTTTCTCCTTTCAGAATCTTTCCCCATTCCAATCTCTGCCTATTGAAATTATACGCATCCCTCAAAGCCCAGATCAATGATACATACGCAGCTTCAAGGACAGTAGTTGACTCACACCAGGCATGAAGTAACATTTGCTAAACGAATGGATGACAAAATCATCATTCTTCCCAAATCACAAATCTGCTTCATATTACAAATATGTATGTGCCTGCCCTTGAAGTAAAGGACATGTCCCCACAGTGTCTCATGCATAATAAGTGTTGGAAAAATATTTGTAGAATGAATAACTCTAATAATCTAAGATGAGGCAGAGCTGTTGAAGAATGGTATTTTCATCTTCGACTCCTGACTTCACAATGATTGAGCAGAACAAAAAGAAAATGCAAAGTATTATTTAGACAGAATTATATTAATACTGAACATTAGGTCTTCCATAAAATACCTCGCAATAATGGAATTTATTTTTGTATTTAATTTCCTGGATGGCTTAATTCTTAATACTTTTGAATGATTTTCCTGTAGAAAAATTTCTAAATTTAAATACTGTTGGGGATGACAAATCATTTTTATAATATTTTTAGAATATTAAGGAGTCTTTAATTAATGAAATGGACACTCTAAAAAAATTAGTTGGCACCTCACCTTACTAAAACAAAGACAAATTTGGAAATGTCAATTGTACTTTAATTTTATTTAATGTTCATGATATCTTTTTTGGAATCATGCCTCAAGCCACCATTGCAGAATTTTTTACTCAATCCATAATTTGTTATGGAAAAAACTATGTTAAATTTGGGGCATTCCATTTTTCAGATCAAAGAAGGCAAAGTGAAAAGGTAGGAAAGGGGCTTTCAAAAGAAAGGCAAAAATGCTGAATAAGAAAAAAATATTCCTAGTTACTCTACAGTAGTACCTGTAGGAAAAGCAGCCCAAGGAATGGCAGGAGATGTAGTTTGGGTTTCACCATTTCCACCATCAAAAATCTCTGCAGCCTACAAAACAAATGCAAAATTATTTTAGAAAATCTGAAAAGTATAAATGCTATTTAAGCAATCAAGCCTCCCAATTCTGCAAGTGTAATACTCTGTAATACCCCACACATTTTCAAATTTCCTCTGAATACTCAATTGCTTTTCAGTCTTCACTGCTACCACCCCCCACTACTAGAGACTACCCCCAGTGTTTGTGCTCTATATCTTTGAGTAAAACTCTTCCTTCCTTTCTCAAATACACCTCCTGCCAATGAAATTTAATTTCATATACCCTTAATCACATTTTCATTTGTGAACTTTATATCTAAGTATTCTAAACTAACTACCACAGCGTTTACCTATGTAAATAAGAAAAATACACCATTTTTCTTCAAAAGTCTAGAGACTAAATCTTTTTCATTAATTATCACAAGACCAAAAAGAGATCAACCTAAAGAAACAGGATTCATCCATATCCTTGAATAATCTACCAGCTGAACTTACTAGCATTCAACATTTAGAGAATTCCTAAAGCTGACATTTAAATTAAAGCCTCCTATTAAACAGTTTTAAAACTATGAGGCAGTCAATTACTGCATGTTGAGTTTGTGGGTAACAGTGCAGAGTTTTCTCTCTCTTAAGTGTTCAGGTCACAGCAAAATTATCATTGAAAAAAAGAGCCAGAATTTCAACTTGGATTCTGCATTGAGTTGTCAGCCAAGGAGAAGTCAATTGGGGCAATCTGCCACAGGAGCTAAGTGACGTAGAATACAGTAGCTACTCTCCACAAACTATGACAAATTAACATGGTTTATATACCCAAGGATAGAGACCTTCCATATTTCTATAACAGTATACAGAAAGAAAGAACCCTAACAACCGTAATTAAATTGGAATGGCTGGTTAACTTTGTACCTATATAATATTAAAAGGAACAGATCCGTTGAATACACGTTGAAGTATAACTGTTACTCTAAGGAACATTATCTACTCTTTTTTCTCTGATATAATAAATCAAGTAACATAATAAGATTCAGTAACATAAATAAGATTCAGTCACCCAACAAATCCCAAAATACTAAAGCAAATACAGGAAATATACAAATGTGCTAAACAAAAAACAGTGTTAGATGAAGTGAACAAAACAGGTAAGTTCATATTCTAAGTATCTCCATACTAACAGCTATTAAAGATCAACAGAAGAGAAAATGATCCTAACCTAAACTCACACTATTCTTTCATGATATGGATATATACTTAATATCTCATTTCTCCTATTAACGTCATTAATTACAGTCCCTATCTATAACAATCTCCTTTTCACCAAGTTCCAAACTAGGTAAAGGTCTTTCTTAAAGAAAAAGAAAAAGGCAAAAATCACAGAGCTCACTTGATGGTAGTTCCAGGACTTGAGCTCAGGCATCCTGACTCCTAATCCAGAGATTTTCCTGCAAGACTATACTGGCTCCATAAAAATAACTGGGTTACAAAATATTTCAATAAAACGAACACACACTGAAAAGGATTAAGGAAAAGACTGCTTCTTCAGCTAACAATTTCCTTACAAAGCATCCAACTAAAACCTAAGAGAATAATCCAACAGTGCAAACAATTAGCTCTATAAACCACCAAAAGGCCGTTTACTTAATATACTAAATCAACTCATTACAGGTGTAAGCATGAAAATGTGTGACAGATCTTCAATATTCATCCCTCCTCTCACAAGTATTTCCTAAAAGACATGTATCCCAGCAAAATCATCTGCAATTTCTCAAACCTCTTCTTTACTGCTTCCACTAGTAGTACTTAACTACCTCAATTTAAACCATTCCTATGGTCATGCCCAAGTGTTCAATAACAATAAATCAGTTTTAACTTTCAGAGGGAATATATTTTAATTTTTCTTGATTTCATTTTTTTATTCCAGAGTTATATTCAAAATGATCAAGGATCATGAACACCAATGATAAATAATACATTTAGTATACTCTATTATAATCCCACAAAGTTAAAACAATTACATAAGCAAAATAAGGTAAATAACAGCACATACCTCAAAACCACCAAAATCATCATCATCCATTCTTTAAGTGCACCTGAAAAACAGAAGACATTGAAACAAGCCCACACACAGAGTCATTTATGTCAAAACACTTCTCTCACTTAAAGGTATATATACATTTTGATTTGTTTTTTTTATTTATAAATTAAAACTATTTCATTTGGGTTAAAAAAATATATTTTAACTATATGCATATGTATTTTTAACACAAAAAGACTGAGGTTTTTTGGCAAAATTAGCCATTCTGGCAAAATTAACAATTTCTGTGACTTTTTCAGCAACCATGTATTTTGCCATTTTATGTTGAGACGCCAGGAGTGGAAAAATATTCTTTTACATTTTAATTTGCTTTTCCCAAATTGGCACTAGGGCTCAATTCAATAATGCTTCCTGCTTTTTGCATCTATTCCTCAGTTGTCTGGCAACATCAGCACAAACTCCAGTTAAGAACAGGACTGTGGTGAATTTTTGGAAATCTGTCCCACACCACAAAGGTTCTTCCCTCGGTTTCATGGCCGAGGTTGATTTAGATTTTCAAAATTGATCAGCATTTTTGAGCTGTGGCCACAACTTCTGGAGCATTTTGATATGTGTATTTTTAGCTGAAACTGCTTTGCACTTTTGGAAAAATGTGGAGCAAGTTACTAGGCTGATCAAGATAAATCAAGTCATGTATTCATGGAGACCAGGAAAGAGAAAAACACAAGCGAATATCCAGAATACCTCTCTTCTTTACCCTTAAAGTATGTAAGAGAGACAAGCAGTGGGATAATACATGCTTTATTTTGTCCTAATGCACATCATAAAAATAAAAGGATAAAACCATGAGTGCATGGGCTTTGGAAAAAAAAAAGAAAAAAGAAAGAAAGAAAGAATAAGAAGGAGACGCTTTTATCTAACAAACAGTGAAAGAACTAAAAAACCTGGAAAGGTAAAATGAGTAATAGGTGATATATAGTAAAACAAAAAATAAATTCACAATAAATTGTGAAGTGATACTCTGTTCGATAACTGGTTTCCTTTTCTTTCAAAAGTGAATATATTCAAATATTAATTATAGTTTTCTTGACCCAGTAATACTAAACGGACTTGATTACAGAAAAACAATCTTCTCCAACTTCTAAAAAAAAAAAAACAGCTAAGCAAATTAAATCATATGCTAAGCTCTAATTCTAAAGGTATTTTCTAAGGCATTTTGCTTTGAGTTATAAAGCAGTAGTTATCTACAGCCATGCTTTGCCTTGTCACTAAAATTAATACTAATGCCTTCAAAAATAAAACTCAAAGATAGTCAAAGAAAAATAAACAGTAAAAAACAATCTCAAGGATTGCTTTATTTTAATAGGCAAAGAAAATTTATTTTCACAGAAACTCAGTAGGTAATGACACTATAAGGAATATGTAGACAGAAACACATTATAAAAAGGGACTATATTAAATTAATCAGAATATGACACCAGTATTGTCACCATTACCCACAATTTAACAATCTGTTGAAAAATTCTTAAAAGATGTACTTCTCCAAAAATCAAAGCTAAGCAACTCATCCACATACACTTAAAAAATATAAACCAGACTTTCAGAAACTTTTGATGGTGGTTAGTATGAAATGGAATTCACATTAATTCTGTGTTGCAAGCGAATAGAAATCTGTATGTGATTACATTTTTCATGAAGGCATTATGAAAGAAGAGTGATATGGGTACTGAGAATTAACCGAGTCAAACTATAAACACCAAGTTTGTGTTTTCCACATGTGTCCCACGAATCTCAGGAGACAATTAAAAGATATTTTTAGCATCTACAAACACTGTACCCAAATAACATGTTTTCAAAATATTGGAATTTTTAGAGTAATGCTTCTATGTGTTTTCGTAAGTCATATCCCAATAAGTAATTTGTAAGGTGCCAGAAAATTTGAAAACAAAAACAAATACCCATGCCTAACAATCATTTCAGCTTGTTTGCCTGTGGTAATGAACCAAATACCATCAGTTTCCTAAGTACTGATTTAGCTCTACAAAAGAACATATTAGTGACCACGGATGCTTTCCATACCCCAGCAACTATTACACATTAAAATGCAGATTAATCTTCCTGTACTTTATTTTCAAAGAAATATTAATATATTTTAAAAGACAAATGTGTCCTGAGTTTCTTAAAATACAGTACTAGAGAAATAAACATTATTATTTTAAAGCAATAACCTTTCTCTGAATAATTTAGTTTCAAATTCTGAAATAGTTTGTTTCCTTCTGAACATTTTAAAGAGCAGGAGGAGCAAAATTAACAACACTGATTTGTAAAAATCAATTTTACAAAATACAAAAACTAAAAATTAGTTTTTAAAAGGAAATATTACAAATGTGGGCTTCTTTATGGATTTAGCTAGTCCAATACATTGAGAACACTGTTTTGCCTACCGTGCATTTGTAAACCTTTTAGAAGATTTCTCGCATTTAACATTATCCCATTAAACTGCAAATATAACATAGCAATGCCAAATATATCTGTCATCTAAGTTATAGAATCATGAGCCTGGTCAAAAAATTGACAGTTCATGCAGTTCATTCTTTTGTGTCATGGCAGGGGGCAAGATGTATACTTTGTTATGTTGAAAGATTTCATAATATCTAGGTTTAACAATTCTCAGGCTTCTTTACATCTGAATTTAATCTCTTCTGTTGCACTATTATATTAATTCCCTCCTTAACTATCCTCAGTATTCAATATATTGCTGATATTTCACAAGAAAAACATATACACAACACTTAATGTAACATTTTTATTAAGCAACTCTATAGAAGAGATCACTCAAGGTCCTCAAAGAGTTACGACCTGGTGTGGAAGGGAGGGCAGTGTGCAAGAAAAGCATGCAAATATAACATGAAATATAAAAGGGTCTTAACGAAAGAAGAAAAAAAATCCAAGGGGGGAGAAAAAGATTTTCAGAAGGTGAAATGTCTACTTGGAGCACCATGAAATGCTTCAGGTAAAAGGAGACATCTGAGATTTATTTCAAGAGACTTAGAGAATTTTAAATGGCACATTAAGAACACCCATCTTATTCAAGTCTTTTCCCAACATCTTTTCCTAAAAGATAGCAAGCAAAGATTTGACTGTTTGCTTTCACATAAACACAGGGTCAAAGAGTAGGGAAAATGAAAAAACTGCAAAAAAAAAAAAAAAAAACTGAAAGCAAATACAAGGAAGATGAACCTTACACTACCAGTGGGGAAAATGAGAATCAATCACGTTTACATCACAGAAACCACAAAAGGCTCAAGAATGGTCAACACCGAAAGTTGGGTAAAGATGAGACTCAAAATAAGAGTCACAGTCAGATATATTCCACCATCCCCTCCCAGAATCTGTACAACTGGGCAACTTACAATGCCTCATCACAGAAGAAAACTGAAGGTTTATTCCTTGGACAGGGTAAAACCAAGAAATCTCTGGATTGGAAGACCAGAGACAGGTGACTAAGTCAAAGTTGTATTAAATTTTCAGACGCATTCCTCAGTCTTCTTTCACCACTCGGCAACCAAACTGCCACTTGCCAGGCTTCAACCTCTGAACAGCAAATTAGAAGATTCTTCTCTGGTGAATCTAATCAGCCCATGAAAAAGAACCTCATCAGAAGTTCCACAAAGAAACAGTTCACTCAGGTAACACTACTTGGACAAACCCTACCCACACACACAGAATTTCCAATTTGCTCCTTATTTCAATAAGAGACAAAGTAAGTATAATGGTTAAAAGAAGGGACTATGGAGTCAGGCTGCCTGGATTCAAATCCTAGCTCTGCCACTTACCTACTGTGTTACATTGTGCAAGTTATTTAACATTTTATGACTCAGTTTCCTCATCTGTCAGATAGGAATAATAACAATGTGGTAACCAATTCCTAAAGTCATTATGAGGGTTAAATAAGTTAAAATAGATGAAGCACTTAGAACAATGTCTGATACACTTTAATCATTATGTAAGTGTATGCTACTTTATTATTAGTATCTAACTCTTAACATATGAGCAGACTGCCAAGGACAATCAAAGATATGAAGAAAGTATCTAATATGAAAAATAGAGACCAAAAAAATGGAATAAACAAAGACTACATAGGAGGGAAATTTTTCTAAAAAATAAAAACTATAACTAATACCTTCAGAGAGTTGAGAACAGAAGACAGAGCATTCATGAAATAAGAACAAGAAGCTTTAATTTTTTTTGGGGGGGGGGAGGGTGTAAAACAAGACCAAGGTCTTGAAAATAAAAATGATTATAGAAATGAAAAACTTCAGGTTGGGTAATAGAGCTGAGAAAATCTCCTTTAAAAAGAAGAGTATAAAAGAAAAAGAAATGGAAAATCAGAGTAAAAATATAAGAAAATTACAAGATCCAGTCTAGAATATGTAATGTTTAATTATTAGGAACTCTAGAAAGACAGAACAGAGAAAACAAAAGATAAGAAATCATCAACAAAATAATAATAAAAGAAATTTTCTAAAACTAAAGTATACAATTTGCAGATTTAATGGTTCCTCATGTATCTAAGAAAATAGAAGTAAAAACCCACACTAAGTCACAGTAGAGAAAAAGAGAAGATCCTACAAGCTTCTAAAGAGATAAAATAGGTTTTATACAAAGGATAAAGAATATATGTAATGGCATTAGACTTAAGAGCATCACTGGAAGGCAAAAAACAATGAAGAAGTGCTTCTAAAATTGTGAGGGAAATTCTATAGCACAGAACTTTATAATCAGCCAAACCAACAAATAATCAAGTTGAGGGAGGCATAAGGCATATTCACACCAGCAAAGTCTCAAAAAAAAAAAAAAAAAAAATTCCCAAACACTCTATGGAGTAAACCAAGGGAATAAGACATGAGAAAGACATAGGATTAGGAAAAAGGAACTCCAACTAAAGTGAAAGGCAAAGGGAATTCTCCCAGAAAAATGAAGTGAGTTCCCAAGACATCTATGTAACAAGAAGAGAGAGCAACCAGTCTAAATTGGAGCAGAGCGGAAAGCTCCTGGGAGATGTATTCAAGGAAATGAAATTAATAGACTGTCTCTGTTTTACCGTCATAAGAAATATTAAACAACTGGGGGAAAATTTAGGCTTGAATTAGTGATTAGAAAATTAACCAAAAGAAAACAGTGAGAAAATAATGTGTTGGACAGGAAAAGTAAACATTATATACTATATTTTCAGCTGTGAATAGTATTGACATGGTCATAATAATGTAAACAATGAATAACTAACTGCGCCAAAATTATAACCATATTGGGAAGGTAAGAGAAAGAAGATGAAGGATGTGGTATGAGGCAGCGGGGCTGGTAAAAGACAGTTAAAGCCTCATCTTCCATAATGGAAAGACAATGGATATGAAATTTAAAAATCGAGAAGTAGCAATAATAAACATGTTATTTTGCGATTCACTGGTAAACACTAAAAGAATCAGCTATATATGCTGAACATCTTGCTTCTAGAAAGCAAGAAATGGAGAGGCTGGAAAAGAATAGAGGGCATTAGGAGATGGCTGTGGGTCATAACAAGCCTTTTACAACTTTAAACTGTAGTCACGCATAACTGAATTTTTTTAATGATAGCATAAAACATCATGGCACAATGAATCAACTACCCATTATTTCCATCAAAATACTACTCTGAAAAAGAAAACTCAAGGTAAGTTTTTTTTTCAGAACAAACTATAAAAGAAGGCTTAAATGTTTTAAATTAGCATTTAATCAGTGAATAAATGAAAATGTATCATGTTAGTCTCCTTTATAACATGTTCCCATATTATAAGTATTTATACAAAATGTAAAAGTGTACCTTAGACACCAAAGTTGCTCAAAACAAAATGCAAAAAACACCAAACAGAGAAACAGACAATTTAGGTAACTGACTTCAGAAAATACAATCTCCAAAGATTATCCAGATTATTCAATCAGCCCGAAGTGCCTTACTAGTTAACACTGTCCATTCAGCATTTAATTCAATCTCTATCCCATCTGGAAAACTACTGGCTAAACAACATCCGCATAATCACAATATTTTTCCATTTGAGACTATTTCATGCCATGTTTCCTAGAAGCAACAGACAGGTGATTTTTTTTTCAGACAGTCCGAAGCAAATATAAATTGGTAAGAGGAAACATAACAAAGGAAATACATATAAACACAGACAGACACACACATACCCTTAGTTAAGGTTAAAAATGAACAGCCATTAAGATTGAACTAAAAGGAAAAGTCTAATCATATAAAATCAGAATTTCAAGCTTATCTGTTCAAGGAAATTATTTGTTTACCTGAATTTCCCTAGCTCTTCCAAGGTAATGTAAGGACCATTTCTTAACCTTTCTTTTTACTCCCTACGACCTTGAACTCTGTAGCTCCTAGCACATATTAGGAGCTCAAAAAATATTTTTGAATCAATGCTTTTGGAATAAATGACTCAATAAAAGCAAATGAGTTACTAATAGTTCCTCCGTAACTTCCCTTTTCCTCTTATTTCTCCAAGAAAAATACATTGGAGTTTGAGCACTAAAACAGCTCTACCTTTATTAAGGCATGAGCCTGAGAGTCTATATCTTAAAAGAAATTATAGTGCCACACTCCACTCTCTTATCCAATTATTATTGTGCCTAATGATAATTTTGAAACTTCCTATATGAAGCTGAATTGCAGAATTATTACCATACTATAAATAATACTGCCAATGGCAAAATATATAATCACAAGTTAAAAAAAAATAACTGAGATGTATACTCACTACCTGAAAAATATTCTACTCATAAATGATGAGATAGGAAAACACCCCAACCAGAACTAATTCTAATAACTAAACATTTTCCTTTATGTAATTTTCATCTGTGCTATCAATTAAGTCTTTGTGTTTGCCAACCTTCATTCAGGAAATTTACATGTCCCAGCAGATGAGAAAAAAAGCACTTAGATTGTCCAATTGCTTAATCTACTTTCCAACCTGGTTAATTCTTCTACCTCCTCCAACTCTTTAACAGCAATCTTTCCCTCAGCTGGTGGTCTTCTGACCATATCTCACTGTCAATCTTAACGCTCTACCCAAATTTTCCAGAATTAACCACCTCATTGGGGCCAGTCATATATACCCAACCAAATAATAAATATTTTCATATGGTTATCCTGCTGTCAATTCAAAATTCTCACTCTGTGAATTACACTCCTTCTATCTGGCAAAATCTCAACCCTCAATGAATCTTAAGGGGTACATACATCACCACTTCTCACATTTTAAAAGAGGACAAAGGTCTTCTCTGGATAGAAGGAAACAAGACTAAAGAAATACTATAGTCCCTTTCTCTACCTTCTTTACTTCTAAGAAAAAAAGAAGAAGAATGATGAGAGCAGGACGTCCATATGTTCTCTACAGGTGAGGTTAAAGTAGAGAGGTCAGCATGCATGCACAGTACAAGTTCTTTGGGTTCCTCACTGGGAACTTTGTGCCCATAAACAATATAATCTTCCTCTGGTCCTGCTCCCATAAGAGAAGCTCACCAGAGAAAAACTTCATTTTCTTAGCATGGAGACATGTTTTTTAGCTTATGGGTAAGTTTAATTCAGGAGAGAACTTGTAGGAGACCTCATTTCAGCCTCAGTCCATGCCACAATTACATTAAACTTTTAAGACTAGAGCTACTTTTCTGATTCCTATGACTCTTGGTTCTATGTCTCAATAGCTTCAGAATCTGGACTGGTTACAAGGCAAGAGATAACAGCTCCCACAAAGAACCACCAACAATATCCAACTGCCTGTCTTCTGCTGAGAAGTATCAAAGGATTCACTATAAAATGCAGGTTTCCCATCTTCATCTGGGTCCACAGTGCAGCCTACCACACCCACTTTTTCTCTAATTGAGCCTCTTTCCCTCATTCTGCGAAGCTATTTCAAAGATTTTCCGCTCTCCTCAAACTTCCAACCTGTCTATTCCTTTCACTAATCAAAGCACATGACCAAGCCTCCTGCTAAACAGAGAAAACAAAAGGCATTTTAAGGGAAGGCCCTTAACTTTTTTCTACCAAAACTTTAGTTACCAGCAGTTATACCCAACTATTCCACTTCATTCTGCTCACAAGAAAAAAGGAATCCCTCCACCTACTTAGGGCTAATTCCTCATCTGTGCTCTGAGACCTGGCTCTCTCAACTATTCCCTCTCTTTATTAAATATTCAACTTTCCCCTTCTATTTGGCTCCTTCCTATTAACACTGAAACATGTTCCGTGTCCTACATCTTTAAAAATGAAACAAAACAAAAACAAAAGCAAAACCATCCTCAACTACATTCTTCTCCAACCACAGCCCTCTCCTTTTCACAACTCAACATCATAGATGCTCTATTCTTACAGCCCATGCCTGCAACCAATTACCTCCTTTTCACTAAATGCAAAAAGACACTTTCAATTCCTTGTCTTATTTGAACACTAACAGCATTTGACCAGGCTTTCCTTCTCAAAACACTCTCAATCCGTGGTTTGCAAAACAACCATACTTCTTCCCTCTTTCTTCCTATTTCTCTGACTGCTTCTTCCCAATCCCCCTTACAGGTTCTTCTTCTACCTACCCTTTAAATGTTAGTGTTCTAAGTGCTCCAGTCTAGCCCCTCTTTTTACCTCATTTCAAATAAACTCTCTAGATTACCTCATTCATTCCTTCAGATTCATTTACAAACAAGTTACGGAATCTCTAGTTCAGATCCATCTCCTGAGCTTCAGATCCATAAACCCAACAGACAATTGACTAGTTTCTCTTTCATCTAACAGGTACTTCAAATTCAATACAATCAAAACTGAACTCAAGATCTCTTCCATCAACCTTAAATTAACTCTTCCTCTAGGATTCCTTCACCCAGTGATTGGTACTGCCATCTACAACACAGTTGACCAAGACAAAAACCTGGAGTCATCCTTGCGTCCTCCTTCTCTCACTCCACACACCCAATCAGTCACCAAATCCTATGTCCTAAATACTTCTAGAATGCATGTACTCAATCACCAATACTTTCATCCTAGTTAAGGCACCTTTATCTTTCATCTGCTTTATAGTATCAGCCTTCAAAATAGTTCTCTGCTTCCAGTTTGCTCCTTTCTATTCCATCCTCCACTCCACTGCCCAAGTGATTCTTCTAAAGACTCACCTATTTAAAATTTTTCAAGGGCTCCTTATCATTTTTTGGATGCAGTCAAAATTCTTAACACGAACTAACGAATCTGTGTAACCTAGCTGTTCCTACCATCCTCATCTGTAGCATATCCATATACTGCAATCATTATTATTACTGTATTATAAGATACCCTAAATATATTATTCTATGGCTAAAATAAACTTCCTTTCTTCTTCACAAAAGACTTTCTATTCTAAATCTGTTATTTTCGGTCAATAGTATTATCATTCTCTAATCTATCCAGAATGCAGAAACTACGTGTTACCTTTTACACTTTACACTAGAGCCAGGTATGTCATTCAGTCCTGTATTAGTTTCCTCGCTCCTCTTTCCTTTCTCCTCTGGTGACCATCCCTGTGATTCAAATATCTATCACTATTTCTGGAAAATTATCAGAACTTACTTTCAGTCGCTTTGCTCTTCAATCCGTTCATCACACTGGGTAACTCTTTCTAAAACAATTAAGTTTTAAACTAAAACTATCATCATATCAATCTCAACTCCAAATCTTTCAAAACAAGAATGACAAATCCATGCCTCTATGGGACACAAACTTTGGAGCCTCACCATGTAAGCACAGCAAACATGAACACAAAGTTGTGAATTGCATTGGCACTAATGATTAGAAGTAAAAATGTATCCTGTAAAAAAGCCTACAACTACATCACAATATTAAGGCAATATTATGAGGGTACTCTACACACAAGCAATAGAGAAAAGTGTTAGTTAACAACACAGTAAAATCAGTGTTGACAACTTTATAAAGTGCAGATCACAAATGTAATTTTCTCTAATAAAGTGTTTCATATCTTTCATAGTGTTATATGCTCGTCTATTTTTATTTTATTTATAGTGAAGCCTCATTTAGCTGGACAGATATATCTGATAATCTCATCTAAATGGAACATGGTTGTTCTGATACAATAAGCATAACACTCTTAGGTAGATAACAGTGAAATTATAAACTCAGTGTCTCAGTGTTCAGATACTTTAACCACAGACAGCTTTACACTCTTGATTAAGAATTTGTTGGGCTTCCCTGGTGGCGCAGTGGTTGAGAGTCCGCCTGCCGATGCAGGGGACGTGGGTTCGTGCCTGGGTCCGAGAAGATCCCACATGCCGCAGAGCCGCTGGGCCCGTGAGCCGTGGCCGCTGAGCCTGCGCGTCCGGAGCCTGTGCTCCGCAACGGGAGAGGCCACAACAGTGAGAGGCCGGCGTACCGAAAAAAAAAAAAAAAAAAAAAAGAATTTGAGAATTTTCCTCTTCTACTAGACATAATTAGAGACCCCCAAGTGCCTCTCTGACCTCAACTATAACTCCCCCCGACTCACTTTTTTCTAGGTACATGTATCCTCGCTATCAATCATACTCCTGCCTCAAGGCGTCTGGGTTTTTTTTTAATTGTTTATTCTTTTTTTTTTTAAATAAAATTAGGATATGAAAACCCACCACCAAGCATAAAACTGAAGATCCTAACAAGAAATTACACATAACCCCTCCTTGGACCTCTCTGGACTCACAATCCTAAATTTATTTTTCATCATTCCTTTGCTTTCAAGTTAATGAAGTTCCATTTTATCTACACCATAAAAAAGCAGATTATTTTTATTTTAACTATTCTTTTTTTTGTGTGTGTGGTACGCGGGCCTCTCACCGCTGCGGCCTCTCCCGCTTCGGAGCACAGGCTCCGGACGCGCAGGCCCAGCGGCCACGGCTCACGGGCCCAGGGCACGCAGGATCCTCCCGGACCAGGGCACGAACCCGCGTCCCCCACATCGGCAGGCGGACTCCCAACCACTGCGCCACCAGGGAAGCCCTTAACTATTCTTTTTTTTGCTTTTGCTTTTTTTTTTTTTTGCGGTACGCGGGCCTCTCGCTGTCGTGGCCTCTCCCGTTGCGGAGCACAGGCTCCGGATGCGCAGGCTCAGCGGCCACGGCTCACGGGCCCAGCCGCTCCGCTGCACGTGGGATCTTCCAGGACCGGGGCACGAACCCGCGCCCCCTGCATCGGCAGGCGGACTCTCGACCACTGCACCACCAGGGAAGCCCTTAACTATTCTTAAAGAGTATCCCATGACATAAATTTAGGGGACTTAACTTTTTCACATAATATTATGTTGCTAATATTATTTTAGCTGCCATTCATTCTTTTGACTACTATAATATACCTCAGTTTATTCAGTCACTTTCCTGTCAATAGACAGTTGGGTGGCTTATAATATTTTGTTACTGAAAACAGAACTGCTATGAACATTCTCCAACACATCTACTTTTGTATATACACAGAATTTCTGTTGGGTGTATGTCTATTAGTAAAATCACTGGGTTTTAAGGTTTGTCTATGTTTAGCTCCACAAGATAATGAAAAACATTTTCCAACTGATTGCCTGAGTTCCCAGCCAGCAACTGGAATCAAACCACCAGATATATGAAGATACTTCCAGATGATTTCCAGGCTCTAGCTATCAAGCCACTTCCAGTGTTTAAGTCATCCCACTGAGGTGTTAGAAAGGGTGGAGCAGTAACAAACCTTCCTATTCTGCAGTGTCCCAGTTCCTGACCCTCAGAATCCATAAGTATAATAAAATAGTTGTTTTATGCCCTTAAGTTTGGGATGATTTGTTATGTAGCAATAAAAACCGTAGATTGGGTTATAACATCCATGCCTATACCATTCCTGTTTTTAAAGGGAATGTTTTTAATATTTCTCCATTTAAAAAGATGTTTGCTGATGACTGTTGGTTTTTTTTTTTAATAGTCCCAACAGGTTAAAGAATCTCCCTCTTTTCCTAATTTATTAAGCATCCTAACCATGAACTTACACTGATAATCAAATGTTTTTTTCTACCTACTGACATTACCATATGATTTTTCTCTTTTAACCTATTAATGTCATCATTTACATTTATAGATCATGTAATAGTAAACCATCCTTGCATACCTGAAAAAAAGCCAACTTTGTGATAGCATTTTTCTTCTTTTACAATGTTGGTTTCAATCTGCTAATATCTTGTTTGAGATTTCTACAGCTACATTCATGAGTGAAATACATCTGCAATTTTCATTTCTTGTCATGCCTTCATCTGGTTTAAGTATCAGGGTTACGTAGGGCTTTCAGAACTAGGTGGGGCAACATCCTCTTTTTCTATTAATTAAAAAGAGATTGCATCAGATTGGAATAACCTATTTCTTAAAATTTTGGTATAAACTTGCTTAGCAAACCATCTGGACTTGTTGCTTTCTTTGTGGTAAGATTCAATTTCTTATAATTATAGAATGATTCAGACTTTTAATTTCTCCCTCATTTTTTGTAAGTAATATTTTTCTAGAAATGCGTCTTCTACTTCTAAGTTTTTAAAAAACAGTTGGCATAAAGTTGTTAACAGTATCATCATGGTTGTTATTTTTATTATGGTAAAATAAATACAACATAAAATTAACTGTCTTAACCATGTTTAAGTGTACAGTTCAGCAGTATTAAGTAGATTCATATCATTGCGAAATCACCATCATCCATCTTTTCATCTTGCAAAACTAAAACTCTGTACCCATTAAACTATAACTCTCCATTCTCATCTCCCTAGTCCTTGACAACCATCATTCTATTTTCTGTCTACATGATTTTGACTACTCTAAGCGCCTCACGTAAGCAGAATAATACAGTAATTGCCTTTTTGTGACTGGCTTATTTCACATAGCATAATGTCCTCAATGCTCTTCCACTCTGTAGCATATATCAGAATTCCCTTCCTTTTTAAGACTGAATAATATTCCATTATAACTAAGGACCACCTTTTGTTTATCCATTCATCTGTCAGTGGACACTTGGGTTGTTTCCATGTCTTAGCTATTGTGAAGAATACTGCTATGAACATGGATGTACGAGTATCTTTTCAAGACCCTGCTTTAAATTATTTTGAATATATACCCTGAAGTAGAATTGTTAGAGTATGCGGTAATTCTACTTTTAATTTCTGGAGGAACTGCCATACTGTTTTCCACAACAGCTGTATCATTTTGCATTCCCACCAACAGTGTTCAAGAGTTCCAATTTCTCTACATCTTCATCAACACTTATTATTTTCTGGGTTTTTTTTTTTTTTAATAGTAGCCATCCTAATGGGTGTGAGGTGGTGTCTCATTACAACTGATTTTGCATTTCCCTAATGATTAATGATGTTGAGCATCTTTTCATGAGCTTATTGCATTTTGTACATCTTCTTTGGAGAAATGTCTATTCAAAACCTTTGCCCATTTTTTAATCTACTTGTTTGTTTTTAAAGATGATGTTGGGGTAGGAGTTTATTAATTTATGTATTTATTTTTGCTGTGTTGGGTCTTTTGTTTCTGTGCCAGGGCTTTCTCTAGTTGTGGCAAGTGGGGGCCACTCTTCATCACGGTGCGCGGGCCTCTCACTATCGCGGCTTCTCTTGTTGCAGAGCACAGGCTCCAGATGCGCAGGCTCAGTAGTTGTGGCGCACGGGCCTAGTTGCCTCACGGCATGTGGGATCCTCCCAGACCAGGGCTCGAACCCGTGTCCCCTGCATTGGCAGGCAGATTCTCAACCACTGCGCCACCAAGGAAGCCCTACTTGTTTGTTTTTTATTGTTGAGTTTTAGGAGCTCTCTATATATTCTGGATATTAATTCCTTACCAGATATACAGTTTGCAAAACAGTTAGTTTTTCTCCCATTCTGTGGAGAAACTAAATCTTTCAAACACTGCTAGTAGAAATGTAAAATGGCACTGCTACTCTGGAAAATAATTTGTCAGTTTCTTTAAAAGCTAAATATACACTTACCAAAAGATCTAGCAATTGTACTTCTGGGCATTTTTCCCAAAGAAATGAAAACTTATGTCCACACAAAAATCTGTACACAATTGTTCATAGCTTTGTTTTTAACAGTCAAAAAATGGAAACCACCAAAATGTCCTAAAATAAGTGAACGTTTAATCGAACTGTGCCATATCCATGCCACTGTAGTATTAGTCAGCATTAAAAAGAAAAAAACTACTGATACACGCAACAAGTTGGATGTATCTCAAGGGCATTATACTGAGTGAAAAAATGCCAATCTCAAAAGGTCAAATACTGTATGATTCCATTTATATAACATTGTCAGAATGACAAAATTGTAAATATGGAGAACAAATTAGTGGTTGCTAGCGGTTGGGGATGGTGGGGAGGGAGGGAGTAGGGATGACTATAAAAGGGTAGCACAAGGATATCTTATTGGTGACAGAATAGTTATGTGTTTTGATTTGATATTGGTTCTGTGGTAAAATGACAGAACTGTACACACACACATTGTACCAATATCAACTTCCTGGTTTTGATATTGTACTACAGTTGCATGAAATATAACCATTTGGGAAACTGAATGAAAAGTAAGCAGGACTTCTCTGTACTATCTTTGCAACCTCTTATGAATCTACAAACATTTCAAAATGAAAAGTTTTTTTTAAATCCACACATCTTAAAAAAGTTAAAGTATGTATTTTACTAAAATAAAATCTAAGTGTGTCTCTTTTAAAATGTTTTGTCTTATACTGTATTTTCCTTTGAATCGGCTCACCAATTTATCACATAACTGCCTTAGGTTCATAATGCATTAATTTAGTACGTTTTAAAAACACCAACACCAATGACTTGACAGAAGAGGTGTGCCCATTTTGAGGCATAAATACTATTTACCTCAGTCTTTTATAAACAGCAACAAAAATTATGAGACAAAAAAGAAAGTCAAGAGACAAAGAGATCAACAAAACCAGGCCAGGAGACCAGGAGATGATCCAGATGACAGGAATTAAAAAAAAAAAAAAAAAAAAAAAAAAAAGCAACGGTGATTAATATAAGAATACAGTGGAAAGGTAGAAAACATGCATACCATGGCTATCAACAGATAGATGGAAACTAGTAAAAAGAGTAAAATGAAAATGCTGGTAATGAAAAACACAGTATCAGAGAGGGAAATATCTTTTATGGACTTATCATCATAATGCACAGAACAGAAAAAAAAAAAAGCAGTGACCTTGAAAATAGATCAACAGAAATTATCCAAATTCAAACATATACAAACATATATTGAGATAAAAGAGAAAAAAGTATCCATCCTTGAACTGCAGGACAGTATCAGAGGGCCTATCATATGTGTAATTAAAATTGCAAAAGAAAAGAGAAAACAGAGAGAAATATTTAAAGAGATATTGGCTGAGAGTTTTTCAAAATTAATTAAAGACAACAAACACAAACCAAGAAAATTCAGAGAACCCACACCAGATAAAGTGCACAAATTCTCACAAAACCTAACGTGAGGTAAGATACATACAAACACACAAAAAAGTAAAGCATATGAGAGATTTGGAAAGATCCCTCAATATAGGATAGGAAATTAAAAGCAAATTATCTTTCTCCTCTAATATGTAATAAACATCTCAGCTACTTATTCCTCATACATACTCTTCAAATCTGAAAAAAAAAGTTAAAGGTTTCAGTCATCAAATAACTGAATAACATACAATAGCTAAGCTGTTACAGAATTGGCTGTCTGAATCTATGCCAATACTGTAACTTTAGAAGTATGAAAATATGCTAATTATTTCCAAATACTCAACATTTTTCTCCTAGTAAGAAATACGGTACATGAAACCAAAGATTTCTCATTAGTAAATCATGAAGAGACTGAAATGTTTAGCATATTGATAAAGATGCTCAGCTGAACTCCAAATGTACAGTCTGCAAATGCCTAAAGCACACTTAAAAAGTATTTTATCACTAAGAACACCTATTACAGGGCTAGATATTAATGTTTAATGAGTATTTCTTCTAAATTTTGCTTTGCAATATTTGAACTATACTTTTCTCGAGAATTTTATTGTCAAAACAAGATAAAAACAATTCACTATGATGCCCTACATACACTTTTCATTTTATCCTATTCACTTCCAGTACTCAAATATATACAAGTGTTTAAATTACACATGAAATTATAAATTTCTTTTTCATATATTACACCATTAATATAGTTCTAAGTCATTATTGGCTTTGTAACTGTACTCTTCACGACTGTATTATTTATGCCTGCACAATATTCCATCAACATGACAATTTAACCATTTTCCTATTTTTAAACATTAAAGTTTATCTAATATATTCCCTAATATAGAGCCAACACCACAATGACTTCATTATGCATTAACTTTTTATTATTTTAGGCCTTAGTATAAACTCCCAGATACAGAATGATTAGCTCAAAGACTGTGAACACTGCTTGATGAAGTTTGTTGAATCACTTTCCAAAGGAGGTATACTAATTAACACCACTACATGCAATTTTTAAAGTCTTTTATAGATATAAATACTTAAATATACATTTTTAACTTTAGAGCACAAGTATGATCATACCATCATAAAACTTATTTTTAATCCAATCTTTTTCCTTTATGAACGTGGTTCCCTACCTCACATATACCTTCCTCCTTTTCACACATAACAGTGCCACCCATCTACTGACCCAGACAGTCCAAGTAAATAACCTAATATGTATCTAGCCTGTATCTCTATTCTCATATAACCATATCCAATTATGTATTCTCATATACACATCTACATACATAATGGTATTGTCACTGCATTTTCTTTAAAATATAGGATGTCACAGACATTTTTCATTACCTTATTTTTTCTCACATCATAATACCCAATGGAAATCCCTCCTAGTCTACTGGTGGTATATATCTGATTCATTCTTTTTAACTGCTACTAAGATTCCATCCTTTAGGTACTTAATAAATACATATTTATTCAGCCATTCCTCTACCAATAGATATGTACTTTGTTTCTGGTTTTTTGCCACTACAAATAAATGCTTGTACAGAAACTTTTATATGTGGAGGTATTTTTCTATGGGCTAGATTCCAAATCATGAGATTGCTAGGTCAACTAGTATATATCGTATATTTTTAATTTTAATAGATGTTGTCAAATCATCTTCCAAAAAGGCTCCATTAATCCATCTTTCCACCAACAAAGTATAAAAACAGCTTTTTCTCTTAGTTTCCTGTCAGCAAAAGATTATTGTTGGTCCTT